>NC_041389.1:368194180-368235937 GCF_002162155.2 Triticum dicoccoides | reverse complement strand
TAATATCGATGTTTCAATTCGGTGTACATTGTAAGATTTGAAATGAGGACCATGCATATGGGTAATTATTTAAAATTCGTGCCATACCAGGTTTCGAAAAGTTGACATTGACTCGATTTGTTGTGCTATTTTGTAGGTCATTTGTTTGAATCCATCCAAAAGTTTTCTCACTACCATGGTGTTCATCATATACATATGATTTTTTATTAAAAAAGTAGGGTGGTTAAAGTGAAATGCGAAATCCACGCTAGAATTGGAGATCGCTACGTGACACACACTCTAATTCAAATAACTTATTATGTGACACACACTCTAATCCACGTTAGCGTGGATACCGTCGATACTGTTTCAATTGTTTTTCAAATAACTCCTCATTAATTAATTTATAGTACTCCCTCTGTTCACTTTTATAAGACCTTGAAGACATTTCAGACAATGTGCAAAACAGTTCATTTTAACTTGTCTAAAACGACTTACAAAAGTGAACAGAGGGAGTATCTCGTTTTGAATGACTAATTATTGCAAGGAAAACACAGGCATGGTAATACATACAGATTTGTTTGGAAATGAAAGAAGATTCGTTTGCATTCTCAAATGTAGGCGCACCAGGCAGACCAGGGTCGTGTCGTGGTGGTCGCGTGTGTTGGACGGACGAGTAGCACCCATCCACCCGCCCCCTCCCTCCCTCCTCCCCCCCCCCAAATAAAAGGATGATGACAAAATAAGTTCGCACTTCCACGTTTCAGATTGAAATATCTGGCGGCCCCAATTCCAGCAATGCAAAATCTCCCTTCTCCATGGTCCCCTTCCGCGCCCAGATTGCTCAAATCCCTAATTCGCCGCCAACCCAAGCAAAGTTCAAATCGCTGTAAGTGCATCTAGCGCCCCTTAGACATTTTGGTGTATTGAAGACTTATAGGTTAAGGGACTAATGTGTTTATGAGTGTACACAGATCTATAAGTCTATGAGGAGTTTGATATTTATAGAGAAAGTCGACCCCTCAAAATGAATATCTTCGACTGAAGATTTTGGTATTCCTGAAGACTTTCATGAAGACTTTGAAAGTGAAGAAATTGGTGTGTCCGTGAAGACTTGATAATCATGCAAGGAATATGAAGCTTGAAGACTTTCGTTTTCATAGTTTTGCTTTTCTCTTTCTTGAGTCATAGGAAACACCGTACTGTTAAAGGGGGTCGAGGAAATACTAAGGAAAAATTTCCGTGTGATGCTCCAGTCAAAATCCTACACCTACCAATCCCTTCGAGTGAAGCCATTGGAAATCTCATACAGTTCAGTCAATTTCTTCAGTGACAGAGACGAAGTTCTTCTGGTCGCTGAGGAATTTGTTCTGACTCAGGATTTAGGAATTCGCCAGTGCGGATTGCCTACACAGTGAGGAACATGATAGCCCTGAGGAATTTGAGAGTCAAAATTCCGACCATTGCTGTGCTGCGCGCCAGCTGTCCCAAAATATCTTATCCACCTAACGGTCATATCACTGAAGGGCATTTATGTCTTATCATGTCGGGCTGCTCCCTAGGCTATAAATAGCCGCCCCCTACCACCACTAGCTAGTTGGCTGCTCCGAGAGAAACTGACACTTGTCATTTGAGAGCAACCCATCCTCCGAGGACTTTGAGCAAAAATCATCGAGTGAGGAAAACCCCAAACCCAAACACCTACAAACCCAAAGTGATTGAGCATCACTGAAGAGATTGATCCTGCGTGGATCCGACGCTTGTTACCTTTGAAGACTGTGCTTCTTCCAGACGGTTAGGCGTCATGGTCTACAGCATCCAAGAGGAATTGTGGATCGCCGAGTGGCCGAAGTCTGTGAAGGTTTGGAAGTCGCCTGAAGACTTACCACGAGTGATTGGACGAGGTCTGTGTGACCTTAGTTCAAGGAGAATACGGTGAGGACTTGGTGTCCTGAGCTGCATGCTCAATGATTGGGTGTCCGGGGCTATGTGTCCTCGAGTTTAATACTCAGCCGCTCCAACCAGACGTACAACTGAGAAAGCAGTTGGAACTGGTCTACCAAATCATTGTCTTCACCAACCTTACTGGTTCTATTTCCTCAACTCTTTCATTTCTTCATTACTGTGTTGAGTGATTGTTCATATCTATGTTTGAAGACTTTGACTGAAGACTTTCTCAATTTCCTCAGTTCAATTTCTTCAGTCTATTTGTCTTCTTCTTGTGTTTATGCTTTCTGTAGTCTGTGTTTGTCTTCATTTCATCATGATGACTATGTGTGTATTATGTCATGCTTACTTCTGAGTACTTATTCTGCTGCAAGTAGTTCTTCGCTAAGGAATTTCCTCACCGGCAAATTCCTTAGTGAAGAATTCATAAAAATCGCCTATTCACCCCCCCTCTAGTCGATATAATGCACTTTCAATCGCCCCTCATCTTGTCTCTTTCCCCACCTCTGTGCCGTACGGCGACGATGAAGAAGATGGTCATGCTTCACCACCGCACCAGAGCTACCTCATCTATTCCCTCGTCCACCACACCAGGTGGTCCACCAACAATGTCGGCCGCCGCAACCAACGTGTCTCACAAACACCGACTTCCACCGCATCAGGTGACACCGATGCCGTCTCCCAGCTCACCGGGGCTACTTCACCGAGCACATCGTCGCACCTCCACCCCCGAGGCCGTTGGGGCTTCACCAACGGTCTTGTCCACCAGATCGTAGCGCTCCGCTGCCACTCAAGATCTACATCCGTGCGCGGCCAGCCAACGCCAACGCATCACCCTCAATGGCTCTGAAGTACCCACACTCTAGCTAGGAGAGCATGCCCAAACACCGGCCCGAACTAGGTATCCACACATCACTCCCTTGTGCACTGTTCCGACGATGTTTGGATATCCTTTCACTGCTCTCTTAGCTTACATGCCTATGCAACTATGACTTTAACTCTTATTTCTTCTAGAGATATCATCTAAAACA
Source organism: Triticum dicoccoides (assembly GCF_002162155.2). Classification (NCBI taxonomy): domain Eukaryota; kingdom Viridiplantae; phylum Streptophyta; class Magnoliopsida; order Poales; family Poaceae; genus Triticum; species Triticum dicoccoides. The sequence continues at coordinate 368,232,980 of NC_041389.1, read as the reverse complement.
AGCAAACCATTTTTTAGCAAAGCATGACAGCGCTACGGGATCTGGTACACATCCTGCACACCCGTATAACCTTGTCATTATCTGTCCTCCAGTACAACAGCAGAGTCGATTCCTCTTATTTGATCAACCATTCGCCATGTCAAAAATGCAGAGGGGGATCAAGGAGCACAAGGCCTGCACATCCAAGCAAGTGGTAAGATGGACTTGTACATGGAACATCCCAAGCGCAAGTAGAGCTGCAGTGAGCCTGTACAACGAGCTAGCATAAGTCCCTGCATTTCATTTAATTCGTACTGGCATTCGTTTATGATTTGTGTGTAGTGGCGGATTCACGAATTCAAGTTTCCAGGGGCGAACATTTAACTTAAAAAATACGAAGGCACTTGCACTCCAGAAATCAACATAACTTGAGAAATGTGAAGCTACATGCACTTTGAAAACCAGCTAATGATCCAAAGTAGTTCAGATTATAAACACTAAATGATGCAAGCACCAAAAAACACAACATGCAACATGGTGTACAAGGACTACAAACATGGACTGTACCTGCTTGAATTATTCGTTCTCTAGCTAAAAATATCGAAGTGTAATTGCATCTATAACTAGTAAGCAAACTGCATATCAATATATCTATCCTGCACAAGTATGCCAATAGTTTCAAACAACATATTGGAAAAGTATTTATGCTATGTTGTCATGATACGGGGACTTTCTGGTAGATGGCCTCGACGTTTCCTCAAGCCATGAAAATGCACTATAATTTGCTTGTCATCAATGCCTGCAAATCTCTATGTCTCTCTTAACATAGCAGATCATCATTAGACACTAAATCCTTCAATGGGAGCTTGCAAAATGCTTGCATTAGATCCTTCTTTAGACACTATATGTTCATCACTAGGAGCATGTAAAATGTTTGCATCAAATCCTTCATTAGCAGTCTATTCATTAGACACTTCAGGCTCAAGAACAACATGAGCTTGTATGTTTGCACCAGAAACTTGATTAGATACATCAGATTCAGTCAGTTCAGTATTGATTGGAGGAGTTATAAAATAAGTAGAAATTGGTTTCATTTTCTCATAGATTCCCTACATACAAGCAGTTTTACAACACCGTCAGGTTTAACTATTGGCCAGGAATTAAAGAGTTGAATTAGATATAATCAGGGATGTGATGTACCTGCTCGTTGCGCATGCTACTCTTGCAAGCTGCGACTGTCCGTTTGCGCAAGCTCGATGCCATGCTCGTGCTGCCGCCACTGCCTCCCACGCAGGCTACACCCAGGGTTGGATCTTCATCTTCTTGTCCTTTTGTTCGCTTGAAGCCCGGTGAACGCCCTCCAATGAGGGCACGAGGAAGTGCTGTGTCGGTCTGTCCAGCGGCGTCTAGGTTAGGAGCGAACCAGACTGGAGGCTGGAGCGAATGAATTGGGATTTTTCCTGCTGTCGATTGATATGGGAGGCGCTCGTTTGGGCCGCGAGCCTGCTATAGGGCCTGCCTTGCACTTATGTTATTGGTCCATCCAAATTGAAACATTTTTATTCATTTTTTACATTGCCTAGTCATGCTTTGGGACGAACAAAACTAGCATGGGCCAACCTGGACGACTCAAACTAGGTGCACACTTTCCAGCCACCCGAGGCAGCCGCCCATACCAGCCCCTATGGTGGCATCGTCCCTTTTTGCGTGTATGATTGGGGTAGTGAAAAATATTCCAGTGGCGCTTTTGATTTACCCACAGAATGGTTGAATTTCTTGTTTCTATGAACTGAGTTTGCCAATAATGTGAAGGATGCCAGTCTTTTCATCCTATTGTAGATTGCTTAGATCTTGATATGCCAAAAGTAATCGCATGAAATATACAGTAAAAGCTAGTGTGATGTGTGTGGCTACAACTAGTCTGACTACACGTCCTCATATAACATATCAAGGACGCACCATCTTACCAGATTGACCATTCGACCTACCAATGCAGTGTGGGAAGAAAGAAGTATTGGGACTACGTGTTCAAGCAATTGATGCCATGGACTCCTTCGTACAACCTTGTAAGCAAAAAAGAAGTTGCAGTGTGCCTGTACAAAGAACTAGCATAAGTTCAGTTTCCTGCTTCTCAGAATTTTAGTTAGCCACTTATTGTAAAATTGTTCAATTACGTTGCTTGGCTTAATTTAGTTTGCTACTGATTACATAATGCCATAGCCTGTTATAGACTGCGCCTATCTATGTGTTTGATACTTACTGTTAAGAATTACCTATTTGCCTGAACTTAAATAGCTACTTGTTTGTTTAACTGCTTTGCTACTACAACAACGGGTTACAATGATGTTAATAACTACTTTTCAGCATCCAATTAAAACTCTTTAATTCCTTGTTTGTTTAACTGGTTTGCTATTATAACTCTCAGTTGAGATGTTTTGCTAACTTCAACTTTTCTGAATCTAATCGGAACTTTAATGGCAAAACAGGTTAGCCCAAGATCAAAGAGCAAGGTCCCCATGGACGTTGTATCATCCCATAGCAGTGGCACCGGCCCAATCGTGCATTATGAATTGCCAAATGCTGATGCTCTGGAGGCTAAACTAGTGGTAGAAACAGATTCTGCTTCTGCACTTAGAGATGAAGTTGACATGTTGAGGAAGCAAACAACACAATCACAAGCAGTACTCAAGACAACCATTAAATATTTGGTGGATTTCAAAATGAAGCAAGCTGAGACTGACCACATTGTTAAGGTCTTGAAGGAAAAAAATAAATTAAATTCCCACTTGGTAAATCATAGGTGAAATGTTCTTTCCATCATTGAATAACCTTTGTGTTGTTTGTTCATGTAATCAATCAAACCATTTGTTTTAGAGATCATGTAATAATTGTTTTTTGTTTTTGTTTTTTGGTTTGTAATTTTATTTGAGCACAAGTCTGTATTAATTGATAAGACTCGGAGACATTTCATTTTTTGATTGCTGTGCCAGACCTACAAATATGCGAATCGGGCTGAATGTGCATTCAACAATAATAGTAGTATAGATGGACCATAAGTGGCATGCATTGGAAAGGGCCAAGATGTTGTAGTAGCTTGGCTAAAAAAAGGATGTTGTTGTAGCAAAAAAAGTATAGCGGCCTGGCTTATGTATGTTAGTTGATATTATTGATCCATATACTCTATAAGTGTTTATATGTGTGTTAGTTATGTACATTCTTTGTTGATTGACTTGGTATTTGAATCTTGATACACCGCTTGTGTACATATATAAATGGGAGTACACATTATGCTGCGTGTGACATTTGAGTTGGACATGAAGTGTTCCAAATATTCGAATTCACCTTAAACTGGATTCTAGCTTCTGAATTTGAGTATCGACATTTGTAAACCATATTCATATATGATAGTGGAATACATCTTTGTCGTCCTTTTAAAGATATATAAAAACACATAGAATGATTTATAAAGATTCATATTGGAATACAAAATGGATTCGAATTTAGTTGCCAGGGTAAATGTGGATGCTTATTGTCCCAAAATTCGAAAGAAGCGGCAAAATGTCCACTCCCACGTCGGCTGCCCGAAGCCAAGTGTTTGGGAGGTGGAAATTACTGTCTACCCATTACACGGACAATCCATCGGCCTGATTTCCACTGCTCTAAGTAGAGGTAGGTCAGTAACTTCAATTAGACGTGACACGACCGCCCCTGAGCCCATTCCAACATGGTGGACGCCAAACATGGGTGTCAAAACACATTTGATTCAAGCTCGTCCGAAAGACCTCTGTTTCTCCCTCCATTTCCCCATTCATACACGGTGGGCGGAAAAACAAACTCGACTTAGCCAAAATCGATGTAGGCAAATATTTTCAATAGGGGCAGGTTTGTAACTTCACTCAGACGTGACACAACCGCCCTACCTGTCAGCCCTGTTTATACACCGTGGGCGCCAACCATAGGCACCAACCACACTCTCCTTGCTTGAAATCGCTCTGGGCAAATGTTGGCGAGATGCGAGATTACCGTCGTATCCCCAACCGACGAGACGTACAAATTTTAAATGGGGCTAAGTTCGTAACTTTCCCATATTTCAGATAGGCGCTTCCCAAAAATATGGTTCCCCGTACCTCTCCCTCCATTTTCCCATTCATACACTGTCCGCGCTAGAACACCATCCCCACATCAGCCTCCGTCCGCCACCCCTTCCATCGCCACCGTCCTCCACCCCATCCATCGCTGCTGTCCTCCACCACATCCATCGCCACCATCCTCCACCATGACAGAGCGCCTACCAAGACCATGTTGTCCACTGCTAGAGATGGACGTTTCTCATCCACGACGACGGACCAAGAGCCTTGCATCGCGTCCTCTCGCTTCATCGGTGCTATCGTCCTCTTTGTTGCGGCCGCTCACACAACCTTCTCTTCCACCGCAATGGGACTTATCCCCCGATGCACCCATCTACCATCGCAGATCTGCTTCAATGCCACTGATAGCCATCGCACCCTCGATGCCTACACGGCGCCGCAAGAGAGGTGGTACTTCATATCTCCTCAACTTTTTGATCTCAACCAGAAAATAGATCTTAACTTGGTTACTCCACTTTCTTTTCAGCTCTTAGAATTTAGTTCTTAGTTCGAAGCAAACAATGGATGCTAAATATCATTTCTCGGGTTTGTAGCTTCAAATCTGCCATGGCACAGTCTTAACACGGTTTAATTGATCATGCTTAGGGTTTAATTGATCATGTTGGTTCCGTGGTGGTTTATTTAATAGAAATCAGAGGGGAAACCCTCTTTTGCTTCAAAAAATATGCTTAGAGTTTCCCCCTTTTATGATCACTATACGATCACAATACATGTTTTGTGTCATAATAGCACTGCTCCACCCATCAAGCTAAACAAGCTTAGTTGTTCAAATACGAATATGATAATATTAAAACAGAGTCGTTTAATTGGTCAGCTAAATGTTCCTAAATTAGTTTGGAAAATGCATGTTCGCCGCTTGGGTGTGTATCTCTACAGGGTGCCCACGGTGGGCCGACCCACCCTGGGATTTTTGGTCGTCCCAGGCCCCGATTCCCCTCTGTTCTGCTGCGCACTTCCGATCTCTACTCGGCCGCAGTCGCCTTCCTCGCCGGCAACTTGCCATCCTCGAACGACATGACTCTAGGAGGAGACGCCAGACTAACAGGAGGTCAGGAGCCGCTCGCCCAACACCGTCATCGCTGCCAGAGCGCGCCGCCGTTCTAATCTTCCCAGTCCGTTCAGGGCTCAGGCATGCAACACCCACTAAGCCAACCTGATTTATCCCAAGATATGTCCTCAACACTCAACAGCCACTCCTCATCACCCATTTTCTAGTTGATTCATTACTCATTAGGCAGGACTGTCATTAGGGTTTGTTGTGTGCTCAGTGCTACCTACACTTAATGGTTCAGATGTATTTCGGTAATCTTTAGTACCTGTAAAGTTCACATGGTTTTCAAAATTCCGGCCCTCGGAACAGACACTAGTCATTTTGGATTGTTGGTCGTAGTGACATTGACCCATATTACTACTGCAAGCCAGGTTTGTTGACAATTTTACTTGTCTTTCTTACTCATTCGATATAATATCCAATTATTCACGTCGATTAGTTGCAAACAATAAGTGCTAGATAAACTTCTTGATTCAGATTTTGGACGGTCTCTTACTGCAGTTACAATTCTGCATAGTTGTCCTAGTAAGCTCACAAGTAAATGATTGATTCACTACATCTATGCTTGCCTTGTCATATTTGTTGTCAATATTCTTTTAGGGTGGACCATCTTGTTTCTAAATACTGGAACCGTAGACATGAGTGAATAGTATTTCTCTATGTGATCTCTTCCCTCATGTGTGGGCAAGGAATACTGCATTCTATAGAAAGAGAATGTCATTTCCATCTTTTACACATGCTTCGATCTTTTACATGGAATACAATCCTGCCTACTTGCTTTGTGTCGCACTACCAACACTCCACCCTTGAAGCTAAACATTATGCCACTCATAATTCCTTAGTTTATTTGTTCAAATACGAATTTCATATGATTCTAATGTTCCTACTTCAGTTTTGAACTGTGTGTCAGCCTGTTATAGAGACATAAGGGGTTTGTATTTCTGTGTGTGGTCTGGTCAGCACGGTTGGGGGTGAACTTTGCATATGCAGGGTTTATAGGGAGAAACTCTTCGAGTTGAATCTGCAATGCATTCCATAGATAATCTGACTACTTTTTATGTTTTCATGAATCTCAGATTCTGAACAGCATCATAATGATTATGAGCTTGCACGCATTAAAAGAATAAAGCAGAACAATGCCATGGCTGTCAAACTTGGCATTAAGGGACTGAAATCAAGTCTGAATGCAATGCAATGCAAATGCTCTCCACCTACAGATTCATCCTCAGAATATGATCCTAACAGTGATTCTGAGCTAGAGGGAGACCTAAGTCAATGTAGCTCCCTAGTGAAGGAGTCAGAGGAAGATGCCCTATCTTATTCACCCATCAAGGTGCTTGCTCTAACTTTCCAAGGTTATATTGGTCGCACATATCTTGCAACTAATGCTTTGCATTGCTTCTACTTTGTTGAACTGCCATTAGCTTAGTTTACACATCGTGTATATGAATACGCCCTGCCTATCCATTTTCAGTACATATTCCATTTGTCATCATACCATATTATCCATTCAAATGTTGTTCCTGTGTATGAGACGTTCAAAAGGAAGAGGGCGATTGCTGATTGTGAAGGAGCACAAGCAAAGTATTTGGAAAAGGTAGTGGCACCTAATAAATCAAATAGCCCATTAGGTGTAGTTGCAATATCACCTGACCCACAAAACACCCCAACTCTAGAAGACTCTAGCCCTACTACACTGGTCATTTCTGATGCCCCAACTTAGCAGACCCCAACTGCAACAAACAGTATGATTATGCCAGTTGACATAGCACCAGCTCTACGACGCAAAACCCCCATTCCAGCAAAGAGTACACCAAATCCAGTTGCCAAATCCCTTTTCGAACCAGAGAGAGCCCTAATTGCAGCAAATAGGACCCCTGTTCCATTTCTTCCCAGATTAGAAGACGAAGCTTATATTATTGTCAGGAACTTTGTGTTCATCTTTCCTTCATGGAAATATTATACCACAGACACAGAACAATTTCCAGTCTTCCTCCACAACTTACACGTAAGTAATGTACTAATGTTATTCATGGTCATTACTGCATATGTTTCTGCTGAAAGAAGACACAAGATTTCATTCTTTTAAAGAGGCGAGGAGCAAACTGGATTGTGAAGACGAGCAAGGGTTGGTTGCGCTTTTCAAGCACTCATTGATGAAGTATCGTTCCTACCTAAGGCAAGCGCACTTCGATGGCAAGCCTCTAAATGAAATTTATGTAAAGTCTCCGGTGCTACATTTATCCGATGGTGACTGGAATAATCTTGTTACAAATTGGTCTCGGCTGCAGCGTAAGGTACTGTCTATGATATCACATCACAATTTGAACTACATTTCTGTATTTGCCTTAACGTCTCACTTGCATGAAAACTGTTAGCAGAAGAACATTCATTCTCAAGGGACCACAAAATCTCGCAACCTTTGCACCTTGCCATCTCTTGTTTTATCTTACTAATGTGGCTGATGATATGAACAACATGCCATGCACATTAACCAAAATAGATACAATGATTTTCTTTTCCCTTCATCTATGCTTGTTATGTTGACATGGTTATCCAGTAGTGTGGTGAAGCTCCCCTCATTATGAACAATGCCAAATTATGCTATTGATATTTTGAACTTACTCTTTATTTTCTAATTTGTAATTGGATGGAATTGATAGCACAGTTTTCATTTTTGTTTATACACGTGCAAAACCTGTCATCTCTCTGCTTTGTATCAGGGTGATATGCCTGATGGCATGCACAAGTCTGCTGAAGGCTGTGAGACAAACCCAACATATATTGCAGCAAATGAGGCAAAACATCTTGAAGATAGCGAGACATCCCCAAAGTCTTGTCTTTATGCGGTGTTCAAGTTACTTGAGACTAGCAGTCAAACAAGCTCATAGAATTCGCTATCTGAATCAGTTCGACTTCTTCAGTCCCAAGTTCTAGCAGAAAGGCATTCTGCAACTCAACTTCGACTTGAAGTCTTACCTCTAAGAAAGATTGCGGAGAACACAAATGAGAACCTCATTGCTAAACAGCTACACCTAGAAGCTATGACCGACATGCTAGGCCGGTCTCACAACCTTGCTCACCAGCTTGCGTAGCAGTTCCCCCGCAAAGCTAACCTTTCTTGAACTGTCTTGGAAGTGGTCTCGATTTAGTATTATTTTGTTACGCCGCAATGGTGCCTAGTTTTTGTAACCTACTTCTTCGTTGCGCTTTATGATCACTAGTGGCGAACTTCGATGCCCATTGGATGTAATATACCATAAATCCTTTATTGTATAGTGTAGGTTTATTCTTAGTTACTATGCCGTAATTTCTTTGTTCTATACAGTAGGTTTGTTCTTAATTCCTACTAGTTACTGCCATCATTCGCTATCTGAAAAAAGATCAGATGTAGTCGACCGGGCCAAAACATTCACCTCTAACGAGCCTAGTTTTTAGCGGGCCACAATTGGGTCGGCCTACATCTTTCTTGGGCCCGAATGATTGGGGCATTCACACTTTGCGCCAGGCCCACAACTTACAGCGGCCTATATTTTAGTTGGGCCTTTTGTGGACCCAACGCTTAGTTTGGCCCAGGTAGCGTTGGGCCATTAACAGGCTGAATATTGTACTGGCCTGTTACGGCCTAGATGAAACCATGGGCCTTTAGCAGGCCAAAATGCATGTTGGGCCTCAATTTTCACTAGTCCTCGACGGGCCTTCAGCAGGCTGAAATGTAGACCGGGCCTTTTTGGGCCCAGTTATATCACGGGCCGTTACAAGGTGACACATATCTCGGGCCTTACTTGGCCCACTAATATCATGGGCCTTTAAGAGGTCGAAATCTTAGTACAGGCATCAACGGGCCGAATTATGCAACAAGCCTTTAACAGGGCCAAAGTCACGTTGGGCTTAACTATTGCCACCTTTATCACGGGCCGTTAGTGGGCCTGATGTCTCGTCGGACCATATATGGCCCATTGGCAGCACGGGCCATTCCCAGGCCGAAAGTCACACCGGGCTCAAATGGGCCCATGTCTACATTGGGCCTCTAGCAGGCCGAAAGTCACTGGGCTGTAATTGGGCCCAAATATTCGGCAAACAATTAACAGGCCAGATCTGGCTTGGGGCCGTAAATGGGCCCAAATATTTGGTGAACAATTAACGGGTCAGATCTGGCTTCGGGCCATAAATGGGCCTTTATTAAGCAGGCCGTTATTGGGCTGTCCCATAGTACCTGAGTAAGTACTACGGGCCTTTGACTGGGCTGGCCTTTTTAACCTATATGGGCCTCTGTTGGGCCCAGCCATGTGTCGACGTATCATACGCATGTCTCCTCCAATGGACGGGCGACATCTGGCCCACTGATGAGCTGACATGTGTTCCCTCCGGCCAATTAGAATTTTACACGTGGAAATTTCCCATTGGTCCCGGCTGTTAACGGGTTATCGGATTGAAAACCGGACCCGATAGCTTAATGGTGTTCCATTACAGTGGATGCCACATGTCGGTCACACTTGATGAAAGCACTTCTGTGACACGCGATTTATCGTCATGGAAGTGGACACTTCCGTGATGATAATTTTGGTAATGTCATGGAACACTTCTACGATAGCACAGGTATGACTATCTTGATTCTGTCATAAAATCGTCATGGATGTACATGCATGACAGAAAACGTGACCTACTGTGACAAACACGTATCATCACGGAAGTGTATTTTTTTGTAGTGTTATTAGCATGTATGACTATATACGGGATACATGCCTGTATTATATTGATGAACTGGAGCTATTGTGTATCGCTCTAGGTTGTGACTGTTACATGATGAATGTCATCCAACACCATTATCCATCACCTATCCCAATCTCAAACGCTTTTGGCATATTGATCTTTGCTAAGTTACTACTGTTGGTGCTGTTACAATCACTATAAAATTGTTGTTGTTACTATTACCGTTACTATTGCTATCGTTAGCACTACTATCAAACTATCATATTACTATGCTACTGATCACTCTGTTGTATATATTTAGTACTCCAGGTGTGTTTGAATTGACAACTCAACTGCTAATACTTACAAATATTCTTTGGCTCCCCTTGTGTCGAATCAATAAATTTGGGTGAAATACTACTCTCAAAAACTGTTGTGATCCCCTATACTTGTGGGTTATCAAGACCTTTTTCTGGCATTGTTGCCGGGGAGCATAGCTCTATTTGCTGAGCCACTTGGGAATTATATTTGTTAATCACTACGAAGAATCTGAAAGGTACCAGAACCAAGATCATTCGCTCTAAGATGAGGGGAGATAAGTAACTGGCATAAGAATAGTATCATAAAGTGAAATAATGACCCAAAACATAATAAATAACAATAGGAAAACATGATGTGAAATGGACGTGTCAACTCCCCCAACCTTAGACCTCGCTTGTCCTCAAGCAAAAGCTGAAATCATAAATCATGACCACATGTTCAGAGAGAGAAGGGTGTCAATAAAGCAAAATACGGACATGAAAGCATCATGATTATTTTCATAGCAGCAATATATCATCATAAAACTTCTCATGAATAAGTGAAAATTCATTCACAAAATGAACTTTGAATCATAAACTTCATTGAAAACTAGTAAACTATTATCTCAGTCACTGAAACAATTGGAATTCATCATATTATCAGAAAGAGTATATGTAAGAGCTTTATTTAGCAAGTTCACATACTCAACTATCATTTAGTCTTCTATAATTGGTGACACTCACGACATATTTTTGGAACAAAAGTTTTAGTCAAACACATAGGAAGATGGGGCTTAAAGTTTCGCCTCCCAACTTATTTACCTCGAGGGTAATGTCAACAATAATAACCCATACTTACATCCAACTAGATATATATTCCAGGATCTTTCCCCACCACATGATGCTTGCCAAGAGAAAATAATCAAAAATCAATAGAGAAGGGTAATATTGGCTCTTTCATAAAAGTAAATACATAAAATAAAAGATAGGCCCTTCGCAGAGGGAAGCACAGGTTCTCATGCACTTTTTATTTTTGGATGTGCAGGCTTTTAGTGCAAAGGAACTTCACTTTGTATTGCCCCTTGTGATAGCGGCCTTTATTATGCAGTCTGTCGCTTTTATTACTTCAGCATCATAAGTTCGTAAAAAGCTTATTTTTCCCTTACAATAAAAGATCATACATATTTAGGAGCAATTTTTATTGCTTTTGCACCAATGACAGCTTACTTGAAGGATCTTATTCAATCCATAGGTAGATATGGTGGACTCTCATGACATGAAACTGGTTTCAAGGGTTTTAAGGATGCACAAGTAGTATCTCTACTTAGTACGGATTTTGGCTAGCAAAAGATTATGAGCAAGCACCACATATTAAAGGCAAACATAACTCATTACCCTGTCTTCCTTGTCCAACATCAACTATTTGACATACAATATTTAATGGGGGCTCACAATCATAAAAGATGTCCAAGATAGTACATTTATATGTGAGACCTCTCTTTCTTTATTACTTTTAATGAATTTCATCAATGACCAATGCTATATTTGTTAACTTCCAATAAATTTCATGAACTATACTTCTTTTATGTGAAGTCATCACTCCCCGTGGGATTTGCATATGACCTTTTTATTCTTTTTATTTCTTAGATTGAAACAAGAAAGTAAAACAACTCAACTCAAAACTACTCTTTATTATTAACCCTCACACTCGATTACATAGATAGATAGATAGATAGATAGATAGATAGATAGATAGATAGATAGATTACGAAACAAGCACTCGAAAGTAGATCATACTAAATCTTTATTCTTCTAAATCATGAAATAACTACGGATTGAACTCATATATAATGATAATAAAAGTGATGGTGATACGATACCAGGGCACCTCCCCCAAGCTTGGAACAAGCCAAGAGTGGTGCCCATACCCGTGTACTCAAGTTTCTTTTTTCGGTGATGATGGTGATGAGGAGGGAGTATTTTCTTGGTGATGATTCCCCTTAGAGTGTGAATCTCCTCCTTAAGCTCACTGACTTCCTTTTTAAGATGCAATTTGGTTGTGGAGGAAGAAGCAACGTCACCCTACACAACGATAAGGGGTAAATCTAGCAATGGAAGGTTTAACCTTATTTGGCAAACTTGACTTTTTGAACTCCACAGACATATCTCCTGGCTGAGGTAAGGGTGTTTCCTTCTCTTCTTCACTCGAGGAATCCATCCTTTTCATATTGGCATCCTCCTCATCCATAGTCCACCCACATGAGTCAACCTCCCCATATATTCTATGGTCGGCAATGATGTGCAAAATGTAGCTCTCCCCATCTGAGTCCTGGGACAACATGTTGATCTTAGTCTACCAGAAAAACAATCCAAAATAAGAACAGAGGAAAAACTTGTGATACGGTGGTCAAAACATCTGAGAGTATATATAATGAATTTTTCCCGTGTTCGACAAGTAATCAGTGACGGTGTAATGATAACCAGGGTCCCACTAACCTTATAACATGGGTCATGCTAGTCTAGAGTTGTTGCACAAATCATTTCGGCAAGCGCTACGTCCGCCAAGCATTACACCGGCAAGAAAGACCAAGGATGCATTGAGAAGGAACTTCTTCCCGATTGTGCATCTTCTCACATCGAGAAGTATTTTAGAAGACTAAAAAGCTACGTATCGGCATGCAAGGATCCGACAAGCTCTGTGCTGGCAAGCCACCACTACCTTTCCACCGCTCCGCCTTAGCGAACAGCCAGTCGCTCGTCGATAGGTGTCGAGCGGGCAGGTGGTTAGGTGAGGCTTGTCAGGCACGCGGCAACTTGCCACCTGTGGATTACCTTTATTGACACCCATCCGTGTGCGTGTCATTGCCACATTCTATCACCCTATGTGATGACTATTTGCTACTGTGGTGACCCCTTCATCTATAACTTTACAAAGGTCGTCACCTTGTTCATTTACATGCATAGCCGCACTTCCTGCACACCTTTGCCGGCAAGCTGCGCTCCTTGTATTTGAGCATAAACACTTCTAATACAAACAAAGTAGGAGTAGGGTTTTACACCTCATGGTGGCCTGAACTTGGGTAAATCTCATGTGTTTCATTCTGCTCTTTGTGCTTGTTGAACTCCCCGGTCAAACCACAAAGGGACTTTTACAGTCCCATAGATCGTCGTACACATGATATCTATGGCGTGCCAGGTAGGGGGATCGCTTGCACGAACCTAAGTTAGTAGTCTACGCGTTAGCTTCATCATGTTATTCACCACTCATGGCGCCCAAGAAGAAGAGCGCAACATCGGGCACTCCATCTACGTCCAAGCTATTGACACCGACACCTATACATGCAGGCGATGGCGGATGAGGCGATGGAGGCGAACAAGCTTCGAACCCCCGAAGTTAAGTTCTAACACCTTAATTGCTATATGATGTTTAGTCTTTTCCTCGAATGTTATTTTTGTATAACGTGTTGATACGTCCATTTTGCATCATGTTTTCCAACTGTTATTTATGTTGTTTTATTGTATAATGATGCTTTTTGGAATAATTCTAATGCCTTTTCTCTCATAATATGCAAGGTGTGCACCAAGGGGGAGAATTCCGGCAGTTAGAAATCTGGACCTAAAAAAGCTACATCAAGCTACCTATTCTGCACAACTCCAAATGAGCTGAAACTCCCCGAGGATTCTTTATGGAATATTTAAGGAACATTGGAGCAAATAAGTACTAGAGGAGGGCCACCAGGTGGGCACAAACCACCTAGGCGCACCCTGGTGGGTGCTGCCCTCCTCGGCCCACCTCCGGTGCCCATCTTTTGGTATATAATTCATTTTGACCTAGAAAAAATAAGGGGAGTACATTCAGGACGAAGCGCCGCCGCCATGAGGCGGAACTTGGGTAGGAGCACTTTTGCCCTCCGACGGAGCGATTCCGCCAGGGTAACTTCCCTCCCGGAGGGGGAAATCATCTTCATCATCATCACCAACAACTCTCCCATCTTGGGGAGGGATATCTTCATCAACATCTTCACAACACCAACTCCTCCCAAACCCTAGTTCATCTCTTGTGTTCAATCTTTGTATCAAAACTATAGGTTGGTGCTCGTGGGTGACTAGTAGTGTTGATTACATCTTGTAGTTGATTACTATATGGTTTATTTGGTGGAAGATTATATGTTCAGATCCATTATGCTATTCAATACTCCTCTGATCTTGAGCATGTTTATCATTTGTGAGTAGTTACTTTTGTTCTTGAGGTCACGGGAGAAATCATGTTGCAAGTAATCTTGTGAACTTGATATGTGTTCGATAGTTTGATGGTATGTATGTTGCCATTCTCTTAGTGGTGTCATGTGAACATCGACTACATGACACTTCACCATATTTGGGCCTAAGAGAATGCATTATGGAGTATTTATTAGATGGTGGGTTGCGAGAGTGACAGAAGCTTAAACCCCAGTTTATGCGCTATTCCGTAAGGGACCGATTGGATCCAAAAGTTTAATGCTATGGTTAGAATTTATTCTTAATACTTTTCTCGTAGTTGCGGATGCTTGCAAGAGGGTTAATCATAAGTAGGAGGTTTTTTCAAGTAATAAAAACACCTAAGCACCGGTCCACCCACATATCAAATTATCAAAGTACCAACGACGAATTGAGCCAACATGATGAAAGTGACTAGATGAATTCCCGTGTACCCTCAAGAACACTTTGCTTATCATAAGAAACTGTTTTGGCATGTACTTTGCCTCAAAAGGATTGGGCTACCTTGATGCACTTTTGTTACTACTATTTTTACTTGCTTGTTACCAAATGTCTTGCTACCAAACTACTCTGCTACTTATAATTTTAGCACTTGTAGACATTACCTTGCTGAAAACCACTTGTCATTTCCTTCTGTTCCTCGTTGGGTTCGAAACTCTTAATTATCGAGAAGGGCTACAATTGACACCATACACTTGTGGGTCATCAAGGCAATTTTCTGGCGCCGTTGCCAGGGAGTGAAGCGCTCTTGGTAAGTGGAAATTGGTACGAAACATTATTACTACGTGCTGAAATTTATTGTCACTTGCTACTATGGAAAACAATCCTTTGAGGGGTTCGTTCGGGGTATCTTCACCTCGACTGGAACCACAATTACTTACCCCTCAACCTAATGCACCTACTGAAAATATTGAATATGAAAACCCTACGGGTATGTTAGAATAACTGCTAGCTAATCCTTATGCAGGAGATGGAACCGAACATCCTGATATGCACTTGATATATATGGATGAAATTTGTGTATTATTTAAGCTTGCAGGTTTGCCCGGAGATGAAGCTAAGAATAAGGTTTTCCCTTTATCTTTGAAGGGAAAAGCATTGACATGGTATAGGCTATGCGATGATATTGGATCTTGGAACTGGAACCGTTTGAAATTGGAATTTCATCAGAAATTTTATCCTATGCATCTAGTTCATCGTGATCGGAATTATATATATAATTTTTTGCCTCGTGAAGGAGAAAGTATCGCTCTAGCTTGGGGGAGGCTTAAGTCCATGCCCCAATCATGAGCTTTTGAGAGAAACTATTATTCAGAATTTTTATGCTCAGCTTTCTCGTAATGATCAATCCATGCTCGATACCTCATGTACTGGTTCTTTTATGAAGAAGACTATTGAATTCTGATGGGATCTTTTAGAAAGAATTAAACGCAACTCTGAAGATTGGGAACTCGATGAAGGTAAAGAGTCAGGTATTTTACCTAAGTTTGATTGTGTTAAATCTTTTATGAATACCGATGCTTTTCAAAAGTTTAGCACTAAATATGGACTTGACTCTGAGATAGTAGCTTCCTTTTGTGAATATTTTGCTACTCTTGTTGATCTCCCTAAGGAGAAGTGGTTTAAATATCACCCACCAATTAAATGAGAAGTTAAAGAACTGGTAAAAGCTAAAGAAGAAACTATCGTTTACAATGTTGATCTAGTTGTCCCCAGTGCTTATATTGAAAAAACCACGTTTTCCTATTAGGATGAAGGAACATGCTAAAGCTTCAACTGTGGTTAACAAAAGTTATGTTAGAGCGCCCAGACCTTCTGAACAAATCAATGTTGAACCTAGTGTTGCTATGGTTAAAGATCTCTTAGTGGATAATATTGATGGGCATGTTATTTAGTCCTGTGGTGAAGCTTCTAGAATTGCTAAACCAGAAGGAAAATATAAACGTAAACCAGTTGTTGGCATGCCTGTTGTCTCAGTTAAGATAGGAGATCACTGTTATCATGGGTTATGTGACCTAGGTGCTAGTGTAAGTGCTATTACTTTCTCATTATATCAAGAAATTAAAGATGAAATAGCACATGCTGAGATAGAAGACATAGATGTTACTATTAAACTTGCTAATAGTAACATCTATGTCTTCTATCACCAATTGGGATTCTTAGAGATGTTGAAGTCTTGTGTGGGAAAATAAAATACCCTACTAATTTTCTTGTTCTTAGCACCCCACAAGATGACTTTTGTCCCATTATATTTGGTAGACCTTTCTTGAACATCGTCAATGCTAAAATAGATTGTGAGAAACAAACTATCGATGTTAGCTTTGGTGATGAATCTCATGAGTTTAATTTTTCCAAGTTTAGTAAACAACCTCATAAGAAAGATTTGCCTAGTAAGGATGAAACTATTGGTCTTGCTTCTATTGTTATGCCTCCTACTGATCCTTTGGAACAATATTTGCTAGACCATGAAAATGATTTGCATATGCATGAAAGAAATGAAATAGATAGAATCTTTTTCGAACAACAACCTCTGCTTAAGCACAATTTTCCTATTGAAACTCTAGGAGGTCCTCCTCCACCTAAAGGTGATCCTGTGTTTGAACTTAAACAATTATCAGACGCTTTGAAATATGCTTATCTTGATGAAAAGAAGATATATCATGTTATTATCAGTGCTAACCTTTCAGAACATCAAGAACAAAGATTATTGAAAGTTCTAAGGAAGCACATGGCTGCTATTGGATATACTCTCGATGATCTTAAGGGCATTAGTCCCACTATATGTCAGCACAAGATTAATATGGAACCTGATGGTAAACCCGTTGTTGATCACCAACTTCGGTTAAATCCGAAAATGAAAGAAGTGGTTAGAACGGAAATATTGAAACTTCTGGAAGTAGGTATAATCTATCCTATATCTGATAGTAGATGGGTAAGTCCTGTTCATTGTGTCCCTAAGAAGGGAGGTATTACTGTTGTTCCTAATGATGAGAATGAGCTTATTCCACAAAGAATTGTTACGGGCTATAGAATGGTAATTGATTATAGAAAATTAAATAAAGATACTAGAAAAAATCATTACCCTCTGCCTTTTATTGATCAAATATTAGAAATATTATCTAAGCAAACACATTTTTGCTTCCTTGATGGATATTCTGGCTTTTCACAAATACTTGTTCTAAAATCTGATCAAGAAAAGACCACTTTTACTTGTCCTTTTGGAACATTTGCTTATAGACGTATGCCTTTCGGTTTATGTAATGCACCTCCTACCTTTCAAAGATGTATGACTGCTATATGTCTGATTTTTGTGAAAAAATTGTTGAGGTTTTCATGGATGACTTTTCTGTTTATGGGAAGTCCTTTGTGATTGTTTAAGCAATCTTGATCGAGTTTTGCGGAGATGTGAACAAACAAATCTTGTCCTGAATTGGGAGAAGTGCCACTTTATGGTTAATGAAGGTATTGTCTTGGGCCATAAAATTTCTGAAAGAGGCATTGAGGTGGACAAAGCCAAGGTTGATGCAATTGAGATAATGCCATGTTCTAAAGATATCAAAGGTATTCATAGTTTCCTTGGTCATGCTAGTTTCTATAGAAGGTTTATCAAAGACATTTCTAAAATTTCTAGGCCTCTTACTAATCTTTTGCAAAAGGATATTCCCTTTGTGTTTGATGATGATTGTATGGAAGCCTTTGAAACACTAAAGAAAGCCTTAATCACTGCACATGTTGTTCAACCACCTGATTGGAACTTGCCTTTTGAGATTATGTGTGATGCTAGTGATTATGCTGTGTTGTTCTAGGAGAAAGAGTTGATAAGAAACTAAATGTTATTCATTATGCTAGTAAAACTCTAGACAGTGCTCAAAGAAACTATGCTACTACTGAAAAAGAATTCTTAGCAGTGGTGTTTGCTTGTGATAAATTCAGATCTTACATTGTTGATTCTAAAGTAATTGTTCACACCGATCATGCTGCTATAAAATATCTTATGGAAAATAAAGATGCTAAACCTAGACTCATTAGGTGGGTTCTTCTGCTACAAGAATTTGATTTGCATATCACTGATAGGAAAGGAGCAGAGAACCCCGTACCTGACAACTTGTCTAGACTTGAAAATATTCTTGATGACCCACAACCAATTAATGATAGTTTCCCTGATGAACAACTAGCCGCAATAAATGTTTCTCATAGTACACCTTGGTATGCTGACAATGCTAATTATATTGTTGCTAAATACATACCACCTAGCTTTACCTACCAACAAAAGAAAAAATTCTTCTATGATTTAAGACATTAGTTTTGGGATGACCCACATCTTTATAAAGAAGGAGTAGATGGTATTATTAGTCGTTGTGTACATGAGCATGAACAGGAACAAATCCTACGGAAATGACACTCCAAAGCTTATGGAGGACATCACGCGGGAGACAAAACCGCTCATAAGGTATTACAATCTGGTTTTTATTGGCCTACTCTCTTCAAGGATGCCCGTAAGTTTGTCTCATCATGTGATGAATGCCAAAGAATAGGTAATATTGGTAAGCGTCAAGAAATGCCTATGAATTATTCACTTGCTGTTGAACCATTTAATGTTTGGGGATTCGACTTTATGGGACCTTTTCATTCCTCTAATGGGTATACACATATTTTGGTTGCTGTTGATTATGTTACTAAATGGGTAGAAGCTATTCCAACCACTAGTGCTGATCACAACACCTCTATTAAAATGCTTAAGGAAGTTATTTTCCCAAGGTTTGGAGTCCCTAGATATTTAATGACCGATGGTGGTTCACACTTTATTCATGGTGCTTTCCGTAAGTTGCTTGCTAAGTATGATGTTAATCATAGAATTGCATCACCTTATCATCCTCAGTCTAGCGGTCAAGTTGAACTTAGCAATAGAGAAATAAAACTAATCTTACAAAAGACTGTTAATAGGTCCCGAAAGAATTGGTCTAAGAAATTAGATGATGCACTTTGGGCTTATAGAACAACTTATAAAAATCCTATGGGTATGTCTCCATATAAAATGGTTTATGGAAAAGCTTGTCATTTGCCTCTTGAGTTAGAACATAAAGCATTTTGGGTAATAAAAGAACTCAATTCTGATTTCAATCTTGCTAGGGAGAAGAGGTTATTTGATATTAGCTCATTAGATGAATGGAGAACCCAGGCTTATGAAAATGCTAAGTTATTCAAAGAAAAAGTGAAAAGATGGCATGATAAATGAATCCAAAAGCGTGAGTTAAAAGTAGGAGAATGCTCTTTTGTACATCTCTTGTTTCAGATTCTTTGTAGGAAAACTCCTCTCCAAATGGGAAGGACCCTATGTCATCGAGGAGGTTTATCGATCCGGAGCTGTCAAAATAAATAATGCCGAAGGGACCAACCCGAGGGTTGTCAATGGGCAACGAATAAAACACTATATCTCAGGTGCGCCCATTAATGTAGAAAGCAATGTTATCCAAACTTTGACACCGGAAGAACACATAAAAGAGTCCTTCCGGAACACTCTAGAATCGTAAAAATAAGGAGGTACGTGATATGGTAAGTAAATGGACTCCAAAAAATTCGCAAAAATATTTTTTTCAGTTTTGTAATATTAGAAAATTAGGAAAATAAGAAGCTTCTAGGAAAGTGAACCTGGTGGGCACGATACACCAGGGCACGCCAGGCTTGCATGGCGCGCCCAGGTGGGTTGTGCCCACCTCGGGTACTTTCTGGTCTCCATTTTTCTTTCGTTCTGCTTGTTCCCCAAGATAAATATATATATATATATATATATATATATATATATATATATATATATATATATACCTGCCAAACCTGTTAACCTCCGTATCATGGAGAATTCTCCTGTTTTCTTTTCTTGTTGTTTTCTATCAGATCCAATCCATCATGGCCTCTTCAAGCTCCTCCAAGGACAAGTTCTTCGACAACGTCATGAACCCATATCTGCGGGAGGTGATGCAACACCCTCAAGCTATCCATATGCGTGATGGGGTGTTGCACATCTGCGATGTGCAAGGACCCAGGGGGACTGGATCCGTGGAGGCCACGCTTGGAGCCATGGAGCAGGACATCTTCAAGTGCAAGGGGACGGTGGAGTGTGGACTCAATGCCAATCACCTCATGATCATGGACTATACCCGTGATCTCAAGGTGTATGGCAAGCCCATAAAGGACATCATCTTCTCCCTCAATGAGCAAATCAACTTCCTCCATAGCTAGATCCACGATCTTCAAAGCCAGGTCTTTGAATATGAGGCCAGGTTTAAAGGTATGAGTTTTGCTGCCAGTTGCAGGATCCGGGAGACTCACTCGTCCTCTTATGATGGTGAGCCTCTGCCATGGAAACCCGAGGACAAGAAACCTTCTACTTGATCACCACCATCTTCTTAATCACCACCAAAAGAAAACTGAGTATTGGGTATGGGCACTCCCCTTGGCTTTCGCCAAGCTTGGGGGAGGTACCCCAGTATCGTATCAATCTCCACTATCTTTTGCCTTTACTTTCTTAGTTCGATCAATGGTTATCTTTTACTATTAGATGAATAAAAGTTTAGTTCGATCCTTGCTTTTTGTGAGTTTGCTTAGTGATCAATCCTTGTGGTCGTGTGTGAGATATAATAAAGTTTAGTTTGAATTTTGCCTTCTTTACTTTCTTGCTGCAATGAAAAGAAAGGAAATAAAAAGAAAGATCATATGCTAATCTTATGGTAAGTGATGACATTACACAAGGAAAAGTATAAGTAGAAAATTTTATTGTAGATTGAAAAACATAGCATTGGCCAATGATGCAACACATGAAAGAATTAATAAGGGAAGAGAAGTTCACATATAAATACAATGTCATGGAAATCTTTTGTGATTGTGAGCACCCATCAAAATATTAGATGCCAAAATTGTTGACGTTGGACAAGGAAGACAACTTAATGATTTATGTTTGTTCATATTCATATAGAAGTCATATTGTCATAGATCCTTCAACATGTGGTGCTTGCCCCTATCTTTGCTAGCCAAAAACTCCTCACTAAGTAGAGATACTACTTGTGCATCCAAAACCCTTAAACCCTATGTTTTTTGAGAGTCCACCATACCTACCTATGGATTCAGTAAGATCCTTCAAGTAAGTTGTCATTGGTGCAAAAAGGGAAATAAAAATTGCTTATAAAAATGTGATATCATTTAGTGTAAGGGAAAATTGAGCATTGTACGAACTTGTGATGGTGAAGAATAAAAGTGATAGACTGCATAATAAAGGTTTCCATCACAAGGGGCAATATAACGTGACGTTCTCTTGCACTAAGGGGTTGAGCATACAAACAAAAAGTGCATGGCAACCTCTGTTTCCCTCTACGAAGGGCCTATCTTTTACTTTCATGTATTTACTTTTATGCAAGAGCCAAAGTTTTTCCCTCTATTCGTTTTATTTTTCTCCTTTGGAAAGCATCATGTGGTGAGGAAAGATCTAGGCACATATGTCCAGTTGAATATGGGTGGCATAAGTTATTATTGTTGACATCACCCTTGAGGTGAATGCGTTGGGAGGCGAAACTATAAGCCCCTATCTTTCATTGTGTACGGTTGAAACATTTTGCTCATGTGTACGCGGTGAGTGTTAGCAATCATAGAAGACTAAATGATGGGTGAGTATGTGGACTTGCCCAAAGGCTCCGATATGTGACCCTTCCTGAAAAGATGATGAATTGTAGTTGCAAAGTTGACTAAGAACATACTTTGCTGATTTACAATAGAGTTTATGCTTTATACTTCAATGTTTTGATGAATTGTCACTTGTTCATGAGGAGTCTATGATAAAAGTTCTATAATAAAGGTTTATATTAAAGTTTTTTGCTGTTGTAATAAGTCACATGATGCTGCTATGTCCGTATTTTTGTTTTTATCGACACCTCTCTCTCTCTAAGCATGTGGACATGTTTTCCGATTTCGGTTTTCGCTTGAGGACAAGCGAGGTCTAAGCTTGGGGGAGTTGATACGTCCATTTTGCATTATGTTTTCCTACTATTATTTATGTTGTTTTATCGTATAATAATGCTTTTTGGAGTAATTCTAATGCCTTTTCTCTCGTAATATGCAAGGTATGCACCAAGGGGGAGAATTCTGGCAACTGGAAATCTGGACCTGAAAAAGCTACGTCAAACTACCTATTATGCACAACTCCAAATGAGCTGAAACTCCCCGAGGATTTTTTATGGAATATTTAAGGAATATTGGAGCAAATAAGTACCAGAGGAGGGCCACCAGGTGGGCACAAACCACCTGAGCACGCCAGGAGGCCCAGGCGCGCCCTGGTGGGTGCTGCCCTCCTCGGCCCACCTCCGGTGCCCATCTTCTGGTATATAAGTCATTTTGACCTAGAAAAAAAATAAGGGGAGGACATTCGGGACGAAGCGCGGCCGCCTCAAGGCGGAACTTGGGTAGGAGCACTTTTGCCCTCCGGTGGAGCGATTCCGCCGGGGGAACTTCCCTCCCGGAGGGTGAAATCATCGTCATCATCATCACCAACAACTCTCCCATCTTGGGGAGGGCTATCTTCATCAACATCTTCATAACACCAACTCCTCTCAAACCCTAGTTCATCTCTTGTGTTCAATCTTTGTTTCAAAACTATAGATTGGAGCTCATGGGTGACTAGTAGTGTTGATTACATCTTGTAGTTGATTACTATATGGTTTATTTGGTGGAAGATTATATGTTCAGATCCATTATGCTATTCAATACTCCTATGATCTTGAGCATGTTTATCACTTGGGAGTAGTTACTTTCGTTCTTGAGGTCACGGGAACTTGATATGTGTTTGATATTTTGATGGTATGTATGTTGCCATTCTCTTAGTGCTGTCATGTGAACATCGACTACATGACACTTCACCATATTTGGGCCTAAGGGAATGCATTGTGGAGTAGTTATTAGATGGTGGGCTCCGAGAGTGATAGAAGCTTAAACCCCAGTTTATGCACTATTCCATAAGGGATTGGATCCGAAAGTTTAATGCTATGGTTAGAATTTATTCCTAATACTTTTCTCGTAGTTGTGGATGCTTGCAGGAGGGTTAGTCATAAGTAGGAGGTTTGTTCAAGTAAGAACAACAGCTATGCACCGGTTCACCCACATATCAAATTATCAAAGTACCAAACACGAATTAAGCCAACATGATGAAAGTGACTAGATGAATTCCCGTGCACCCCCAAGAACACTTTTCTTATCATAAGAAACCGTTTTGGCCTGTCCCTTGCCTCAAAAGGATTGGGCTACCTTGCTGCACTTTTGTTACTACTATAGTTACTTGCTCGTTACCAAATATCTTGCTACCAAACTACTCCGCTACTTATTATTTTAGCACTTGCAGACATTACCTTGCTGAAAACCACTTGTCATTTCCTTCTGCTCCTCGTTGGGTTTGACACTCTTACTTATCGAAAAGGGCTACAATTGACCCCATACACTTGTGGGTCATCACCTGTGCATAGAGGAGCGCTTTCAGAACATTCCACGCTCTTGGTGGTTCATGTCCGCTTGACAACAACTATGCAACTGCATTTATTCTCGAAGCGTTAAGCTTTCAAGGAGGTGGCTATCTTGATAGGCTGCTAACTAGGACCTGATCCTAAGCACCATTGACTGGAACGTGCGTGGCTGGAAAGCATTCTGACAAGCATAGGGAATAATTGTACAAAAATATAGTTATTAAAGGAAAAAGGCTTAGTAAGCCTTTATTCTTTCCCTTATTCCTTTTAAGATTACTATTTATATGTGCCCCGTGCACTAAGGAGCCTTCTCGGGGGCTAGTTGCAGTCCTTGTTGTCTTGAGTCTGCTAGACAATGTGCGCAGCTGCATTAGGACCGGGAAGGTAAACCTTTTCAGGAGGCGGTGTTCTTGTCAAGGTGCTAAGGGCCCATTCCCTCAAGCATTGCCGACTGGAGCATGTGTACCGAGAAGCATTCCGGCAAGTGCAGGGTATACTTAGCAGAAATCAAAACTTACACATGAATTAAGTGCATATCAAACGCTAATTTACTTTATGTGTTAAAAATGTTGTTGTGGCATTTTGTGCCCAAGTTAGAGTTGCAGGTATACAAGTGGAAGATTCCCTTCGTGGTTTACTAAGATCAGTCTTTCGGGGAACTGGCCATGGTATCGAGAACAACGAGTTCTCTACTGAGAGACGGAAATGATCTTCCTGCCATAAGCATTCTTGGAATCGATTTTTGAAAAACAAGACTCGAGGGCACTCATATCAAGAACCCTGAGTTCTCTATGGAGGCTTGAAATGACTTTTCTGTCAGAAGCCTTCCTGGGAACAACTTTCCTAAAAATATGCATTCCGTGATGCCAGCAAGGGGGCCCAAAGATAGGCTCCAGGGCTAGCAGCTTTCACAAAAGGCAATTTCTCCGAAAGTTACCTTCCCCGAGATGATATTTCTGGAAGAAGGATATGACAATCATGACCCATGCCAAGTTTGCTCCCACCTCTAGGATCAATATCCTTAAAGTTTTCTGCTGAAGTTGGGTCTAGGGGCTCCTGACGGTGTAGTGAGAACTAGGGTCCCACTAACCTTCTAAACATAGGTCATGCTAGTCTACAGCTATTGCATAAATCATTCTAGCTAGTGCTGCATCCTCCAAGGGTTACACTGGCAAGGAAGACCAAGAACGCATCAGGAAGGCGCTTCTTCCTAGTTGGACATCTTCTTAGCATTAAGAAGTATTTTAGAAGACCGACAAGTTACGTACTGGAAAGCTCCATGCCGGCAAGCCCCCACTTCCTTTCCACCGCTCCACCTCAGCAACCAGCCAGTCACTTTTCGATAGGTGTCGAACAAGCAGGTGGTTAGGTGAGGCTTGTCAGGCACGTGGCTGCTCACTGCCTGAGGATTACCTTTATCGACACATGTCCGTGTGCGTGTCATAGCCACATTCTATCACCCTATGTAATGACTATTTTGCCATGATACGTCTCCAACGTCTCTATAATTTATGAAGTATGCATGCCATGTTTACGATAGTTTTATATGGTTTTGGTATGATTTGAATGGAACTAACCCAAACTAACGTTGTTTTCAGCAGAACTGCCATGGTATTGTTTTTTGTGCAGAAATAAAGGTTCTCCAAATGCAGTGGAACTTTTTGATGATTTTTTTGGAACAAACGAGACATTGTTTCGTGGGAGGACCGGAAGGGCCACGAGGGGCCCACAAGCCACCAGGGCGTGCCTAGGGGGTGGTCGTGCCCTGGTGCCTTGTGGGCCTCTTGTAGCCCATCTTGACGTGAGATTGACGCCAAAAAATCTTATAAATAGAGAAACCCTGAGAAGTAAGCCTAGAACTTTGACTTTGCCGCCGCAAGCCTCTATACCTTTGAAATGCCATCTAGAGCCCTGTTCCGGCACCATGCCAGGCGAGGAAATCGTCACCGGAGGCCATCTTCATCATCCCGATGGACACCATGACGAGGAGGGAGTAGTTCACCCTCGAGGCTAGGGCTATGTACAAGTCGCTATGTGTTTGATCTCTCTTTCTCTTGTTCTTCACTTGGCACGATCTTGATCTACCGCGAGCATTGTTAATATAGTTGGACCATATGGTGTTTCACCCTCTCTATCTTCTTGTGATGAATTGAGTTTTTACCTTTGAGGTTTCACTATTATCGGATTGAATAATTTTATGGATTTGAGAACACTTGATGTATGCCTTGCATATTAATACCCGTGGTGACAATGGGGTATTGTTCGTGCAATATTTGCGTACCTATGTTTTGGAGATTGTTTTTAGAAACAGGTATGGACTGATTTGTTTGCTAGTGCATGCAGAGAGAGATAGTTCATACATAAACCGAAGAGAATGTTGTCTCCAATGTCAAGTTTGAGGAACTTCATCGCAGTATATTTGCATTGCAGAGGAAAATGAGTTATATTTGTTGAAGACATGAAATCTAGGAGATTGATTTGAAGGATATGACCCCTCAAAAGTTTACTGTTGTTGCGAAGCATTTGGTTCGGGTTGTTCGAATGGATTGATTGCAGCGACCTGGAGTCAAAGACAAATTGGAGACGCAATATTCTTTTCATCTTTCTTCTTTGGTCCATTTGAGTCATAGGACCTCTGTACTATTAAGAGGGATATAGGTTCTCGATGCTTAGATTCGATGTGATGCTTAGTGAGGGAGTCCTGGATTAGGGGATATCCGGATAACCGGACTATATACTTTGGCTGGACTGTTGGACCGTGAAGATACAAGACTCAAGACTTTGTCTCGTGTCCGAATGGGACTCTCCTTTGCATGGAAGACAAGCTTGGCGATCCGGATATTATATTTCCTTGTTTGTAACCAACTCCATGTAAACCCTAGCCCCCTCCGGTGTCTATATAAACCGGAGGGTTTAGTCCTTAGAGACAGAATCATAATCATCATAGGCTAGCTTCTAGGGTTTAGCCTCTACGATCTTGTGGTAGATCAACTCTTGTAACACTCATATCATCAATATCAATCAAGCAGGAAGTAGGGTTTTACCTCCATCGAGATGGCCCGAACCTCGGTAAAACATCGTGTCCCTTGCCTCCTGTTACCATTAGCCTTAGACGCACAGATCGGGACCCCCTACCCGAGATCCGCCGGTTTTGACACCGACATTGGTGCTTTCATTGAGAGTTCCTCTGTATCGTCGCTGTAAGGCTCAATGGATCCTTCAATTATCAACGACAACATGGTCCAGGGTGAGACTTTTCTCCCGTGAAAAATCTTCGTGTTCAGTGGCTACGCACTGCGGGCCAATTCGCTTGGCCATCTGGAGCAGATCGACAGCTATGCCCCTGGCCATCAAGTCAGGTTCGGAAACCTAAACTACACATCCGATATCCGCGGAGACTTGATCTTCAACGGATTCGGGCCTATGCCAGGAGCGCTAGACAGTCACGATGAGCATGGCTTAGACCTGCTATCGGAAAATGCTTGGGATAGCGCCCTTGCAGGAGCCCCGGACCTAAATCTGGGGCAGATTGCGTCGCCCGGGGACGGGTGGATGGACCCCGCCCCGGAGGCCACACACCCATCGGCGGTAGATCCGAACACAGACTTCACCCCGAAGGAAACTTGTGACTCCGGACACCCGGACTCGTATCCGGTTGTAGGTTGCAGTCCGCGCACCCCCGAGCCCGCCGAATCTGGTTGGTCCCCGGTAATGGAGTTCACCGCTGCGGATATTTTCCAACACTCTCCCTTTGGCGACATGCTAAACTCGTTAAAGTCTCTCTCTTTGTCAGGATGCTATTGGTTGAACTATGTCCGGCTTGAGTGGGAAGCTGGCGACGAGGGAATTCGTTGCCCACCCACCACCCATTTCATAGCCACAGTCGATGATTTGACCGACGTGCTTGATTTCGACTCTGAAGACATCGACGGTGTGGACGACGATGTAGGAGAAGAACAGGAACCAGCACCCACGGGGCGGTGGACAGCCACCTCTTCATATGATATATATATATGGTGGACACTCCGAAATAAACCAATGGCGATGAGGCAAAGGAGGATAACCCCTCAAGGAAGAAATCAAAGCATGGGCGGCGTCAGCGCCGTTCCAAGCCCCGCCACAGCAATACCGGCACTGGAGACAAAGACAATCCGGATGGTGCCGAAGATGAATACAATCCCGACCATCCTGCCTTCGAGCAGGCTGAACAGGAAGACGGGCAGGTCAGCCCAGACGAATAGGCGACCGACGGATACCTGGAGGAGGACAACTACATGCCCCCTTCGAAGACGAGATTAGCCTCGGCGATGACGAGTTCGGCGTGCCTAAGGACCCCGTAGAGCAGGAGCGCTTCAAGCGCCGGCTTATGGCCACTGCGAGGAGCCTAAAAAAGAAGCAGCAGCAGCTCCAAGCTGATCAAGACCTGCTCACAGACAGATGGGCGGAAATCCTGGCAGTCGAGGAATATGGACTCGAGCGCCATACAGCTGACCGGCCACCTCGTGGCCTGGATATAACGGCGTATCAGCCCGAATACCAGCCCGCACCCCCACGCCAATACACTACGGCCCTGGGAAATAGGCAAGACCTGCAAGATATACTGGAAAACAAGGCAGGACAACCAAGATCGATCTACGGACCGCGGGGGCGCGCCCAACCACATGACGATGACCGCCATGCTGGATACACTAACAATAAATCCGTCCGGGCCGAACACAACCGACCAGACTTAGTCAGACTGCGTCGCGACATAGCCCGGCACAGAGGCGCCGCACACCCCCTCTGCTTCACCGATGAAGTAATGGATCATGAATTCCCAGAAGGGTTTAAACCCCTAAAGATTGAATCATACGATGGCACAACAGACCCCGAAGTATGGATCGAAGATTTCCTTCTCCACATTCACATGGCCCGCGGTGGCGATCTACACGCCATCAAGTATCTTCCTCTTAAGCTCAATGGACCAGCCAGGCACTGGCTAAATAGCTTGCCGGCAAATTCCATTGGCAGTTGGGAAAACCTGGAGGATGCTTTCCTTAACAACTTCCAGGGCACATATGTGCGACCACCGGATGCTGATGACTTGAGCCACATCACCCAACAGCCCGGAGAGTCAGCCAGAAAATTCTGGACTCGGTTCCTAACCAAAAAGAACCAAATAGTCGACTGTCTGGACGCCGAAGCCCTGGCGGCCTATAAGCATAATATCCGTGACGAGTGGCTCGCCCGACACCTCGGCCAGGAAAAACCAAAGTCCATGGTGGCCCTCATGACACTCATGACCTGCTGTTGCGCGGGTGAAGACAGCTGGTTGGCTCGCAGTAGCACCATGCCTATAAATTCCGGCACCTCAGATGTCCGCGACAATAACGGCAAGCCACGTCACAATAGACATAAGCGACGAAACAACGGCGACAACACTGAAGACACGGCAGTCAACGCCGGATTCAGTGGCTCCAAATCCGGTCAGCGGAAAAAGCCATTCAAAAGAAACAATCAGGGACCATCCAGTCTGGATCGCATACTTGAACGCCCGTGCCAAATTCACGGCACCCCGGATAAACCAGCAAACCACAATAATAGAGATTGCTGGGTGTTCAAACAGGCCGGTAAAATAAACGCCGAAAACAAGTACAAGGGGCTGCACAACGACGATGATGAGGAGCCCCGGCGTCTGAACACGGGACAAAAGAAATTCCCTCCCCAGGTGAAAATGGTCAACATGATCTACGCCACTCACAATCCCAACGGGAACGAAAGCGAGCACCGAGGGATGTCTATGGGATGGAGCCAGTCGCCCCAAAGTTCAACCCATGGTCAGCCTGTCCGATCACCTTTGATCATAGGGATCACCCTACCCGCATCCGTAACGGCGGTTCAGCCGCATTGGTCTTAGACCCAACCATTGACGGATTTCACCTCACAAGAGTCCTTATGGACGGAGGCAGCACCTTGAACCTGCTTTATCAGGACACAGTGCGCAAAATGGGCATGGACCATTCAAGGATCAAGCCCACAAAAACTACCGTCAAAGGTGTAATTCCAGGAGTAGAGGCCCGTTGCACGGACTCCATAACACTGGAAGTGGTCTTCGGATCTCCGGATAACTTCCAAAGCGAGGAGTTAATCTTTGATATTGTCCCTTTCCGTAGTGGTTATCACGCACTGCTTGGACGAACCGCATTCGCTCGATTTAATGCGGTACCACACTATACATACCTCAAGCTCAAGAAGCCAGGACCTCGCGGGGTCATAACAGTCAACGGAAACATGGACCACTCTCTCCGTATAGAGGAGCATACTGCAGCCCTCGCGGTAGAAGTACAATGCAGCCTTCTCCGGCAAACCACCAATCCAGCGACAACAACCCCGAACACCGTAAAGCGAGTCCGGAGTACCCCGCAACAGGATCACCAGGCACGCCAAGAGCGAGACTAGCAGTCCGGCCTCCACTCGAGCCCCATTAAGGCAGCACTCGTGCAGCGTGTACACAATTACGCACTCAAAATACCATGAGCATAGGCGGAGGCGCAATAGTGCGGTTCAGCCGCAACATACTTTAATAACCCTCTCTATCTTTCAGGACCCTGCTTCGGGGCAGCCTCTTCAGAAGAGCCGAATTATCGGACTTTCACAAGAGAGAAATCCAAGGAGGCAAAAGGCTTTACGCACGAAAGGAATACCCAGGTGGAATCTATTCACGATCGTTATACATGTTTTATATACCTACACGCGGCCCGCCTTTGGATAGGACATGCCAAATAGTCCTATTTATCTCTGCTTAACGCATTAATTGTAAACATATGCTTAGACGTATTATACATCAATGGGAGATTATATACAGCGTCAGCTTATTATTCCTATCTGCACGTTTTTTTCTACAAATGTTTATTTACTTTTGCATCCGTACACTTTGGTATGTTCAGTTTGCCAGGGGCTTCTTATGGCGCCCCTTAATACGGCAAGACAAGTGCGGCACCCTGAACTTATAGCACTATATGCATCAGCTCCGAATCATGTCTTGGGTCAATAGTTGGGTTAGCCAGGCTCCCTTGTTTTGGTACCTTATGTTCCATTATATCGGCTAAGGTAGCGCAGGGAGAACTACTATGATTGTGTCCCGGTTCTTTCGGACGAACGCCTCGGTAGAGAAATCCGAAAACTGACCGGCATGATGCAGCGAGAGCTGGTCGCTGTTCGAGAGGTTTTAAAATCCTTAAAGATTTTTTCCGCTTTAGGCGAGGAATCGGCCTCATCCGATTTAGGCGTATGTAGCGCCCCAATTCGGCTTTCCCAATTCTAGGTGCTTCGCCGAAATTTAAAATTATAGACTTCTATGGCTAAGTGAAACTTATAAAGCCGCATAGTTTGATTGCCTTGTTCGCTGCGCCAAACACCTCCTTTAGGGACCAAATATATGGATAAAGAGTGTCTAGGTTTTCCACGAACACCCCAGTACTAGTTACGTGGAGGCGGAAGCCGACGACTAGCCTACTTTCAGAATTTTATAAACGGCCGCACAGAGGGTAATATTTTAAATCAACAAAATGCTATATAGCGCAAATAACTTCGCCTTTATATTACAAATACGACAGGAGTACATTCACTCAAAGATCGTGTCCTTGGTACATTCATCAACCACGAGACGAGCGCCTTTCATAACGCCATCATAATATTTTTCAGGATAGCGATGCTCCTTGCCCTCTGGCGGTCCATCCTTCACCAGCTTCTCCGCATCCAGCTTGCCCCAATGCACCTTCGCACGAGCAAAGGCTCGGCGGGCACCCTCAATGCAAACGGATCGCTTGATCACTTCAAGCCGTGGATAGGCATTTACCATCCGCTTTATCAGGCCGAAGTAGCTAGCGGGCAGGGGCTCACCAGGCCACATCCGGACTATGAAATCTTTCATAGCCACTTCGGCCGCACTGTGGAGTTCAACCAACTGCTTCAGTTGGTCACTCAGAGGCATTGGGTGTTCGGCTCCAGCATACTGGGACCAGAACAGCTTCTCCGTCGAGCTCCCCTCCTCGACATGGTAGAACTCCGCAGCATCAGATACGCTGCATGGCAAATCTGAGAATGCCCCTGGAGAGCTCTGAATCCGGGTAAGTAAACGAAACGTCTCCTCCACATGCTTGCTTTGCATAAAGAATGTATTACCCGCCGCTATCTTCTTGGCCACCTGGATTTCCTGCTGGGCCTTTTCGGCTTCAGCTTTGGCATCTTTCATACTCGCAAGGTCCTTCGCAAGCTCAGACTCCTTCGTCTTGAAGTCATGCTCCAAGGACTCGAACTTCTTGCCGAGCTCCTGGAGATCTTGCTATACCTCGCCCACCCTAGCATTCTACTTTTCACGCTCAATGTGGTCCATGACCGCCTTGTCTTTGGCCTCGGACAACGCTTTCTTCAGGGACGCCACTTTGGCTATGGCCCCTATTACAAGGTCACGACGCTTTGTTGTTAGAATCACCAATTTTGTTTATTCTTTATGATATGTGAACGGGGTATCACACACCTTTGTTCTCTTGGAGCTGCCTCTTCGTGAGGCCGAGCTATCCCTAGGCCTGCTCCAGTTCCCGTTTGAGTCCGGCGACCTCGGCCGTGCGGGCAGCAGCGGCAACTAGCACCGCCTGCATATTCACATAAGGCACCTAATATTAGAATCCTGCGGATTAAAATTGACCCTCTGTGTGGCTTTTCATTCCGAACACCAAACAGAGTATCAGGGGCTACTACCTATCGGGTGATAATTTCACACATTTTTTATTACTTACCTCAAAGCCTATTAGGAGGCTGGTGCAGGCTTTGGTTAGTTCGCTCTTGGTGGACAGAACCTTCTGAATCACCGCACTCATAAGAGTACAGTGCTCTTCATCCATGGAAGCGCCGCAAAGCACTTCTAGCAGACTATCTGACGCCTCTGACGTAATAGAAGTCATCGGCACGGACGGGTCGCCCTCCTTAGCGAGGGGTTGCCTGCCCGAATCCAGAACCTTTAGAGGTTCCGGTACAGTGTCCGGCTGGGAGCCCGATTTGCTGCGGCTCCCGTCAGCACAATCTGCGGGGATCTTGCACCCCGTGAGCCCGGCATCTGGGATTTCGCCTTGGGGCATCTCCAGAGTCGCCTCCCCTTGCTCAGGGAGCCTTCGGGATAACACATCCGTGTCATCCACAGGCTGGGGGGAAGTGGTTGTTGGAAGCGAATTCATCAATGAATCGCTCAAAGACCCATCCGAAGAGGATACCTCGGGATGGGTCCTGGCCGGACTGCATATGCGTGTTCGGCATTATAACAGACCATGAAGCAAAGTCGCACTAAAGTACAACAGAAGTATGGATACTTACGATCTTACTAGGGGCTTCCCCCTGGGCAACCACTCCTCCTCGCTGTAGGTGGCCGTGGTGGAGTAATCCGAAAGGGACACCTTTCCCTTCTTGGGTGTCCTAGCCTCCCCCTCCGGGGTGGCTTTCCTTTTCTTCTCCTCCCCAGTGCGGGGAGGTGGCATTTCTTCATGATCCTCCCCGCCTCCGCGGGTGGAATCTGCCTCAGCGTCCTCGGACGACGAGCCTATGATGGCCTTGCGCCGGGGACCTTTCCTGGTCCCCTGGGCCGCCTTCTTAGACCATTCGGCCTCCCCGGCTGGGGAGGCCCTTTCTTTCTCCTTCTCCTCCTCCCCTTCATGGGAGGAGTGTGCCTCGTCGTCTTCAGACGAGGCATCCTGTACGGCCTTGCGCCGGAGACCCTTCCTGGTCCCCAAGACCTTCTTTTGGCCTTCTTCTCTGGCGCCTTATAGGGCGCCGGGACTAGCATCTCCGTCAGGAGAGCGGTCGCCGGACCTTCTGGCAATGGAGCCGGACAGTCGATCCGCTCCGCCGTCTCTACGTACTCCTGATTAAGTACACGCGATGACTTGAGATCCTCCCATGAGTATGCTGGGAAAACTACATCTGGTAATGGTTAGAATACTCACAGGACGGGGGGGGGGCGTGCAGCATGGAGTCCGTGGTCCTCGGACATGGGAGGAGGTGTTTCGGAGCCCTTGAACATCACCTTCCATGCGTCCTTGAGTGTCGTGTCGTAGAGCTCTTGGAGTGTCTGTTGTTTGGCCGTGACGAAATCCCACAGATTAAAAGCCCATCTTTGGCATGGAAGAATTCGGCGGACAAGCATGACCTGGACTACGTTGACAAGTTTGATGTTCTTATCAGTCATATTCTTGATACAGTTCTGAAGTCCGGTCAGCTCCACAGGCTCGCCCCAGGCCAGGCCCTTCTTTTCCCAGGAGGTGAGTCGCATGGGAATTCCGAATCGGAATTCGGGGGCCGCCGCCCAGTTGGTGTCGCGCGGCTCGGTGATGTAGAACCACCCCGATTGCCATCCTTTCATGGTCTCTACAAAGGAGCCATCAAGCTAGGTAACGTTGGGCATCTTGCCCACCATGGTGCCTCCGCACTCCGCTTGCTGGCCGCTTACGATCTTTGGCTTCACGTAGAAGATTTATAGCCACAAGCCAAAGTGAGGCTTGATACGGAGGAAGGCCTCGCACACGACGATGAACGCCGAGATGTTGAGAACGAAGTTGGGGCTAGATCATGGAAGTCCAGCCCATAGTAAAACATAAGCCTGTGGACGAAGGGATGAAGTGGAAATCCTAGTCCATGGATGAAGTGGGCAAGAAACACGACCCTCTCGTGGGGTCCCGGAGTCGGAATGATCTGCCCTGCGTTCGGCAGTCACTGCGCAATATCTGCGGCCAAGTATCTGGCCGACCGGAGCTTCGTGATGTACTCCTCCTTCACGGTGGAGACCACCCACTTTCCCCCTTCTCCGGACATGTTTGTGCGGAGAAGGTGTGAAGTAGGGCGCTAGAGCTTGAGGGTGCAAGAATGGATAAGCAGAGGAGGAAGAAGGCGTGGGTCAAAATGGGAAAAATCCTTATCCCTTTATAGAGGCGACGAGAGCGGTGTGCCTCCCCACTTGCCTGTTGAAGATCGCTTGTTTCCCAAGCGCCGCGATTGATGGTGCGGTTGGATTACCCATGCCCGTATTGATGTGAATCCTGTCTTAAGGGGACATGATCTCTGCTTCGACAAGACGTGCCAAGGAAACCGCCTCGCAATATGCGATGTGGCTGGTTGTGGGAAAACGGTTCGAATAATGACTCGACCATAGTGTCATGTCACGTTGTCTGGAGTTATCAGCAGATTACATTTGTGGAATATCATTCTTTCTACGGTGGTATGTGAAGATCATCTTGCAAATCCGGACACGATTTAAGTGTTCAATAATTATGTTGGAGTATTCGGAGATGGAACCCGCCTTGCAATGTCGAAGACAAAACTACGCGCCGGACTCATTGTCATTGAAGCCTGGTTCAGGGGCTACTGACGGAGTCCTGGATTAGGGGGTATTCGAATAGCTGGACTAAATACTTTGGCCGGACTGTTGGACCGTGAAGATAGAAGACTCAAGACTTCGTCCCATGTCCGGATGGGACTCTCTTTTGCGTGGAAGACAAGCTTGGCGATCCGGATATTATATTTCCATCTTTGTAACCGACTCCATGTAAACCCTAGCCCCCTCCGGTGTCTATATAAACCGGAGGGTTTAGTCCTTAGAGACAGAATCATAATCATCATAGGCTAGCTTCTAGGGTTTAGCCTCTACGATCTCGTGGTAGATCAACTCTTGTAACACTCATATCATCAATATCAATCAAGTAGGAAGTAGGGTCTTACCTCCATCGAGAGGGCCCGAACCTGGGTAAAACATCGTGTACCTTGCCTCCTGTTACCATTAGCCTTAGACGCAAAGATCGGGACCCCCTACCCGAGATCCACCGGTTTTGACACCGACACTTAGCCCAAACCTATGAAAGTTGCGAGAGAAATCTCTTTGTGTTCCGAGCAAATACTTGCCAGCAAGAGACTGTGATCTTCTTTGCTGCGAGAGATTTGTTTCAGACCGAGGAGTTAGCCTTGCTTGATCCACAAGTAATGTTACCGTCGTGCTCAAAATTTTACCGTTGGACTCGTGTCAAGTTTCATCGCCGCTGAAAGAAATGCAAGTTCAGCCCTCCGGATCCAAGGAGGATGACAAGGTTGAGGAGGAGCAAAATGCTTCCCGAGGAAATACCACCCCGGTCACTTCATCTGGTGCCCCCACCCAGATGGAAGTCGATCATGCTCCTGGTTCTATGGCTTCACAGCTAGAACAGGAAGAAAAGAAATTTGAAGAGCCCATGGCTCACGAAGATGTTGTTGTACCACGTGTTGTGCCCCAAGTAACCGAGAAGAATGCTGATGAGACCCAAGTGTCCGAAGAGGCTATCGTGCCTCCCACTGTTGAGAGTTCACTGAAAGAAAAGGACGTAGTGCCTGAAAGTCTGAAAGTCACTGAAGGAGTTCCAACGAAAGAAAATCAAGGCCAGTCTAGTGCCCAAATGCCATCTGCTCCACAGAAGATAAAAAGGCATCTTGCTCCACTAAGGCCAATCGATGAAAATGTGCCAACATCTGATGATGTTCAGCCAATGGAAATTAACGATGAAGTAAATTGGAAAATCCCCCAGGAATCATTTCCTTTGTTTCTAGCCGAGTATGGCCCAAGTGGCCCCGCACTCAATCAAAAGCTTCATCTTTCGAGGCTATCCTTCTTTGGAGTTGTCGGATTACGGGTCCCGGCACACCCTTGAGGTTCGAACTTTGGGGTGCGTGCAAAGATCTCTCCCCTACCAACTCACGTCTTCAAGCCTCGCAAGGAATCTAAGCTAGGAAAAAGATCATACAAGGGACACAAGGTTTATAATACTTCGGGCCACCGTTGTGGTGTAGTACCCTACTCTAGTTTGTGGTGTGGTGGATTGCCTCAGGGGCTGATGATGAACAGTACAAAGGAAGAACAACCTCGCGAGGGGTGTTCTTGAGCTGGTGCGATGAACTGCTTGGGTGAGTTTAGTCGCCTCTTGGATGCCTATCTGATCTCTAGATGCCTTCCTACTGTGGTGGCTAGTCCTATTTATAGAGGGAGGCCCTGGGCCTCTTCCCAAATAATGAGCGGGAAGGGCGCCAACAATTGGCCATTTTGAAGGGGAACATCTAGTACACTAATCCTGACTAAAGTTGGTCTTCGACTGCCAAAGACTCTGACGGTGATGCCGTCCTGGGCTCCATGGTGACCTCCATCCTGCCGCTCCGCTGGTCTTGGTCTTGTTGCACCGAGACGGTAACCTTTGCCTGATGCCTTGGCCTGTGCTTGCCCCCTTTGCACCGAAGGGGAAACAAGGACACTGCACAGGCCGGCGCCCGCCTGGCGCCCGCCTGGTCTCGATTGTCATGGCTTGCGTCACGGGCACCTCGCGAGGTACCCTGCCTTGATCTCTCCGCCTCCTCGCGAGCCCGCCTGATGAGGCTCCTCCTGAGGAAGCTTCCTCTCGTCCGCCCCGCGAGGCTTGGCCCCTCGCGGGGGTCTTGAGCTTGAACTGATGAAGCTGGGCTGCACTGGGCCTCCGCTTGAGCCACGCCGCAGGCTGCAGGCAGGCATGTCCGGGGACCCCCGTTCCCAGAACGCCGACAGTAGCCCCCGGGCCCAAGGCGCGCCCGGACTTGGCTTAGCAGAGAAGCGAAGGGGCAGGTGCGAAGCGCCGCGGGCCCCAATAGCTTGCGGCCTTGGGCGCCGCATGGCGATTTGATTGGACGTGGGCGTCTTCGCTTCCCCATGACACCTCGACAACTGCATGACTCGACAAGTCCCTGCATGCAAAAACGGGTCATAATTACCTGAGATTGCGGTGGCCGACGGTTGGCTTCCTTCCGGTTATAAACGCAGGAGGGCGCAGGCCTCCGCTGTTCATCTCCCTTCTTGCTTCCTTCCTTCTCCTCGTCCCCGCTACTCGCCATTTCCCATGGCGCCGCCGAAGAGGTTCTCGGCCGCAGAGAAGGGAAAGGCTCGTCGGGAAGGGCATGACTCTCCCCCGGTCAAGCGCGGCCGAGGTCGTCCACGCAAGCATCATGTGGCTCCCGTAGTGGCTTCCCGCGGCCGCGGAGGCGATCCCCTGCATGGTGATGGGCGCCAGGTTGTCGAGGGAGCACGTGTCGTGACTGCGCAGCCTCCCAGGCCGCGCTTCCACTCGGCGGAGGTGCTGCCGGAGTTCGTCGTGTGGTCGGCGGACCCGACCAGCACCTGGCTCGATCTCCCCTGCTTCTTTGCATGCGAGCTTCCGGCCGGCGCTCCGGGCGGCCTCTGGCATCAAGCAGATGGTTGCTGCAGCAGGGCCTCCTGGGCTTCGCTGGAGTTCTCCATCGCCGGGAATGTGGCCTTGACCCGCGGCTGCCAAATGTTTGCCCGCGCGCGTGGCGTGAGCCAGCGGTGCACCCTGCACTTCAAATTCGATGGCGACGCCACCCTCTACATGAGGGTGTTCGGAGAAGATGGTCGCCGCACTAGGTGCTGCCCTGAAGACGATGACCGCGGCCGGGTAGCCAGCCCCGGCAATGATCGGGATGAAGACGACGACAGGCGCGTGGTCGGCGGCGCTCGTGGCTCGCCAAGCTTCGGCGGCTCCTCTTCTGACAGCAGCTCCTCTAGTGGTGGCCGCGACCAGCCGCCGCGCTCGCCTTGAGGGTGGTAGCGGGTCAGTCCGCCGTCGCGTCTCGGTGAAGCGTGAGGAGGAGTCCGACTGAGCTCCGGAAGCAGTACGAGCCTTCGCCGCGAGTCGATGCTGAGCGAGCCGTGCTCATTTTGTTTTTCTTCCTTCCCTGTGCAAGGAGAGGGTAGTGTAGGGCCTGGTGGGGGCGTGTTGGACTGCTGTCATTAACTATTATGCTATTTCGTGCTGTGTTTTGGTGACGCATGCTAACATTAAGAATTACTTA
>NC_041389.1:368142865-368193995 GCF_002162155.2 Triticum dicoccoides | reverse complement strand
GTCATTGCTTCTTGAGGCTGAGGCCTCGTCGCGCGCTTCGTGTCCTGCAAGGATGGGTTAGGAGAGGTAACTTTCGGTCTCGGTCGCGAGGGCGACCGAACCAGGTCCTGTGCTCGTGTCGCGATGCCCGTGGGGCACGGACTGGGAGGGGTGCTCCCATGGTGGACCTGGATAGGAAAACCTCACACGACTGGGGCAGAAAACACTCGCGAAGGAGCCCGCGTAGCCCCCTCGCGAGGCTCGCGCGAGAGAAAACGAGTCAAGTAGGCAAAAAAGACAGAGAGTCGCAAGTTAAGGATGACAACAGCTCCAATAAAACTTTAAATAGGGACGAATAAGCCAACTGCAGAAAACAAATGAAAAAGCCGCGTCTGGCACCTAATCTAGTCTTCGACGTCTTCTCACCAGCGCGGAGCTAAGTGCTTCCACTGGGAGTGGGCGGGAGCCCCCGAGGCCCGAGGGTGGCTCTCCGGAGACTCCGGGGCGTGTACAGCCCCACTCATTATTACGTGAGAGTGTCACGGGCGGTGAGCTTCACAGACATTGGCCTTCTTCACAGGCACCGAGCCTTTTCTTGAGGGGGGGGGGGAGCGAGCTTCACAGGCACCGGGCCTTTTTCCAAAAGCGGCAAGCTTCACACGCATTGGCCTTCTTCACAGGCTCCAGGCCTTTTCGTAGGCACTGGGCCCCGCTCAAAGGTAGAACCTCCGAAGGTGTTGAATGTTCCACGCGCTCGGGATGGGCACCCCCTCCTGGGTCTCCAAGCACCCGGAGCCGGGCCTGGAAACATGAACAACCTTGAATGGGCCCTCCCACATGGGAGAGAGCTTGTGCAGCCCCTCCCTGGAGAGGACACGTCCGAGTACGAGGTCTCCTACCTCAAGAGTTCTAGGGCGGATGTTGCGGCAGTGGTATCGTCACAGCGCCTGTTGATATCTTGCCGCCCGCAGCGCGGCCTCTCGATGGCGTTCCTCCCCCAGCACGAGATCCGTCCCCCGCATGGCATCCTACTGTGCCTCGTCGAACGCCAGGACCCGCGCGGAGCGATGCCTGACCTTGTGAGGGAGGATGGGCTCGGCTCCATAGACGAGGAAGAACAGGATTTCACCAGTCGACTTGGTCGCGGTCGTGCGGATAGACCACAACACAGACTGGAGCTCGTCGTACCAGCCCCTGCCGCAGGCCTCCAGCTTCTTCTCGAAGGTCCTAGTTTTGAGGCCCCTCAGGACCTCCGCGTTGGCTCGCTCAGCCTGGCCGTTGCTCCGGGGGTGTGCTACCGAAGTGTAGCATATCTGCGTTCCAAGGTTAGCACAGTATGTTTTGAAGAGATTGCTGGTGAATTGCGAACCGTTGTCGGTGATGATGCGGTTAGGCACCCCGAATCGGCTCACGAGGCCCCTGATGAACTTGACTGCGGAGCCTGCTGGGATGGTGCAGACAGCTTCCACCTCAGCCCACTTGGTGAACTTGTCCACGGCAACGTAGAGGTAGTGATAGCCCCTTGGTGCTCGAGGGAACGGGCCCAGAATATCTAGCACCCAAACCGCGAATGGCCATGAGAGGGGTATGGTCTGCAGGCCCTGTGCCGGCTGATGGATCTGCTTGGCGTGGAATTGGCAGGCCTCACAAGCCTTCACCAGCTCGACGGTGTCGTTGAGTGCTGTGGGCCAATAGAACCCGCTGCGGAACGCCTTTCCAACAAGGGTTCGTGATGAGGAGTGGTGTCCGCAGTCTCCACCGTGTATGTCCGCCAACAGCTCCTTCCCTTGCTCCGTGGAAATGCAACGTAGGGACACGTCGTTTGGTCGCTTCCAGTAGAGCTCTCCGTCTTGGATGCAGTAGGCCGTGGCCTGCCACGCCACACGCTCCGCGTCCTCCTCCTTCTCCGGCAAGGTCCCTTACATCAAGTAATCCTTGAACTCTGTAGTCCAACATCCCTCCTGAGGTTCCAGCGCTAGGAGCAAGCATGCCCCTGAGGTTGGGCCACAGGCCGGGGCTCCCGAGGCAGGCGGCTGAGGGAGCTCCTCCCTAGGCTGTGTCGTGCTTGATAGTGACGGCGCCGCCGAGGGTTTGAAGAGTCACTCCTCGAGGACGCCAGCCTCCTGAGGCAGCCACCTAGATGCCCTCTTGGCAATGTCATCAGCCTCTTGATTGGTGCCGCAAGGCACGTGTTGCAACTCCAGCCCCCAAAATTGTTTGTCCATCCTGTGGACCTCCGCGAGATACGCTTCCATGTGGTCGTCCTTTGGCTCGTATACTTTGTTGAAGCAGTTGATGAGGAGTTGCAAATCGCCCTTGATGATGAGGCACTTTACCCCCAGGGGGGCTGCAGCTTTCAAGCCCGCTATCAGGCCTTCGAACTCCGCTATGTTGTTGGAGACCTTCTCTCC
This sequence comes from Triticum dicoccoides, assembly GCF_002162155.2. Classification (NCBI taxonomy): domain Eukaryota; kingdom Viridiplantae; phylum Streptophyta; class Magnoliopsida; order Poales; family Poaceae; genus Triticum; species Triticum dicoccoides. The sequence continues at coordinate 368,191,605 of NC_041389.1, read as the reverse complement.
ATACTGGAAGCAAAGCTGCACAACATAGTAGAGTTTGTCCTGAGTGGGGGATATGAGCACTTCGCCAGCCCCTGCGCCCTGTCGTGAGAACGCTCCGTCGAAGTACATGACCTAGCCGTCCGGTGCTTCGCTTCCCGGGGAGAGCGACCGGTCCTCACCCATTTTGAGCCCTGGTGCCTCAGTCCACTCCGCCATGAAATATGAAAGTGCATCTCCCTTAATGACCCTGGTCATGCTGAATTCTAGCTGAAACACTTGTAGTTCGATGTTCCATTCGGCGACCCTCCCAGCTGAGTTGGGGCTCCTGAGTACCCTTTCCAAGGGATAGGCTGAGACGACCTTGATGGGATGGCCTTGAAAGTAGTGCCGCAGCTTGCGCGAAGCCACTAACAGTGCGAGAAGGAGCTTTTGGGGCATGGGGTACCGCGCCCTCGCGTCCCATAGCACTATGCTGACAAAGTAGACAGGGTGCTCGACGAGGTTGAGGGTGCTGGCACCACCTGCGTCCTTCGGGGGTGGAGGTGCCTTCTGAGGCGACGGAGCCCCCAGCGCTTGGTCACTTGGAGAGGCCTCTTCTGCTCTGGGTGCGCTCCTCTGCCGAGGTTGATCCTTCTCTGCTGAGGTCATGGTCTTCGCGAGGCCTTCTAGGCCTTGTTCTGTTTCGGATGGGACGACGGCCGCGGCCTTGGTCCTGCGCTCCTCTCTAACCGTCACAAGGGTTGCGCTGGCGGAATAGGGGGTGGCTGCAAGGTAAAGGACCAGGGGCTCCAGAGGTCGTGGATCCACCATCACCGGAGGGCTGGTAAGGTACTTCTTGAGATCTTGGAATGCCCTGTCGGTCTCTTTAGTCCACTCAAACGGGCCCTTCTTCATCAGTTTGAAGAAGGGCAGTGCCCGCTCCCCCAACTTGGAGATGAAGCGTCCTAGCGCGGTTACATGCTCGGTGAGCTTCTGCATTTCTCTGAGGGTCTTCGGCGGGCTCATGTCTTCGACTGCCTTGACCTTCTATGGGTTGGCTTTGATGCCCCTGTGGGACACGAGGAAGCCTAAGAGCTTGCCCAAAGGGACCCCAAATACGCACTTCTCCGGACTGAGCCGCAGATCTACCTCACGGAGGCTCGTGAAGGTTTCTTCCAGGTCCTGTATCAGGGTTTTCACCTACCTCACGGAACCACAATGTCGTCGACGTAAGCTTCAGCGTTTCTCCCGAGCTGCCAGCCCAAGGCGATGTGCATCAGTTGCTGAAAGGTCGCTCGTCGTTGCGCAGCCAAAATGGCATGCAGGTGTAGCAGTACACTCCGCATGGGGTCAGGAAAGCCATTTTCTCCATGTCTTCTACTGCCATCTTGATCTGGTGACAACCCGAGAAGGCATCCAGGAAGCACAATAGGTCACACTCAGCGGTAGAGTCGACGATCTAGTCAATGTGAGGGAGTGGAAATGGATCCTGCGGGCAGGCCTTGTTGAGGTTGGTGAAGTCGACACACATGCGTTCCTTTCCTCCTTTTTTTGGCATGACAACTGGGTTGGCCAACCAATGGGTAGCGGACCTCACGAATAACCCCTGCTGCCTTTATCTTGTGGGTCTCTTGGATGATGAAAGCTTGCTTTTCAGTGGACTGCCGCATTGCCTTCTGCTTCACGGGGCGCATGTTGGGGCACACGTTGAGATGATGTTCGATCACATCCCTTGGGACTCCCGCCAGATGATCAGGCTCCCACGCAAACACTTCCTTGTTAGCGCACAGGAACCTGACCAAGGCCTCCTCCTGCGCCGGCTCGAGGTTGGTGCCTATGGTGAAGGTGGCGCCAGCAGACCCATCCTCGCCGACCGACAGCTGCTTGGTCTCCGCCTTGTCTTGGCTGAATAGCTATTTCTTCTTAGCTGGTGCAGCCCCCTGGGCTCGAAGACATCTGTGCTGGCGGGCTGCGCCACCGCGGCCGTCTTCAAAGCAAGCTTGAGCGCCTGCAATGCATCCCTGGTGTCTCTGGACACGGTAAGGACGCGCCGCTCCCGGGCATCTTCATGAGGTTGTACGCCGGGTGAGTCGCTGCCATGAACTGGGCCAAGGCCGGGTAGCCAAGGATGGCGTTGTACGGGAGGCCGATGGGGGCGATGTCAAAGTCGATGAGCTCTGTGTGGAAGTTGTCATGAGTGCCGAAGGTCACCGAGAGGCGGATCTGTCTCAAGGAGCCGGTGGAACCGCCTCCGACGCCCGAGAAGGGCCTACTGGGCTGAAGCCTCTGTAGCAGCACGTGGAGGAGGCCGAAGGCCTCCACCGAGAGCACGTTGAAGCCGGCACCACCGTTGATGAGGGTCCTGGTGACGGCCACTTGGCAGATGGTGGGGGTGCATAGCATCGGGAGCGCGCCTGAACAGGCAGGGTTAGAGGGGTGATCATCCGAGCTGAAGGTCAGATCGGCCTTGGGCGCCACCCAGCCCGGCGGGGCTTCTCGGCGCTTGAAGGTGGCGCCGATCTGGCGGGTGAATGGCTTGACGTGGTGGCTCGAAGGTGGTGCCTGTGAGCCGCCCAGGAGAGCTGCGATGACCGGGGGCACCGGCACAACGTAATGGGCGAGGAAGAGGTCGCGTAGCTCCTCCCAGGAGGCCACAGAAGCCGTTGGCAGGTGGAGCAGACACATGCGCCGAACGCCGGTGAGGGCCATGGGAAACCAGTTAGCCATGACCCTGTCGTCGCCCCCGGCCTTGAGGACGGCCTCCTCGTATGCCAGCAGGAAAGCCAGCGGATTCGTCGCGCCGTTGTAGCACGGCGGCATCCCTGGCTTGAACTTGTGCGGCCACCACACTTGTCGCAAGGTGGGGGCCAAGGCTCGGAGCCCCCCCGCCCGGCCCCAGTGCTGGCATCGGCAGCCGGAGCGGGCGGTGCGCTGTCCTCCATGAGGGCGAAGCGCGGTGTTGATGGAGAGCGGGTCGACGGAAGGGAGAGCTCCGACGCACCCCTACCTGGCGCGCCAAATGTTTGGTTACGGGTTCCGGCAGACCCTTGAGGTTCGAACTCTGGGGTGCGCGTGAGGATCTCTCCCCTACCAACTCACGTCTCGAAGCCTCGCAAGGAATCTAAGCTAGGAAGAAGATCACACAAGGGACACGAGGTTTACACTAGTTCGGGCCACCGTTGTGGTGTAATACACTACTCTAGTTTTTGGTGTGGTGGATTGCCTCAGGGGATGATGATGAACAGTACAAAGGAAGAACAACCTCGCAAGGGGTGTTCTTGAGCTGGTGCGATGAACTGCTTGGGTGAGTTTAGTCGCCTCTTGGATGCCTATCTGATCTCTAGATGCCTTCCTACTGTGGTGGCTAGTCCTATTTATAGAGGGAGGCCCGGGGCATCTTCCCAAATAATGAGCGGGAAGGGCGCCAACAATTGGCCATTTTGAAGGGGAACATCTAGTATACTTATCCTGACTAAAGTTGGTCTTCGACTGCCAAAGACTCTGACGGTGACGCCGTCTTGGGCTCCACGGTGACCTCCATCCTGCCGTTTCGCTGGTCTTGGTCTTGTTGCACCGAGACGGTAACCTTTTCCTGATGCCTTGGCCTGTGCTTGCCCCCTTTGCACCGAAGGGGAAACAAGGACAATGCGCAGGCCGGCGCCTGCCTAGCACCCGCCTGGTCTCGATCGTCAGGGCTTGCGTCAGGGGCACCTCGCCAGGTACCCTGCCTTGATCTCTCCGCCTCCTCGCGAGCCCGCCTGATGAGGCTGCTCCTGAGGAAGCTTCCTATCGTCCGCCCCGCGAGGCTTGGCCCCTCGCGAGGGTCTTGAGCTTGAACTAATGAAGCTGGGCTGCACTGGGCCTCCACTTGAGCCATGCCGCAGGCCGCAGGCAGGCAAGTCTGGGGACCCCCGTTCCCAGAGCGCCGACAGGAGTCAGCCCATATGAAGGAGAACGAACCTCTCTGTCACCCAGGTTTTGGACCGAGGAGCAAGCTGTATATTATGCTCGAATCTTGTTTGGCAAGAATAGAATTTTCAATCACAAGATATTAAACTTTGTTAAGCTCGAAGAAATTCCATGTTTCCATCATGCGATCGAGCACATTGAACATGTCCTCCTGAAAGATTTCATGCGCTTCAATCATGACTGGGACAGAGAAGTTATCCTTCAGTTCTATGCTGCGTTGTATATCTCAGGAGAACTTGGAAACACCTCAACCTGGATTCTCGAATGGATGACTAGGCGAGAGAAGATCAAGTGCTCGGCAATTTAGTTTTTTGCTATGATAAATTTTCCTCAGTGTGAATTCAAAATAGATAGAGAACACATGCTGCATTATTGGGAAGTATCCAAAGCACAACTCCATATTCTGATGGATCCCAACTTGGTTGGTGATGAATGCATTGATGTTGATTCCAAGAAGTTGGCCTATGACAACAAAGTGATGTTTCACATTCTGCGTAATACTCTCACGCCAACGAACATACCAAATTCAATCAATGGCATTGCGGGAAATGCACTTCTGGGCATTTCTCAAGGAATTAAGTTCAATGTTCCTGATCTTTTCATTCGAAACTTGGCTTGTGTAGCTGACAGCTCGCAATCGTTGAAGCCGTATGCTCCATGGATCATGTTTGCAATCGAGCAGCTCATCAATGAAAAATTGTTCTAGGCTTACTTTCATAAAGTTTTCATGCCACCAATACGTGACACTCTCCGTATGATGAAGGATATAGGCAAAGGGAAGGCACCTATTGCCACTATTGCCACTGCGTTTGCACCAGATTCTTCTCCGAAGGTTAAGAAAGCCAAGGTTGCAATTCCTCCGAATGAAAATCCTACTCTGTATGAAATATGCATTCGTACACATCAAGTCTTGAAGAGCCACATCAAAATGGATCGAAAATAAAAGCCGGAGCTAATGACTGGGCTGAATTTGCTTCACAACCATACCCGCGAAATTCTTCTGCATGAGAATGAAGCAAAGAAGCGATCATGGACTCTTCTCAGGCAACATTATTCTCGCAACTAGCTCGCTGCCAAAGGTATGATGAAGGATTACGACTACCTGGACTTACTGGCTGTCCCTCGCGTTCGAAGGCAAACTCCCGTGCTCCCTGGTCGTTTTGCATCAATAGATCTATTGTTTGTCGGCCATGATGATGAAATTGAAGACACAGCTGGAACACTGATATACAAGCCGGATGCTCGTCCCGACAGCTCCTCAAGAGCCCATGCTTCTACTCCTGCTTCGGCCTCGACCATTCCTCGCTCTGTGGATTCTGATTCATCGAGTGGTTTTAATTCTGATTCCGAGGACTTGCCTGAAGAGTAGTTCCATGTCTGCTATTTGTTTCCTTTTTGACACTTGTTGACAAAAAGGGGGAGTAGTGCATTGAGTGATAGATGAACGGGGTTCTTGTAGGGTCTTTTTCATTCATCATTTGCTTTTCTCGTCGAACGTTTTTTTGTTTTCCCTCGAACAATTTCCTCAAAGAACTTATCGCACCGCCTATGGTGTTGAAATACTCGGTCGCCATGTACTGTTAATACCCCTCCCCCTGCGCAATCTTATCCACTTTCTACTATATATTTGCAGGTGCCATCGAAGAGCTTTCTCCCTTGCCGTGATTATCCTCAGCTATTATCTATCATGCAGTGAAAGTAAAAATTCAACAAGGACGAAAAATCTTTGAGTTATGATACGAATGGGGAGAAGTACATAGAGAAATAGATAAACTATTTCTGTTTCGGTTGGATATGCTATGATCGTATCTTTCGATTATCTAACTTTGCAGGAAAAGAATGTCAGTGTTTTGAAATATATCCCTATGACTGACAAATTGTTTTTACATGCATATACTTCTCATATCATCTCTTTTACAGGAAAACCACATCTGATGTTTATCTACTCTGAGCAATTCACTCCTGCTCATTCTTGCTCTGTTCAAACTTGAATATTTAACCTGCAGGAAACTTACATCTCATGTGGATTCAAATTGTGCTCTGAGAAAACCTTCATTACATATCCTTCTTCACAAATCATTTCAAAGTGCTCACCATATCAATCTAATACATTTCAAAGATTGTGTGACAGGAATTATCTCAAACACCATTGAGTGCTTTGAAAGAAGCTTCATTTGAAATCATAAGTCAATGTCACTCATATGAAGGATTATCTTGCTTCCTCCTATTTTATTTTATGCTCTGGTGCACACCTTCAGGGAGAGCCTGGTTTTATCTTCGTACTTATCTCTCATCTTTCATTATCCTTTGCATTTCATTCTATTCTTTATCTATCCTTCGATGTGATCTGTTTTGTCAATGTCGTCCAAAAAGGGGGAGATTGTTAGTCCAATATCTGCCTACCTATGTTTTGGAGATTGTTGATAGAAACAGGTATGGACTGATTTGTTTGCAAGTGCATACAGAGAGAGATAGTCCATATAGAAACCGAAGAGAATGTTGTCTCCGATGTCAAGTTCGAGGAACTTCAGTGAAGTATATCTGCATTGCAGAGAAGAACGAGCTATATTTGTTGAAGACATGAAGTCGAGGAGATTGATTTGAAGGATATGACCCCTCGAAAGTTTACTGCTGAAATGAAGCAATTGGTTCGGGTTGTCCGAAGGAATTGACTGCACGGACCTGAAGTCGAAGACAAATTGAAGACACATTATTCTTTTGGTATTTCTTCTATGGTCCATTTGATTCATAGGACCTCCATAGTATTAAGAGGGTTATAGGTTCACGATGCTTAGATCTGGTATGATGCTTAGCCCAAACCTATGAAAGTTGTGAGATAAATCTCTTTGTGTTCTGAGCAAATACTTGCTAGCAAGAGACTATGATCTTGTTTGTTGCGAGAGATTTGTCTCACACCGAGGAGTTAGCATAGCTTGCTCCACAAGTAATGTTACTGTTGTGCCCAAAATCCGACCGTTGGACTAGTGTTACTCGACCATTGCCTGTTCTTGATGTCCAATTTGGTCTTTCTCCATTAGGGAAGGTTGCGGCTATAAATAGCCACCGCGCACCGGCTTTGTCCGGTGGCTGCTCCGCTTAAGATTTCTGAGAAGATTGATTTGAGCACCCCCTCTCTGAGTGATTTGAGTTTAAGATCCACCAAGAGAAAATCAACAGCCAAACTTAGACAATGGTTTAGCATCACAGTAACTCTGAGTTATAGTTCTTGTACCTATTACTCTTGAGAGCTGGACACTATCTAGACGGAAAGGTTTCGGCTCGAGTGTCAAAGAGTATTGCCTTCACCGAGCCTTATCTTCAGCAACCAAGAGTGATTGTGGTTCACAAAGGTCGACCGAAGGTTTGGAGATCCCTGACAAGTATCTACCATGAGTGAAAGCAACCTAAGTCTAATCAGCTCTGCGTTGAAGGAGAATAGGGTGAAGAGAGTTTATCTTCCGTGTTAAGTCACAACCCCTCCAACCAGACGTAGCCCTTTGGCAGAAGGGTGAACTGTTCTACCAAATCTCTTTGTTGCCATCAAGCACCACTGGTCTGTTTAGTTCACTTCATGACTTTCGGCAATCATTATGTGTGCTCTGCGATGATAGATATCTGATCCATTATGCTCTGCTGCTTATCATTCGACTATCTCTCGCAGTGCTTCTTGTCATTTATTGCCTGTGTTGTTGTCCTTCTCAATTATCCATCATAGTTCTTCTTCATGATACTAGTTTTGTTGGCATGTTATATTACTATCATCATCATTAAGCCCGTTATATCCTATGCTCAAACCATTACCGCGTCTTACATTGAAGGTTTTGTTCCTCAGTAGCGAGTTTATCTACATTCGTACCCACCGTTCTTTAATTCCGCTGATGTGTTTGGGATCAATTCTAAACATTCGAAAGAATTTTTGAATCTCCCATTCACCCCCCCTCTGGTCGATATACTCTCGGTCCTAACATGTATTATACTGATTCCCGAGGTGACATTGGGGTAATCTATGCATAGGGGTTGATGCACATTTTCGTCCTACTTTCTCCAGTAGAAATCTGGGGGCACTCTTTGAAGTTCCTTGTGTTGGATTGAATGTTATGAATACGAAGTTGTTTGATGTGTGTCGTATAGTTGACTCAGGGATACTTGTGGTGATATTGGAGAATCTAGGTGACATTGAGTTGGTTGATGCGTATCATATGGTGTTATTTTAGTACAAACTCTATGGCTATTTGTGACACTTATAGGGATGTTTCAATAGAAACATCGAAAAGGATAACTTTTTGAGGTGGTTTCGTACCCTACAAGCAATTTCATCTTATGTTCTCCGCTAGATATAAGAACTTTGGAGTGATTCTTTGTCGCACGTTGAGGGATTGTTATATGATTCAATTATGTTAGCACTGTTGAGAGATTGCACTAGTGAAAGTATGAACCCTAGCCCGTGTTTCTAAGCATTGCAATACTGTTTGTGTTCTGTTTTATCACTTGCTACCTTGGTGTTTTTATATTTTTAAAATTACAAAAACCTATATCTACTATCCATACTACACTTGTATCACCATCTCTTAGCTGAACTAGTGCACCTATACAGGTTACGATTGTATTTGGTGTGTTGGGTACACAAGAGATTTGTTGTATTTGATTGCAAGGTTGTTTGAGAGAGACCATCTTCATCCTACGCCTCCTGCGAATTGATAAACCTTAGGTCATCCACTTGAGGGCAAATTGCTACTATCCTACAAAACTATGCGGTTGGAGGCCCAACACAAGAATAAGTTCTGTAGTAGACATCATGCCACTGTGGTGACCCCTTCATCTATAAAAGGATGCACATGGCTACCATTACAAAGTCCAACACCTTGTTCATTTACAAGCATAGCTGCACTTCCCGCGCACCTTCGTCGGCCAGCTGCACTCCTTGTATTTCAGCATAAACACTTCCAATACAAACAAAGCAGGAGTAGGGTTTTAGACCTCACGATGGCCCGAACCTAGGTAAATCCCATGCGTAGATTGTTGATTTTATTCTTTGTGCTTGTTGATCTCCTAAGTCGAACCGCAAAGGGACTTTGACGTTCCCATAGATCGTCGTATCCATGACAATCTAGGAGAAAACGGAGTCGGGTAAGTCCATGGGGGAGCCACAAGCTCACACGACACGCCCTGGGGGGTAGGGTGCGCCCCCTGAGATTGTCGCTCCCTTCTGCACTTTCCTGATTGTTTATTATTTTCCTAATTATTTATATATTCCGAAACAAACAAAAAGTACCTTTATGGAACTTTTGGAGTCAGTTTACTTACCGTACCACATACCTACTCCTTTTCATGGTTTTGGAGCATTCTAGAAGGTCTCTTTTATGTGCTCCTGCGGTGCCATCATTTGTATAATAATATTTTCAACATTAATTGGTGTACCTGAGATATAATGTTCAATTCTTTGACCATTAACCACTCTCAAATTAGTGCCCTTGGCATTATTGATCTTAATAGCTCTAGAGCAATAAACTTCTTCGACGATATATGGTCCTTCCCATTTAGAGAGAAGTTTTCTTGCAAAAATCTAAAACGATGATTTTATAATAGAACTTGATCACCTACTTTAAATTCCCATTTTTTGATTCTTTTTTCATGCCATATTTTAAGTTTTCTTTAAACAACTTGGCATTTCATAGCATTGCCTCCTCCATTCATCTAGAGAACTAATATCAAATAACCTCTTTTCACCGGCAAGTTTGAAGTCATAATTAAGTTCCTAAATTGCCCAATAAGCTTTATGTTCCAACTCAAGAGGTAAATGACATACTTTTCCATAGACCATTTTATATGGGGACATACCCATAGGAATTTTATATGCAGTTTTAAAAGTCCATAATGCATCATCAAGTTTCTGAGACCAATTCTTTCTGGATCTATTAACGGTCTTTTGCAAGATTAATTTTATTTCTCTATTACTCAGTTCAACTTGACCGCTAGACTGCGGATGATAACGTGATGCAATTCTATGGTTGACATCATGTTTAGTAAGAAGTTTACGGAAAGCACCATGAATAAAATGTGAACCACCATCAGTCATTAGATATCTAGGGACTCCAAACCTCAAAAAGATAACTTCCTTAAGAATTTTAATAGAAGTGTTATGATCAGCACTACTAGTTGGAATAGCTTCCACCCACTTAGTAACATAATCAACAACAACTAAAATACATGTATACCCATTAGAGGAAGGAAAAGGTCCCATATAATCAAAGCCCCAAACATCAAAGGGTTCAATAACAAGTGGATAATTCATGGGCATTTCCTAGCGTCTACCAATATTACCAATTCTTTGACATTCTCACAAGAAAGGACTAACTTACATTCGTCTTTGGAGAGAGTAGGTCAATAAAAACCTGATTGTAATCCCTTATAGGATTCTCAGCTCCCTTCCTACCATCAATAGGTAGTGGGTCAACAAGAACATTTTCCATCCTAGATAAATTATCTACTATAGGATTCTCAGCTCGCTTCCTACCAATAATATGCAAGTCAAATTCTTGTAGTAAAAGAACCCACCTAATCAATCAACATTTAGCATCTTTCTTTTCCATAAGGTATTTAATAGCAGCATGGTCGGCGTGAATAGTTACTCTAGAATCAACGATATAAGATCTAAATTGATCACATGCAAACACAACTGCTAAAAATCTCTCTCAGTATTTGCATAATTTCTTTGAGCACCATCTAAAGTCTTACTAGCATATTGAATAGGGATTTTTATTTCTGTGCCCCTGGTTCCTTAGCTCTACTCATTCATCCCCACTCTGCTAACTTTTGCTCACTTTTCCCCACTCCCTTGCCCGAAACCCTCAGAACAGGTTATAATGGACGTTGTCGTCGATTTAATGCCTTTGACCGTTAGCTAACGAGTGGGGCCGCGTATACGTGGGCGCATGCAAGACCGCGGTCGTGGGCTACCACTTGTCCATGGACATGCCCGAAACTTCCCATCATATAAAGAGGGCAACCACCTCCATCGCCCCTACCATTTCCCCCCAAATCCCCTCGCTGCCGAATCGTCTTCCTCTCCCCAACCGGCGTCGTCTCGCTCTCCTCCATTGCCTCCACAACACCGTCTCCTTCTCCCCCACTGCATCCTCTTCCTCACCTTCATCGCCTCATTCAGTCAGATGGCCGACGCTCATGGTGATGCTGGCACAGTGGCCGGAGATGCGGTGGAGCTGCAGGGTCAGGGCACGGTGACCGCGGATGTCAGCGGCGTCCACCGGCGGTGCGGGGAAACTCGCAACCGTTGCGGATGTGGCGGGCTCCGCCTCATCGCTGTAGAAGTTGACGATATCGAGCAGGGCAGTACATCCCGATGCCCCCGTTGCGCCACCTGCCGTGGAGGAGCAGGTATTTGCACTTGCTTAGCTTGTAGAGTTAGTTTCTCCCAAGTTGCATTGGTTAGATTGTGATTCATACAGTAGTTCAGATGGTTAGAGTAGTTGGTTTGACGGATGGGCTGGGGTTGGGGGGTGGGGGGTTTTTGGACTAGGGTTTGTTGGATAAATTCGTTGCAAAAATGCTAGCTAGATGTTGTGAACTATGATTTTATGTGCTGCAATGATTGGGGCTTTTGGATTTGGATAAATTCGTTGCAAAAATGCTAGATGTTGTGAACATATTGGGTTTTTAATGCTATGATGCTTATTAGATTTGTTTTTAGTGCTCACAGATTGGGGTTTTTAATGCTACTCAGATTCGTTGCCTTAGATTGGATCCCTATTAGATTTGTTTTTGAATGCTACTCAGATTGGGGTTTTGAATGTCATATGCCCAAATGGAATCCATTGATTAAGAAGTTATTTGATTCATTAGTATATAAATTTTTCCACAATATGTAGTTATGTTAGCTCGGTTCTTCAATGTGTGTGCATGACCAATGATCAGTGTGTTATTTGAATGTCATATTGGGGTTTTTGATCAATGTGTGTACAAATCTAATACATTGATATACTAGTGATGGATGTGGTTATTGAATGCATAGAGCTAAGGGGCACAGAAATAAAAAAAACCCACTTCTAAAACATTTCTAATATTGGGAGTATATTAGCCCTATGATCAATGTGTCATGTGTGCATATCTAAATTTTCAATTGGCTACTAGTGATGGATGTAATTGTATCTTCAGGAGGATGATGGTTGGGGGGAGAGAAAGAGGAAGCTGGACGACTACGACCCGTACGAGGGGGCATTTAGTAACGATTCTAAATATGAGGTAAGCATATACCTTGTTCATTTAGTTCCTTTGACATGATGTATATGAATCTATAATGTATTAATGCAATTCATTCATGTGTGCAGTATGATTCTAGAGATGATGTGTACAAGGGCAACGTCGCGTCCTTCACAGCCAAGGAGGTGGAGAAGATCAAGGCCAAGGGAGTTGCTTCCTTCTACAACCGCAAGTTCAAGAAGTGTCACTTGTTGGTTTTCTGGGAACGGGGGTCCCCAGACTTGCCTGCCTGCGGCCTGCAGCGTGGCTCACCAGTGGCCCAGTACGGCCCATCTTCATCAACCCAAGCTCAAGACCCTCGCGAGGGGCCAAGCCTCGCGGGGCGGATGACACTAGGCCTCCTCAGGGGCGGCCTCACCAGGCAGGCTCGCGAGGAGGCGGAGAGATCAAGGCAAGGGGTACCTCGTGAGGTGCTCATGACGCAAGCCATGACGATCGAGACCAGTCGGGCGCCAGCTTGTGCAGCGTCCTCGTTTACTCTTTTGTGCAAAGGGGGCAAGCACAGGCGCGAAGTACCGAGGCATCAAGCAAAGGTTTCCATATCAGTGCAACGAGACCAAGACCAGCAGAGTGGCAGGATGGAGGTCACCGTGGAGCCCAAGACCGCGTCATCATCAGTGCCTTTGGCAGTCGAAGACCACCTTTAGTCACGATAGCTTGTACTAGTTGTCCCCTTTCAAAATGGCCGATTGTTGGCTCCCTTCCCGCTTGGGAAGAGGACCAGGGCCTCTATATATAGGGCTAGCCACCATAGTAGAGAGAGGAGGTTGAGTTCATCCGCATACCACCACCAAGCGCAAGAACACCTCCCGCGAGGCTCTTCTTCCTCTGTACTGTTCATCATCAGACCAAGAGGCAATCCACCACACCACACACTAGAGTAGGGCATTACACCACAACGGTGGCTCGAACTAGTATAAACCTCGTGTATCTTGTGTTGTTCATCGTGCTAGCTTAGAATCGCGGCGAGGTTGTCGGCGTGAATCGGTAGGGAGAAGATCTTCGTGCGCACCCTAGAGTTCGAACCTTAAGGGTTTTGCCGGAACCCGATATCCGACATTTGGCGTGCCAGGTAGGGGTGCGCCGAAACCTTCTTTCCGCTGATCTGCCTTCCGCTGCTTCGTCGCATCCATGTATGGCGACCCGACGACCAACGCCGACCGCTGGGAGGCATGGCCTGCTCATGCTGCGCCGCCTGCCCAAGGTGACCTCAACCCCGCACCTCAGGCAGCCCGCGCTCCGCAGAATGATGTGAGGGGCGGGCGACACGGTCAAGCACCACCTGCCCTCACTCCACGGCAGGTGCGATCAGCAGCAAGGGCCTCTAACCACGTCGCACACCCGACGGAAGCAAGCGAACATGAGGGCCGCGCTCATGGTGGCTCGAGAGCTCCCACGGTGCAGGTTGCAGGAGAGCGGCAGAGACGTGCTGGTGGAGCGTGTTGCCGAGCTCCTGGATGTCGCAGCTTCAGGGGCGCCTCCCTTATGCGTCCAGCTTACACCCCAGGCCCCGGGCGAATCATGCGGCGGGCCCATCTGCGGCGGCGCGCCCTCAGGCACGCCCCAAAGCTTCATCAACACCAGCTCAACCATTAGCGCCGAGCGTCAAGCTGCACCAGCACCACCCCCGGTGAGCGAGGGCATGCACATCACCGCCTACATCCCGGGCGGGCCACCGCCCTATCACCCCCAAGACGGCATGTTGGGCCAAGCCGCATGGAGCGTGGGGCACTACGGCGAAGTCTTCGAGGCGGCGACCTCGGAGGCTTACGTGCCCCACATGGTGGATCGGGAATACGCACTGGAAGACGACCATGGCTCGTTTCTCGGGCCAGGCTGGGAGGAAGAGATGCCAGAAGCTGAGCCTTTTCAGGAGCCTCAGCGAAGCCTCACCAACCGCGCTGGCGGCAGTAGCTATCGGGTACTGCTAATTCCTCAGGAGCAGGCTTATGCTAACCATGGGTCTTAGGAAGTTCAGGTCACTAGAGCGGAAGGCTGCCCTAGCTCGGCAGCCTCCCTTCCGCCATGAGGAGCGCATTGGGGGCTACAGGAGAGGGGCCGAGAGCCAGGCCCCTCCCCACGGTGCACGAAGCAAGGTGCTTCCCGGAGGTAGGCCCTCTGTCATGGAGGTGCTGCAAAGCCTGCCCCCGGCAGAGGACCCGTGGTCGTCGGGGGAACCGCTGGCGTCCCCTTTACCCCCATTGGCGTTGTCCTTGGTTTTTGGCCGCCGTTAATGGTGGTCGAGGATGGCGCAAGGCGGGGACCTCATCTGGCGATATGAAGCAAGGCCGGTACCTGTGAAGAAGGCCCAATGCCTTTGAAGCTTGCCGCCCGTGACACTCTCACGTAATAATGAGTTGGGGCTGTACACGCTCCGGAGTCTCCGGAGAGCCGCCCTCGGGCCTCGGGGGCTCCCTCCCACGCCCAGTGGCAACACTTAGCTCCACGCTGGTGAGAAGACGTCGAAGACTAGACTAGGTGCCGGATGCGGCCTTTTGCTTTTTGCCTCCCTTTCTGTGGTCGAGCTTCTCTGCTTTGGATTTAAGTTCAAATTGGATTTGCATTTGCGTATGTGCGGGGGGGGTGTCTTGTCTCGTTCGTGTGATTTATTGTGTTCTGGTTTCTGCCCTAGTTTGGAGTTCGCGCCAACTGCCTCCCCCTCACGAGCCTCTCACGGGCGGGGCTGGGCCTAGCGCACGCGTGCATGCCGTCCCGCGGCCAGCACTCGCTCCCGCGAGGGTCTCACCACATGGTCAGCGGATCCCCCAGAGGACCCTCGGAGGATCACGGCCTCGCAAGCCTACTCAAGGCTCGCCCGGCCTAAAGGTAAACCACAACAGCTAACTCATCGCAGAGCATGTAACATCTTGCAAGCGCATATTCAGCGTCACACCTAAAACATGTGGACAACAATCTGTTTTTACATGAGGGGCTTCCCCTCCCAAAATGCTCTTACAACCTTCAGGGCCGCACCCGAGCTTTTTGTGTGCAGGATAAACAGCAGGGAGACTCAGGATCAGTCAGACATATCGGTCACCGCATCCTCTTGGTCGCTTGCAGAGGCATCACTGGCGCCGCAGTCGCTGTCGCTAGCATCACCATCACCATCATTGGCGCCATCTTCACTGCCATTCACCACATCACCTTCATCCGCGGCAACTATCACCCCGTCATTGTCGGAAGCAAAGGCCCTAACAAGTGCGTCCATGTTGTCCTCTAGCCACCATGCCAGGTCGCCTCGAATGGCCTCGGGCACCGGGGCAATGACGGCGTCGAAGTCGAAGTGGGGGTCTCTATCCTGGAGATGGCTGAAGACGCGGGAGAATCCGCGACTGAGTAGGCTGCGACTCCTCTCCTTGACAAGCTGACGAGCTCTTTCGGAGCAATTCTCCAGATGCGTCACCACATCAGTGAAGAATTGGAGGTGACTGGCATAGTTGGTGACGTGAGGATGCGGGGCGTCCGCCTTGCAGATATTGCCCAGGGCCGTGTTGGCCCTGTTCCTGAGTTGCTGGACCATGGGACCATGCATGTGCTCCAGCGTCTGCCGCTGAAGGATTTCTTCTGTGTTCTGCCGCACAACAGACTCGGCATCATCGACCCACTGTTGAAGAAGAAGCCGCTCGGCACGGGTGGAGGCCAACTCAGTCTGCACCGAGACCAGGGTAGCTGTGGCGGCCTCCGTGCGTTGCCCTGTTTCAGTCAGTTGGGACCCGAGGGCGGCAGTCCTGCCCGCAGCCTCAGCTTTAATCATCTCCTACCTCTGGTTAAACCTGCGCTCAAGGTCTGCGCGAGCTTCTGCCACGTGGCGGTCGACCTCATCCTCGATTCGAGCCTCGCGCGCGCCAACCTCGTCCTCCGCCTGGGTAACCTGGCGCTCCCTCGTCTCCAACCGTTCAAGGTACATGATTGCGCTCAGCAGCCTCCAGCGTCAGCACCTCCTCGCGCCTTCAGAGCTCCTCCTCCTCGATAGGCATCCCCTTCAGTGATGCAAGGGCGGCCTGACGCAACTCCACCTGCTGCTCCAGGGAGGCGCTCCAGGCTAGGAGCTCCCACGCACGCTTCTACGCAATCTCGCATCGGTGGTCCGCTTCCCAAGCCTCCTCTATAGCTTGGGTGCGGCCTTTCGCGAGGCTGCAAGGGATGCCTCGGCCTTCGTGTTGTCAAGCTTGCACTGATAGCACACGAGGTTGACTGCAACCTTCAGCTTGCGTCACTCCTCGATCAGCCACATGCCTTCAGCTTGAAGACACGCGTCCACGTCCGCGAGCTCTCCACCAAGCTGGCCCATCGCGTCCATCGCCTTCCGTAGGAACTCTTTGCGAATGACGCTGTGCTCCCGCGCTCGCCTGAGCACATCGTCTATGTCGCCCTCCGCCGCCGGCGCTCACGGCGGGCCCTGAAGCAGTCCGCTCCCTCTCGGCAGGGGGCTGGGGGCTGGCGCCCCCACAATCGCCGGACGGGCTCCGTAACAGACCCGGACCGGCGCAGGTCCATCCCCCAAAGAAGATTCAAGGACCGACTTCAAAAATTCATTGTCCATGATGAGAGGCAGAGCCCTGGGAAGGCTGGTCATGCCCTAGGCAAGGTTGCGAAGGAAAGGCGGTAAGGGCACAGTCTCAAGGCACCCTGCGGGTCGGCTTACTTCTCCGGCTGAACCCACGTCAGGGGCATCATGCATGCTCGGGACGCTCAAGGCTAGCAAGGAAGGCAAGGCCGGTAGAAGTTGCTTCTTGGGAGACTCCGCAGGCTCGACAGGAGGGATCCTGCAAAGCCATAGTCAGGAAAGGGAGCGGCGATGGAGGAATTGCAAGAATGAGGTCCTTACTCATCTATGGCAAAATACTTCCTGTGCTTCAGCAGTCGGAAGGGGCGCCCACTACCACTCAGAGATTCCTTCCTCTTGCGGTGGGTGGCGAAGTCCATGCGGAACCAGCCCAGGCACTCAACATGAGGTCCAGCGCGCAGCACGGATGCAGAAGCACTCAGGCATCGAACCTCAAGGGCACCAAGCTGGGAGGAGCAATCAGGCACCACCTCCTGATGGCCTGTCGAGGCCTCGGGGGCTCCGGCATCTGGAGCCGCGGGTTGTGTCCCCCCATCGACGACCACCTCAGGGCGGGCTTCACAAGCTCCGGAGGATGACGCTTCGAGAACCCCGTGCAGCGTCAGCGCCGTGACACCAGAGCCTCCAGCCTCAAGCGATGCTTGCCTCCCTACATCCGCTCCTGAGGCAAGATCGTTGCTGGCGGTGATGAAGGGGGCCACAGCGACAGGATTCTCGCGAGACCCCGCAAGGCCAGCTGGGCGCAGCCCCCATTCGTTGAAGAGAGGCATCTGTCTCGCGCAATCAGCCCTGTTCAAGCAGAGATACAGGAGGCTACCCCTGTGCCGAATATCGCCCGGCGAAGGGTCACCAGTCAAGACCTCAAGAACCTTCTTCAGCGTCTCGGGCGCCAGTTCCGTCTCCTGAAGCCTCATGTGGTCCAGGACGCCCGTCAGGGTCCACATCGGCCGGGAGTGGTGCTGCAGAGGAGCAATGCGGCACTGGAGGAACTCCGTCACCACTCGGGGTGCTGTCACACAGAGCTCTCTCAAACTCCTCAGTCGGTGGCAGACAAAGGAGAGCCGGGGGCCCACGAGTCTCTCGTGGCCCCAGCCTAGATTGGGGATGGCAGGCAACGTCGGAGGCGAAAGAAGGGGGCTGGCCACAACGACATCCACATACAGCCACCGCATCCGGAACCCACTCGCGGCAGGCTGGAGGCCGAAGTCGATCCCCGATGTGGATGTCTCTGCCACGGCCTGGAAGCTCACGCACCCCGAGCACTGCAAGGTGTCGGTTAGGCACAATGAGAAGAAGTGGCCCAGGAGGCGATGGAAGGAGCAATACCCACCATGGCTTCACAAACAAAGGCGAAAACAGCGAGGAGGGTGATAGCCCACAGGGCGTCGACGAAGAATCGAACCTTGATGGTTGTCCTGTCAATGGAGGCATGGGACACAGGCCAAGCCATCGTCTTTCCGCACTCATTGAAGTTGGATGCAAGCACAGGGCAGACCTTGCCCAGGGCCTCCAAGTTGAGCACCAACGACCGGTCGATAGCGGGCTCGATTGCCGGAGGCGAACCGGATGGGGACAGAGGCTTCTTACCCTTCTCCTTGCTAGTTGGCGCCATGGCGATGGAGGGGGCAGAGCTCAAGTCAGATTGGAAGCGGAAATAGAGGCTCGAAGAAGAAAGGGGAACAGGAAGCACGCAGGCAGCGAAGGGCAGAATAGTTGTGTAAAGCTTCATGGCCACCTAGCCAGGCAGATATTGGGGGAGCGTGGGGAAGCGGAGATGCTAACGTCCAATCATTCGCCATGCATCGACCAAGGCCGCAGGCTGTGGGGGCCCGCAGTGCTCTGACTTGCCCTTTGGCTTCGCTGCTAAACCAAGTCCGAGCGCGCCTTGAGCCCGGGGGCTATTGTCGGCATTCTGAGAAGGGGGGTCCCCAGACATGCCTGCCTGTGGCCTATAGCATGGCTCACCAGTGGCCCAGTAAGGCTCGTCTTCATCAACCCAAGCTCAAGACCGTCGCGAGGGGCCAAGCCGCGCGGGGCGGACAACACAAGGCCTCCTTAGGGGCAGCCTCACCAGGCAGGCTCGTGAGGAGGCGGAGAGATCAAGGCAAGGGGTACCTCGCGAGGTGCTCATGACGCAAGCCATGACGATCGAGACCAGGCGGGTGCCAGCTTATGTAGTGTCCTCGCTTCCTCTTTGGTGCAAAGGGGGCAAGCGCAGGCGCGGAGTACCGAGGCATCAACCAAAGGTTTCCATATCAGTGCAACGAGACCAAGACCAGTAGAGCGGCAGGATGGAGGTCACCGTGGAGCCCAAGACCGCGTCATCATCAGTGCCTTTGGCAGTCGAAGACCACCTTTAGTCAGGATAGCTTGTACTAGATGTCCCCTTTCAAAATGGCTGATTGTTGGCTCCCTTCCCGCTCAATATTTGGAAAGAGGACCAGGGCCTCTATATATAGGGCTAGCCACCAAAGTAGAGAGAGGAGGTTGAGTTAATCCGCATACCACCACCAAGCGCAAGAACACCTCCCGCGAGGCTATTCTTCCTCCATACTATTTATCATCAGCCCAAGAGGCAATCCACCACACCACACACTAGAGTAGGGTATTACATGACAACGATGGCCCGAACTAGTATAAACTTTGTGTCTCTTGTGTTGTTCATCGTGCTAGCTTAGAATCACGGCGAGGTTGTGGGCGTGAATTGGTAGGGAGAAGATCTTCGTGCGCACCCCAGAGTTCGAACCATAAGGGTTTTGCCGGAACCCGATATCTGACAGCATTGGCCCTACTGTACCACCAAGCCAAAGCCAAGGGATGGCCGCTTCGATAATCTTTTGTCTCATGCTGAGGATGTGGCGATTCGCGGGGAGGACTACATGATCAGGGGGCAGCATGCCGCCCTTGCGATGGCTCTTACTCCAGCGTGATGTGATCGATGATGTGATGATGTGTTACTTTTGGTTTGGTTTGTTGAACTGTTGGGTTACTTTTGGTTTGTTGAACTGAATCTCTCGTTGGTTATGCTAGTAATCTGGTTGCTATCTATATTTGTCTGTCCTTAAATTTGCATGTGGTATATTTGTCTGTCCTGAATCTATGGTTAGTTATGTTTAGATGTTGTGAACTATGATCTTAGGTGCTGCAATGATCACACATGTTGTGTACGAAAAAATGCATGCTCGAAATGGGATCATGTAAACCTTGGCAAACCTGGACAGTAAAAATTCAAGAAAATGCGAAAACAAGTAAAACCTTGGCAAACTATCTATGTTTGTGTAGGAGATCATGTGTGAAAAATTTGAAGTGATTTAGAGGAGGTCAAATAAATTTGGATTTGAGAAAATGTGCTCCAAATGAGCTCCCAGGCTAGGGCAAACAACCCATTTGTAATCAAGTTTTTTGGACCTACTCTAAGTGTAGATTCGAAGTCTCACTATTTTTTGAATCACTCTTCATATTTTTACATTTCTTTTGAAAACATATGCTTTAATATAAAAACTATTAAAAACACGTTTTGAAATATGAAAATGGAAAACTAACTTCAGATCCTTCTTATTCACTTTAAAATAAAGCTTTAGTCATTTTTTTAATTTTTCAAAAACAAAAGGTAACACCACCTCCTCTCCTTGAACTCTATGAAATCATGTACATGATAGCTCATACGTGTGAAGGTTTTCTCATGAAAATGACCATAGACCAAGTTTATGATTTTTGGTTGGTAACATGTCACATAAGACAACATTGTGTGCAGGTTTTATATTTTTGATTTTTTTTAAATTAATATTGCCCATTTGACCTCGATCGTGCTAGCTAGGGTTTTTTCATGAAAATGACCATAGACCAAGTTTAGTATTTTTCCTTGTTAGTTTGTCTTATAAAACGACGAACGGCGAAGGTTTCATATTTTTTACGATTCTTTAAATTAGTTATGCTCAGTCAAAGCCATCGAAACCCGTTGACCAGCTCAAAACCCCTCTAAACCCTGTGGGGTTTTGCCTAACCCTAGCTCCCAATGTCAGCCGTCCGATCATACCCTCGCGCCAAGCGACAACCCTCAGATCTGGCCTTCTAGAAGGAACTAGGTGGGCTGGCTGTGTGCAGGCTCCGCGCCGTTGGATCACAAGGACGGCTCCGCATCGTTGGATCATAGGGCGATCCACGAGAGGAGATCCTATTGGTTATGCTCGACTGCACAACCACCACTGACTCCGTGAAAAAACGTTGTTATTGGGCCCAAAAGGAAACCAAGCTCTGGTTGGGCCGTCGAATTGCGTCGTTTTTTTCATCATTTGCTCTTTTTTTGTGAACGTGCTGGCTCTGTATTTTTGCATCGTTTGCTCTGTTTTTTGTGAATGTGCTGGCTCTGTATTTTTGCATCATTTGAAATCAATTGACATTGCGTAGCAAATGACCAATTTTTAAGGGCCAAATTTATTTTTATCATGCAAAATGGATACAAACTATTCAAAAATTTTCTCTTTTTGTTCATATAATATATATGACCACGGATTCCCACACGTGCAATTAGCTTCTTTTTCTTCTTCTTTTTCAAACCACTGTTTCCCACGCGTGTACGCTCCCGATGCTGCGGTGGGTTTGAAAACGGGTTACTTCACATTTGACCCCGTTATTGCCACGACCAATAACACGTAGCACTATGACTATTTAAGCCACCCTCTGCCTCTACCATCCCTCATCCATATCCCTTCTTGCTCTTCGACCCCTTCTCCGCCTTCTGCACATCCATCAGCCATGCAGTACACCGGGCCAACCTACCGCTTCCCACCCACCGTGCCGGAGAGGCTCTACCCTACCGGCATGTACGTTTATCGCACACTACATGTGTGGGCCATATGAAGGCTGAGGACTGCAAGGAACTTCACCGGTTTCTTCCTCGCATCCGGCTACCACCACCTCCCGAGGGAATCTCTAACGATGTTCCGCGTCGAGGAGGTCATCCAAAACCGGGTGGTGGTTGCTCTCCTTGCCCACTTCACCAACACATTCGACGCCTTCTACCTCCTTGGTCAGGTGTTTTGGTGTGGCTCTGAGTTCATCGCTTTCACCATCCACAACAGGTTCACGGAGTACAACAACATCTTCCCCACTGCGACGCGCATGCACACTCTTCCGTACCCCATCGACAACACCCCGGAGGAGCACTGAAAAGGGCGCCCGGAGGAGGAGCGAGGTGGAGAAGGCGGCGGCTAGGGTTCTAAACCCTCTATCTTTTTACTATGTTATGTTAAGTTGTAATTGAACTATGTTGGAGTTGCTATGGGATTGTTGGCCCTTTTCTTAAATTCTATTATTAAGTTTTCTATCTATTCTATTATTAAATTCTTCCTAGTTTGAGATATGTGATCGTGTTATGGGCTTTTTGGCCCTATATTGGACTACATATTTGTTGATTATTTTCTTAGAAAGCTCGGCTTGTTAATAGGGTTCCCTTTTTAGTAACCACCTAGTGCATGCAAGCAAGCTTTGTTAGTAGGGATGAATGAGTACAACTAAGCAAGGGAATGGCACTTTTTTACACAAGCCACAAATATGTAGCCACCTAGCTAGAAGAGAGGAACCAGCGGCAGTGGCCATCGCTACATCCGTGGCGGCTGGTGTGCAAGAAAGTTGTTCGGTCAGTGCATTGTGGTGGACGCAACGGTGCATGCAGGCTCAGTCGATGCATGCAGGCTTAGTCGGTGCATGCAGGCTCGGTCGGTGCATCGTGGGATCGTGGCATCGGCGCATGCAGGCTCGATCGACGCATATATGCAGGCTTTGTTGAGTGCATGCATAGCAGGCTTCAGTCCTGGTGGTGCGCGTAGACGTTTAATGCAAGGGACGCCCAACGAAACCATGGCTCAATGGTCGAACAGTGACACCACCCAACGCGGCCCCACTTGTCAGGTCGAACGGACGACATAGTCTAGTGTGGCCCCACTAGTCAGAGTTAAAGGTCAAGCCTTTGACCCGACGGCAACGTCCGTTGTGCCCAGTTATGAGGGTTTCTGGCAAGGGAGTGGGGAAAATTGAGCAAAAGTTAAGAGCACGAGGATGATTGAGTAGAGCTAAGGACCAGGGGCACAGATGTAAAAATCCCTATTGAATAACATTCAATTTCTTATTAACTCTTTGGCCTAAAACGACACCAACAGCATAGTCACTAGCATCACAAATTATTTCAAAAGGCAAGTTCCAGTCAAGTGGTTGAACAATGGGTGTAAGAATTAAGGCTTTCTTAAGTATTTCAAAGGCTTCTACACAATCATCATCAAAAACAAATTGAACATCTTTTTACAAAAGAATAGTAAGACGCCTATAAATTTTAGAGAAGTCTTCTATGAACCTTAGAAACTGGCATGACCAACGAAACTTCTTATACCTTTGATATCTTTAGGACATGGCATTTTCTCAATTGCATCAACTTTAGATTTTTCTACTTTAATACCTCTTTCAGAAATTTTATGCCCAAGAACTATACCTTCATGCACCATAAAGTGGCACTTCTCCCAATTCAAGACAAGATTAGTTTCTTCACATCTCCATAAAACTCGATCAAGGTTGCTTAAGGAATCATCAAAAGAAGTTCCATAAACGGAAAAATCATACATGCATACCTCAACAGTCTTTTCACAAAAATCAAAGAATATAGTAGTCATACATCTTCGAAAGGTAGCAGGTGCATTGCATAAACAAAAGGCATACGTCTATAAGCATAAGTTCCATAAGGACAAGTAAAGGTGGTTTTCTCTTGATCTTCTTGTGATACAGGTATTTGAGAGAAACCAGAATATACATCTAAGAAACAAAAGTGTGTATGCTTAGACAATCTTTCTAACATTTGATCAATAAAAGGCATGGGGTAATGATCTTTTTTAGTAGCTTTATTTAATTTCCTAAAATCAATTACCATCCTATAACCAGTTACAATTCCTTGCAGGATAAGTTCTTATTATCATTAGGAACAACAGTGATGCCTTGTTTCTTAGGGACACAATGAACAGGACTTACCCATCTACTATCAGCAATAGGATAAATTATACCTGCTTCCAGAAGCTTCAATATTTCAGTTCTTACCACATCCTTCATTTTAGGATTTAGACGGCGCTGATGATCGACAACTGGCTTAGCATCATGCTCTATATTAATCTTGTGTTGGCATAAACTGGGACTAATACCTTAAGATCATCAAGAGTATATCCAATAGCAGCACGATGCTTCCTCAGAGTTTTAAGTAATCTCTTCTCTTCATGCTCGGTAAGGTTGGCATTGATAATAACAAGATATATCTTCTTTTCATAAAGATAAGCATATTTCAATGTATCATGTAATTTCTTTTAATTCAAACATAGGGTCACTCTTAGGTGGAAGAGGATCTCTTTCAACAAGTAAATTTTGTTTAAGGGTAGATTCTTGTTTAAAGAATATCTCATTTCTTTCATTCACATGCATGTCATTTTCATGGTCTAGCAAATATTGTTCTAAGGGATTGGTAGGAGCAACAACAATAGAAGCAAGACCAATAATTTCATATTTACTAGACAATTCTTTCTCATGTAGTTGTCTACAAAACTTACAGAAATTAAACTCATGAGATACGTCACCAAACTTAACTCTAACCTTTTCTTTAACACAATCAATTTCAGCATTAACAGTAGTCAAGAAAGGCCTACCAATTATAATGGGACAAAACTTATCTTGTTGTGAACCAAGTACTAAGAAATCCATAGGATATTTTATATTACCACACAAGACCTCAACACCTCAAACAATCCCAAGTGGTGCAATAGTATCTCTGTTTGCAAGCTTAATAGTAACATCAATATCTTCAATCTCAGCAGGTCCAATATCATTCATAACTTCTTGATATAAGGAAAACAGAATAGTACTCACACTAGCACCCATATTACGTAAACCATGATAGCATTGATCTCCAATTTTAACAGAAACAACAGGCATGCCAAGTATGGGTTTATTCTTATATAACGTATCTTGTTCATTTCTAGCAGGTTTAGCAATTCTAGCAGCCTCATCACAGGAGTAAACAACATGCCCATCAATATAATCAACAAATATATCCTTAACCATTGCAATATTGGGTCCCCCCCCCTAATTTGTTCAGAGGGTCTAGGTGTTCTAATATTACTTTTATTAACTACAGTTGTATTTAGCATGTTCTTTAATCCTAACAAGGAAAGGAGGTTTATCAATATAAGAAGTAGGCACATCTGGATCAACATTATAAATGATTGCTTCATCTTTAGCTATAATAGGTTCTTCATAATATTATTCAATGGGTGGATGAAACTTAAACCACTTCTCCATACAGAGATCAACATGAGTAGCAAATGATTCATAGAACGTAGCTACTATCTAATAGTCAAGTCCAAATTTAGTACTGAACTTATGAAAAGCATTGATTTCCATAAAAGATTTAACACAATCAAACTCAAGTTTTATACCTGACTCTTTACCTTTGTTGAACTCCCAATCTTCATAGTTGCATTTAATTTGTTCTAGACGATCCCATTTGAATTCAAAAGTTCTCTTCATAAATGAACCAGTAGAAGAAGTATCTAGCATGGATTGATCATTATGAGAAAGCCAAGCATAAACGTTCTCTCTAATTATTTCTCTTGAGAGATCGTGATTGGGGATGTGTGCATCATGTATTTAAGCCTTCCCAAAGATTGAGCGATACTTTCTCCTTCACAAGGCCAAAAATTATATATATAATTCCGATCACGATGAACCAAATGGATAGTATAAAACTTTTGGTGAAATTCCAGCTTTAACCGGTTCCAATCCCATGTTCCAATATCATCCAATGGCCTATGGCATGTCAATGCCTTTCCCTCAAAATATAAAGGGAATACCTTCTTATTAAATCCATCCTCAGATAAACCTGCAAGCTTAAACAATCCACAAATTTCTCCACATAGACTAAGTGCATATCAGGATGTATTGTTCCATCTCCTGCATAAGGATTAGCTAGCAGTTTCTCTAATATATCCGAAGGAATTTCATAATAAATAGTGTTAGTAGGTTCAACGGGTTGAGGATCAACTCTTATTGCTTCTGGTCAAGGTGAAGATACCCCGAACAAGCCCCTTGAAGTATTATTTCCCATAGTGGCAAGTGACAATAAACTTCAGCATGTAATATAAATGTTTCCTTACCAAAGGCATTTCACTCCCCGGCAACGGCGCCAGAAAAAAATCTTGATGACCCACAAGTAATGGGGATCAATCGTAGTCCTTTCGATAAATAAGACTGTCCAACCCAATGAGGAGTAGAAGGAAATGATAAGCAGTTTTCAGCAAGGTATTCTCTGCAAGTACTAAAAATAGCGGTAACAGATAGTTTGATAGCAAGGTAATTTGTAACAAGTAACAGGTAGCAATAGTAAAAAATAGTGTAGCAAGGTGTCCCAATCCTTTTTATAGCAAAGGACAAGCCGGAACATTCTCTTATATACTAGCAAAGCGTTCTCGAGGGCACATGGGAATTATCGTCCAGTCACTTTCATCATGTTTAGTTGATTCGTGTTCACTACTTTGATAATTTGATATGTGGGTGGACCGGTGCTTGGGTGTTGTTCTTACTTGAACAAACATCCCACTTATGATTACCACCTCTCGCAAGCATCGACAACTACGAATGAAGAATTAAGATATATCTAACCATAGCAAGAAACATGTGGATCCAAATCAGACCCTTACGTAATAACACATTGATGGCCTGCAAGGGCACAGGGCTATTACATTTCATTATAAGTAAGTGTTGAATCCCACAGGGGAACGAATAGGAAGACACTACCAATTGCGTGTAGCGACCACGATCCCAATGGACCGAAGTCTCTGTGCTTAAGTGTCATCCTGGACTGGTAATGCTGACACAAACAATACTCGAGGAATCATAACAGAGTTCAATCACACACTTATTACATCGAGTCCTCATAAAGAGTATGATTACACAAAAATATCATGGCTGAAGGTCATCTAAACTAAATAACTGCGGAAGCTTTGAAGGTAAATGAGTCCATCAACTCCAACGGCATAGCTGAGTGCAATAGAACAACCTATCGCACCTTATTCATGATCTGAGTAGTCTGCAACATGGGACGTTGCAGCCGTGTGCGTTAGCACATTGAATATGCTGATAGAGTTACACTGTAAAGCAATGAATGCAAGAACTATATCTACATGCCATATTTGGCTGCTGGAGGTCTAAGTTTATGTTTTTGCATAAAGCTAGTTTTTCCCTACAACAAAGGAATAAATTTCATTTAAGCTACTCCCAAGTTGTACCAATATTTGAGAAGGTTCCTCCAACTCAAATCTCAATTAAACAAGTATCATCATTTAACCCCATTCAATTAATTAAAGAGTGATGAAATCAACAATAATATCCAATTCCAGATACTCAAGATGCCCATAACCGGGGACACGGCTAACCATGATTATTTTATACACTCTGCAGAGGTTGTGCACTTTTCCCCACAAGACTCGACCACATCCATGATCGGAAGATCGAGACATGGTCTTTCTGAAGCATTAACTCTCTACTCCGGAGAGACTGGTACACCTACTTTCCCCTAAATCTGCTAGTCCACCTCTTCGAGATCTCATACAACTTACTCAACTACGCCAGAGCCCATAATGGCTTGTGGCTGCACAGGGAAGTTTCTAGGCATGAAATATCATATGATTCCTTTCAGCCTGGGTGGCGAACCGAGGAAAAATCACACGGGTACTCCGGGATTTCCCTAATGGACAAACACTGGATTCTCCAGGTGCCCCAACTAATCCACCCAGATGTGTATTAAAGTTGCCACCTTAATGTTATCCAAGATTAATAACTCTCATAACTTCCACGTGAATCAGGATTCAAACCCCGTCTATGAGAATGGCTAAGCAATAATAGAGCATAACATATATTCCCGGGGTGATCAAAAGGTATTAGGTTCCTACCTCATAATACTACAACCAAACCACATGTTCCCAATCCTACTCATGCAAATATTTGAGGGGCGTAACTAATGCATAGTAAAAACTGGGTATAGAAAAGTATGATCAAAGTGTAACTTGCCTTGCTGACAATCTGCAAACTCTAGATATTCGTAGTAACAAGCTTCACACTCCGGGTAATATAGCGTAGACAAACAGTAGCATACATAAGCAATCACTCAAACAAAACAAAGAGAAGTCCAGAAAAGATCCAAATCAAACACAAAACAAGCCAACGTCTAAACTAAACATAAAACAAAACCTAACAGGATTATTTTCATGTGAATTAAATCTTATCAGTAGGTATATGTGATTAGCTACGATTCGCAAAAAGAAACAACTCGAACGGAAACTCAAGATACGAACGAAACAAGATCGATTACTAATCTGAAATAAACTCGAATTTTAAATTGTCAAAATCATGTTCAAGTTGATTAACTGGAAAAAAGAGATCATTACAAAGATTTAGGCGTTGGTTTCATCTAATTTGGACAAACGAGCAAAAAGTTACGCTAATTTTAAGATCAAGGGCTAAATCGTGAGAAAACTAATCACGGATAAGTCCCTGGCCAAAAATAAAACTAAAAAGAAAAAAAACTACGGAACGAACATTCGCTAATAGAACTAAATGAACGAAACCGTTCGTTAAAACGGTCTAACCCGTGAACGTTTACTAAATAAATGAACTAACTAAAAAACCGATCTAATAACTAAAACCATAACTAAAATAATCGTAAATAGAAACTGGAGAACCGGTAGTTTTTACCGGCTAAAACAAAAAGACTGGCGGCATCGAGAACATGTGGCGGTGGTGCAGCATAGCAGCGATGGCGGCGGTGCGGCTGCAGGCGAGGGCGGCGGCAACGCGTGGCTGCAGGCGAGGGCGGCGGCGGCGCGTGGGACGAGGAGAGAAGGGGCCGGCGGGCTCCTCTTATAAAGGGGGGGTCCTGAGGGGGCCTAGATTGGGGAGGCGTCAGCGCGGGGTGGCTCGGCCTTGGACTCCGATGTGTCCGACTCCCGCACGGCGGGGGCGGCGACGGCGGCTCGGCTGGGCCGACTAGGCCTTCGGCCCAGTTCGGTCCGGAACTTTCTTTTTTAAATAATTTCGCCACGAAGGAAAAATCCTAATAAAATATAAAACATTCTAATACATTCCAGTAACAATTTTCACCGCCCGAACCTAATATTTAGGACAAGATGAACATTTTTCTGGACTAAAATGCAATTTTTTAAAAATGCATGTTTTTCTCTAATTCAAATAAAATAGCAAACAAAATACGAATAAAAATATAATTTGATTTAAAAATTTCTTCTCCAATATTTCTCTTCTGTTGAGGAAGTCATATTATCTTCTCTTATTTATTTTTATTATTGGAAATAATTGGAGAGAAAAATATTAAAATCAAATTGATTCTCTTTTCAAATTTGAACTAAATTCAAATATGAAAATTTTGTGAAACCTCCAACTCTCTCCCCAGGTCCTTGAGTTGCTTAAGATTTCTAGGATCACAGCAAAATGCAAACAAAATATGATATGCATATGATGATCTATATATAACATCCAAATTGAAAATTTGGATATTACATCCCGCAATTAGGTTGTTAGCCTAGTGCATTCGCACCCAAACCGTATTTTGGAAATAGCCTATTCTGTCGGTTGAATAAAAGGGTTCTACTAAACTACAAGTTAGAATGCAAAAATAAACAAAGTTAGAACATAAAGCATAGAAGGTTTTTTTGTAACTATAGGATGGAATAGAGAGAAAGGCAGTGTCTAGGTTTCGGTCTCAGTAGTACTGTCGTATCTTACTACCAGCGGAATACTATTACAAGTATGCATGCAGGTGATAACAAGATCACAAGAAAGGACGTCTCCCAACATTACGTGCAAAATGATTAAATACTAGATCATACCACAAAGACTAATTACGCATATAAGATCATACCTCAACCTAGAACCGAATCAGTCACTCAAACATAGATGAATAGACACACAAAGAGGAATGATTCATTGATGTCATCAATATGTTCAATCTTACAAATTACAGGTGAGGGTGGAGATGGTGAGGGAGATGAACATCGACACACCAGCGCACACAACCTATCCAGGACCGGCGGCTGGTGATGATGGCGGTGATGGAGATGGTGCCTCCGCCTCCTTGTGTGCCATGGTGTTGGAGGGAGATGCCTCCTCCAAGGGGAGAGCTTCTCGGTGGCTGCCTAGAGTTCTAATAGATGATGATGGCTGAAGATGGGGGCTAGGGTTGGAGGTGTTTATATAAGAGGCCTTCTCGGGTCTCCTCCATTGATGTGAATCCTCCTCCTCCATCCAAGGGCTCAAGATGATCCTTAACATCTCCCAATCACTTCATTATGAGCCAAGGATCCCGTGGGAATGAACAAGGATGAAATCAGTGAAGAATCCCGTCTCGAAGGGTAACTTTCGAAGCTGTCTGCATGTCAAACGACCACCGAAACGACCGCATGCAGTTGTTCGGAACACCATCTCTCGGTCTGTCCTCCTCCGGTAAAACGACCGCCAATTCTTCATACGATCAATTTGACATTCTTGGGCTCATTGGATTCGTATGATCGATGCCGATCCATTTATGGTCTTAGATCTTAATTTGGATCACTTTGGAAAAATTAGGTTTTCCGACCTTCGAAATGGCTAAGTTTGACCCCTGATTGACTCCCTATTGATCCCATCCTTGGTCCTTTCATTGTGCTTGGTTCTAGGTTGCTCCAAAACACCAGTAGACATAAGAAAACAAGGAAAACTAATAAAAACCAAATAAAACACTAAATGTGCAATGCTCACAATGATAAGTCCAAAAACATTAATCATGCATAATGGACAATTATTTGGTTCGATGGGACATGATATATGAAGAGAACATGCAACAAATGAGCTCTAAAAGTGCATAAAATATAGAGCCATCAACCTCCGCATGCTTAACCCTTGCTCTTCGAGTAGGAATGTTGAGTACCAAAAGCTCACTGCTACCTACTCTAAAGCATACATTGAACCAAACCCCAAAAGTGATATCCATGTTCTTCGTGCAAGCATGAGAAGTTCACCAGCAAGGGAGTAATACAAGATATCCTCTTAGTTCCACTGCCATGTAGGTTAAGAAAGAGGAAAATATTTTTGTGGATCCCAAATTACAATTTAGAGAGAAGGTCAATATTATGTTAGAAACACAACAGTGACAATCAAAGACAAAATAAATCAAGCATCACCGATCGCTTCAAAAACACCAACCCGCACTAAAAAAATACACTTCCGTGATGATACGTGTTTGTCACAGTAGGTCGCGTTTTTTGTCATGCATGTACATCCATGACAAATTTATGACAGAATCAAGATAGTCATACCTGTGCTGTCGTAGAAGTGTTCCATGACATTACCAAAATTATCATCACGGAAGTGTCCACTTCCACGACGATAAATCGCGCGTCACAGAAGTGCTTTCGTCAAGGGTGACCGACACGTGGCATCCACCATAACGGAACACTGTTAAGCTATAGGGTCGGGTTTTGGATCTGATAACCCGTTAACAACCGCGACCAATGGGAAATTTCCACGTGTAAAATTCTTATTGGCCGGACGAAACACGTGTCAGCTCGTCAGTGGGTCAGATAGGCGCCTATGATGTGTAGACACGTGCCACGGCCCACCACTGGCCCATTTAGCTTACAAATCCTACCCGTTTGACTTGGTCAAAAGTTAGCGGGTTGGCCCATGAAAAGCCTGTTAACGGTCTCTTCGCAAATAGCCCATTTTACGGCCTGTTAACTCACGGCCCGTTAGGCACTAAAGGAAATCGGCCCAACAACGTCATGTGGGCCGTCATAACACCAGCCCATTTCACTTTCGGCCCATGTATGGCCCACGACGTCTTTCGGCCCATATGAGGCCTTCGTATCTTTCGGCCCTTTATAGGCCCACGGTGACTCTAGCCCACAATGAATAGTAATTTCCTTTGTACCCGTTAACGGCTCGTGATTTACATGGGCCGTTTCCAGCCCGTGTTAGCTTTCGGCCTATTGATGGCCCATACATTCTTGGGCTCCTTTTCGGCCCTAGATTACTTCTGGCCCGTTACTGGCCTGCTCCTCTAATGGGCCAAATTGGGCCCATGGCAAGAGTCGGCCCGTTGCTGGCATGTTCCATAAATGGGCCAAATTTGGCCCATGGCAAGAGTCGGCTCGTTACTGGCCTATTACCCTAATGGGCCAAATTTGGCCCATGGCAAGAGTCGGCCCATTTCTGGCCAGCCCGTCCCATATTCTGGCCCATTAACGACCCGTTATGCCTGTGACAGAATTAAGCTTTTGCAGTCCTATGGCCTGTTAACGGCCCGTTATCGTGCTGGGCCGATACCAATTACGCCCGATTACGGTCCATGTAGACCCATTTATCAGACGGCCCGAGGCCCACCGATTACAGGCCCATTTATCGACGGCCCGAGGCCCACCGATTACATGCCCATTTATCGACGGCCCGTAGGAGACCCATGGATCCTACGGCCCGTATATGGCCCATGGTTAGTTGCGGCCACTAGCAAACCAGGGAAAAAGAAGACTAGGAAATAAATAAGGCCGAAACTAACGCTAGGCTATTAAGGCGATTGCACAGATTACATCCAATCGGCATCAAAGATCGCCACCAGTGCAAATATAGGGAACACCCTACACTATAAAAAATGGCTTGCCGTTTTCTTTAGCCGGTGTTTGCACATTAAGAATAAATTTTGTATCGCACCAAAACAAATTACAACTATATAACAAAAGGAAGGTTGCCATAAAACTTAACAGTCTAGCAGATAAATGCACCACCAGAAGTTTAGAAGCTCGGTTCATTTGACCTTCCTGTTACGTTTTCATGTTGTATTGTCCGATGGAGAACCATAACCCTCGCCTTCATTTCCCCTAGGCTCTTGAACAACATTGCAAATGTCTGATAATCTTGTTTCAAAACCATGCATATCTTGACGACATTGAGCAATGTTTCTCCTTGTTTCAGAAAGGGCCTTTGTCAGGGAATGGAGTTGTGTCTGGAGCGTAGATACAAAATTGCTTTGAGCTTGCATATCTTGATCATGAGGCAGTTTGGACGATATTGCCTTAACAACCAACCCAGTATTACGCAGGAACGTGCTTTTGGCACTGTTAGTGGACAGGTACTGACCCACTGCAGCAAGAGCTGACATTGCGGTTATAGTTGCCTCGCCACCTTCGGAAGGTGGCGGTTCCACCATTTTTTTCAAAGCTCGCTGAAAAGTTGAGGTTTTACATTAGTAGTACTAGAATAGAAGATATTAAGGAGGCAGCAAAACCAAACAAAATAGCTTTGGTCTATATAGAGAACTTATTCTGGTGAACCCATGTAAAATATTAGTTGTATTTTATTGCAAAGTACATAATAAAACCAGGTTCCAAACATATGACCATGTACCATCGCTAATGTATTGTCTATTTCTTCACATTGTATTGAGGGCTAAGGATAAAGAGACGAAGTTTATAATACGGTAAGCATAGTATGACATCATTCATATCACAAAACAACTGAGAACAGATAAACATGCAATTGTAACATTGTGTGGGCAAGTTCAGCATGGAACTAGATTACGGGTCAAGATCAAAAGAACATCACTCCTCCCTTTTAAACCTTGTAAGGTGCTACGCTAAGACAATTGTGTATAAAATTGAAAAGAGTAATAGACATTGGCTGCAAACCATGCAGTTCAAGGCACAAGTCAGAGTAAGTAGTAGTTAAAAGGCATGAGGATTAAGGACTTACAACAGCGGCTTTGGCTGGTGTAGTCATGGCCTTCTTCTTGCTGGTGTGACAGTCCTTGAAGATTTCCACAGTATTTGGTTCAGGTACTTTTTGGTCCTTGTGGTCTTTCCACTGCATTTTCGAACAAGTCAATATAGATCTGATAATATGGTACAACGAAAAGAGTGAAACATCAGCTAACTACAAGATCCTCGCAGTGTGCAATATAGCTACGAGATCATGTCGTCTGTTGGAATTTCACTTTCGTACGGTTGGCCTTGTTCTTTGAACAGTTCACCTACAAGAAGATAGATTTGTGTGGCACAAGCGTCAATAGGACTTCAACATGTGATCTGATCACATATATATATAATGTACCTGATACTTCAGATCAGACCAGTGTTTAACAAGGCCCCTCGAGTCTTCATCCGATATATTTTCCACTGGAGATGTTTGGGAAAGTTCACTATTGGCCTTGCCTTCAAAGTGAGTTTTCCTCAAGTTATACCGATACTATCGCAGAGCAGACTTGAAAACATGGGTGCAAGCTTGTCTAGTTGCATCATCTTGGCTATCCAACTTAAACCTCGTCTGTTGAAAATTATGGGAGTCTCATTATCAGCAACCTAGAAAGTATGGGACAGAGCAAGACGATATTACTAGTTTCCATACATAACCATACTTACAGATAAATGGTCGAGGAAGGTGTTGAACTGGGTTTCGTCTTTGTCATTCCTGTACCGAATCCATGTTGGGCGGATACGTACATGACACCTAACGGCAACCGCTGCCTCTGATACTAACTTGGCTGACTCTGTAGCATCACGTGGCCTTTTAAAACTGCCTCAAAACATATCTCCATTCTTCCTCCTCTAGATTTAGTTAACCTATCGAGCATTATCCCTGATGTTTGTTTCCTCTTGCGCCTAGGTGCTAGTCCAACAACGAACATAGGAAGTGTTAGTGTACATCAAACTGTGAGACTACATATAAAGAAGCATGCAACTGTAACTTGACTCCAACAACTACCTTCTTGCTGTTGAAGCTCACAAGGTTCATCAGATATTGCCAACTCGTCTTGTGTTAAGAGTGCTTGGGAAGTAGTGTCAGGTGGCAAGGGAGCTTGGGAACATGCTGCTAGCTCAGTTGATGCATGAGTATGTCATGCAGCTGGTAGTACTATGGTAGGTGTTGCAAGAACTAGGGTTGTCTCTACTTGTTTGGTGGCAGCTATTTGTTTCTGTTTGTCTTTTTTTGCAGCTCGTGTAGCATGGGATGCCTTGTTTGTAGAATTTTCCACTGGACTTTCACCTTCTATTGCACCATCAGTACCAGCAGAATCTGCAGGATTCATCCGCTTCTCATTCCCTGCCATTCTGTGTTTTTCCTCTTTCTCTGTGCCATGTTAAGTCAAGCCGACAAGAAAAACGAATAACAATTTAGTTCTTCAGAACAAATTGATGCGTGATGCAGACGAACTGAACTTTGATGTTAGACAACCACATGATAGGAGGATGTAATATGTATGAAAAACAGGACGGAAGAGATAACCAGAACTATGATGTGTAAACTAAGAAGAAGACATTTCACCAGATTAGAAGCAATGCAATGGAAGGTAGACACCATATGAAAGATGCTACAAATATCGCTCTGCCAAGTTAACAGTGTCTCCGCATAAATGGCGTTTAAACAAATGTGAAGCAGTACAAGAAATAAATCATATGCAAGATGCAAACAACATCACACTACCATGTTAGAGGTCTCTCGTCATTAGTGCCATTGCATATTCACAGCATTGCATATTCACAGCTTATGATGTGTAAACTAAGGAGAAGGCATTTCAACAAATTAGAAGCAATGAAAACTAGACACCATATGAAAGATGCAACGAATATCACTCTACCAAGTTAAAACTGTCTCGTCATAAGTGCCATTTCAACAAATTAGTAGTACAACCCAGAAAAGAATGTGAGATGTAACCTATATCACACTCCGAAGTCAAACGTGTCTTATGATAAGTGATTGTTGCAGGTTACACAACAGTAGTAATTTGATGTAAGAACATGGAGTGATAGACAGATCTTGTATGTTCTAGAAACAAGAACACGTGTCTTATTCAAGTGTAATGTGTAAAGTAAGAAGATGGAATTCAACAAAATTAGAAGCAATACAAGCTAGACATCACACATAACATGCAACCACATATAACAGTGCCAAGTTAGAGGGAGCACCAGTGATGCTGCACTAGAGGAGACGTGCTCATCATAAACACAGCTTTGTTGAGTGTCTATGCATGTGTTGTCTTGGAAATCATCTTGGGGGTGTGGAGGAGTAGAAACTGTAGAGGCCCTCTGTTTGGAAGGAGCACCTTTATCCGTTGCCTTGCTAACTTCCTTCCGCTTTATTGATTTTGAATTGTCAAGTAAAACTGACAAGAAAAAGCAACAAAATTCTCTCTTCAGAACTCATTCATGCATGATACTGACAATCACTACTTTAATGTAAGGCAAACACATGATACGAGGATGGAATATGTACGAAAAACAGGACGACATGGTATGTTCACAACTGTTTGTGTAAACTAAGCAGAAACCATTCCAGCAAATATGAAGCAATGCAAGCTAGACACCACATGAAAGATGCAACCAATATGACTCTGCCAAGTTAAAAGTGTCCCATCATAAATGGAATTTCAACAAATTAGAAGCAGCGCATGCTATAAATCATATGAAAGATGCAACTAATATTGCACTGCATATACTAAAGGTGTCTCGTCATATTGATTGATGCAGGATACAAAAAAACAATTGTTTTATGTAAGGACATGCTTAATAGACAGATGTACTATGTACTAAATACAGGAAGGCATGTCACATTAACAGGTATAATGTCACATTTACAGGAGTATAAGCTAAGCAGACTAGCACATGCAGTTTAACCAGATTGGAAGAATTGCAATCTAGACACCATATGCACACATGCAACCACATATCACGCTGCCAAGTTAGAGCAAGCACCTGCGATGCTAGTGTAGGGGAAATGCTGTAATCAACTACAGAGCTACGTTCACTATCTTCATCTAGCATTTTTGTTTCTTGAGAATCATGTCGGGAGGCTGACGCTGCATTCTTTAAATGAGGAGTAGTCCCCTTGCATGTCTGCCTCGTCATAAGTGATTGATGGGGGATACACAAGAACATTAGTTTGATGTAAGAACATGGTTAATACACAGATGTACTAGTATGTACCAAAAACAGAAAGGCATGTCATATTCAAAGGTATAATGTGTAAGCTAAGTAGATGCAATTTAACCAAATTGGAAGCAATACAAGCTAGACATCCGGCTGGAGTGGTGAACATGATCATCTAGGACCTAAGAGCCTGGTGGGACGCGGGCTGCTTCGCCATCATCGCGGCTTTTTAGTTGGCTTCCAGGTGATGCTTGTCTTTGCTGGGCTTGTCACTGGCTCGGCCAGTGCCCTGACTAGCTATTTGTCTTCTGGTGCTCACGGGATGGTGGTTCGTGTAAAAAATATCTTTCCTTATCTTAATAAAGACCGACTTCGACCTTTCGAATACAAGCTAGACACCATATGGAACATGCAACCACATATGACACCGCGAAGTTAAAGCAAGCACCTGGGATGGTGGTTCATTGCGAGCGAGGTCATCAACTCCAGAGCAACTTTTACCGTCTCCATTTGCTGACACTGCACCCTTTAAAGCGCTGTAACGTGCCGTGCCTAGCCGCGTAGAAAGCTGGCACGACTTGTCTCTTTTCTTTTTTGCTTCGCTTTCGGCAGACTCTGAAATAACCTTGCATAAAAACCAATGTTTAGGAAATCGGTAATTGGTAACTGCTCGGTCAACTAGGGAGTAGGGATTAATCATGAATTGGTCAATTAACCGGAATTAATCGGTCGAGCATTAATCGGTCAATTTTTTTATAAATCTTAGAATCCCGGTGTTGAGACCATATTTTGGCCATGCAAAAATTTATTTAAATGGCCTGGAATGAGTAAGTACCTATTATGAAAACCGAATTGTTGTATGAGTGTACGTGTGTATGACAACAATGCTGTAAAATATGATATATTCAACAAGTACGGCAACAATCATTATGTGCTCCATCTCTAAGACTTGTAATAACTTAGTAACAAATAATCATAGTTCTTGAATTTGCATAACATAACAAGGTCCACAAGTATGTATCACATGACGGCCACGAGGTATGCGGGAGGAGGGGAGGCGGGAAAGGAAGGGCCAACATTGGTCGGCGGCGGGGGAACGACGGGTGCAGGGGCGATGAGAGGCTACAGAGCCACAGATGCACGGGTGAGGAGAGGGGACGGGGTAGACGTAGGAGGAGGGGGATCCGGCGAGGAGAGACGGGAGAGGGAGGGCCGGCCATGCCGTTGGCCGGCGGCGGGGGTGCGGCGGCGGTGCTGGGTGAGTGGGTAGTGCAGGCGGCTGCGCGGGGGTGGGGAGGACGGGGTGGATGCGGGAGGAGGGGAGCCGGCGAGGAGAGGAGGAAGAGTGAGGTCCGGCCATGCCGTTGGCTGGCGGCGGGGCGGCGGCGGCGGCGCTGGGCAGGAAAGTGCAGGCGGCGGTCCTGGGTAGGTAGTGCAGGCGGCGGCGCGGGGTGGGATACTGCCAAACCTAACACGAGCCACGGGTGAGGATTGATATTTTACTTTTTACAGTATGCCCCCCGTGAGTCCCGCGATTAATTGGTCTGCGGGGGATTAATCGGTTGTCAGACGATTAATCGTCCGATTAATCCCCGTGCCGAATAACGCTGCGGCGAATACATGTAATTTACAAGGTGCATGGCCGACTAGCGATTAATCGGCCGATTAACCGGCTACTCGGATGAATTTTTGAACAGTGATAAAAACACAATAGTGAGAGTATGGATGAAGTGTGTGCAGAACTAGTGCACTGTAAAAGTAGCAGAAAGTAGGAGGCTGAAAAACAAATGACAGGAGACATATGATAGCTCTACAACATTGCATGGCAAACAAAATTAGATTCTACTCCGTATGATTTTGTAATATATGAGCACAGGAAATGCAGGTACTCCTCAAGCACACCACCACATGTGGTCATATCTAAGATAACAGTCGACTGAAAATAAATAGGTCAGTCGATTTTTTTAATGAACCGTCCGATCTATAAGGAACGGGCAAATGGCCTTCGTCTACCTCCCACCAGTCACTGTTGACGATCTTTCTCGAACCGCCAGCGACCACCGGCCCAGCCCGTGCCTCCGCCGCCTCGCCCTCCCATCGACCTCACACCACCGCCGTGCTTGGCAGCGCGCCCAAGCCATCCCTTTAATCCCGGCCGATCTCCAGATCGGGCGCCAGTAGGTCAAGGCCGCACACGCCCCTAAGATAAATAGCAAGGCGCTGCTTCCCCGGCATAATAGTCGTACTAGCGTCTGTTATGCCAGGGAATGCTTCCGTTAATTGGGAATCAACTGTCCAGAAATTGAAATTCAGGGGGGCGACGGACCTCTAGCTAAGGTGAAATAGTATATGAGGAGAAACCTTGTGCATCGCGACTTACTAGGAACATCTAGTATCAAGAAGAAGCGGTCAACTATTGTCTTCTGTGGGATGAATACCGTCCAAGCAGAGACGTAAGATTTGCACGAATAAGGGAAGAGGAGTACCTTCTTCGGTTGCCGGTGTGGTCACCTCCACACGTCGCGCCGATCTTCTTTATTTTACCAGGGAAACCGATGTTCTGGAGGGTGCAGGCTTGGATGAACTCATGGCCAAATTGTTGACTGTGTTGCCGTGGCCGTATGTCCGCGGAGGGGAAGCAGATCCGAGGTGGCGAAGGACGGCGTAGCAGGAACAGCTCTGGTGCGGTGGAGGGTGGCGAAGTTGGAGCGGCAACAGTGAGGCGCAGGACGGCATGGTTGAACTGGCTCGGGTACGGACGGCTCGGCCTCGACTTCAACTACTAGCCGTGGAGGGCGTTGCGGTTGAGGTTGCGGTGGACGACGACATCGGGGTATCGGCTCTGACGTGATGGAGAAGGGCGGCGGTTGATGGGTGGGATGGGATGGCGGACGGAGGATGCCGGGGTTTCGCGGCTGGTGGAGAGGTAGTTTTGGCGCCCACGGAGTACGAATGGGGAATCGGACGGCTGGGGGGAACCATGTTTGGGTCTGGGACGCGCTTGTTTTTGGCTTTTTTGAACAGAAGATGGGACGCGCTTGTTTGAAATTTGGGGAAAGTACAAACTTTGCCCCCCTCTTAAATTTCGGACCTACTACGGTTCGAGGGTAGGATGGTAATCCCAGGTGTCCCAAATAGTGGGCGGGAGCGATTTCGGCCGCGCGCATCTGTGCTTAGGCGGCCGTTGTGTATGAATGTTTTTCGGAGGTGGTTGCTTGGCGTCTAGATGAAGCTACAAACCTACCCCGGTTTAGATCTTTGGACGTCAGGCCGGTAGGTTTCACGGGTCAGAGTTATTAGAAAAGTAATTTCCTTGTACTATCAAACATTGGTCTCACGCGGTTTCGGGCGAGTAGAGGCTCTTTTGGCACTTTGTTCGAAATTTTGGAGCACAAGCATTCACGTTTAGAGTACTCTTGAACTATGAGGATTGACCTAAATAGACAACGTTATATTTGACCTTGTATGTTTGAAAACCTCATTAAATTATCCGCTTCCTTTTGAAATTTTGACACTTGAAAATCCTATAACTACGATTATTTTGGAATGGAGGAGCTACATTTGAATCTATTTTGTACACGACTACATATGCTAATATGTACAAAACCAGAGAAAAGACTCGTACCCCCATAGTTTAGGTATGGTTTACAAATGCCATGATATCAAATTCAAATAATTGAATGGACTTCATGTTGAATTCGATTTTTTTTTAAACCACCTTAGGTTGAATTCAAATGTATGCTAGTTCATAGGTAGTTTTTGTAAATGTCCATTGTGTAACTTTCGTATGTATAATGTGCTTTACACACACAACATGAACTATACTCACGTTTATATTCGATTGCTAAAGCGATGCATTGTCTGGAGTTCAAAATATTAACTATGTGGATCAATTGTGTCGAATAATAACATAGACATGCTCAAATTCGATAGAATCTAGATGTCTGATGGATCAATGACCGCTCCTTACGCGAATTGCAAATATCATGATCCCATCCTAATATTTGGATACAATTTATATCTTTAATCAATGTGTAGAGCAGTCTTTTACGTGTAGTTTCATTCTCCATCAGTGGTCTCTCACACATGCTCACACACTCTCTCCCGAGGTGTCTTTCTCGCACACATGTGATACGTCTCCAACGTATCTATAATTTTTGATTTCTCCATGCTACTTTATCTACTGTTTTAGACTATATTGGGCTTTATTTTTCACTTTTATATTACTTTTGGGACTAACCTATTAACCGGAGGCCCAGCCTAGATTTGCTGTTTTATGCCTATTTTAGTGTTTCGAGGAAAAGGAAATATCAGATGGAGTCAAAACGGAATGAAATCAACTGGAGAAGTTAATTTTGGAAGGAAACCAACCTGATGGGCTTGGAGTCTATTCCAGGGGAGTCCCGGGCTGCCCACGATGGTGGAAGGCGCGCCCCCCTGGGCGTGCCCCCTTACCTCATGAGCAGCCCGGAGGTCCAACGACATACCCCCTGCACCCATATATACCTACATACCCTAAAACTTCCAGAACAGAAGATAGATCGGGAGTTCCGCCGCCGCAAGCCTCTGTAGCCACCAAAAACCAATCGGGACCCTGTTCCGGCACCCTGCCGGAGGGGGATCCCATCACCGGAGGCCATCTTCATCATCCCGGCGCTATCCATGATGTGGAGGGAGTAGTTCACCCTCGGGGCTGAGGGTATGTACCAGTAGCTATGTGTTTGATCTCTCTCTCTCTCTTGTGTTCTCTCTTGTGTTCCTCTATGGCACGATCTTGATGTATCCCGAGCTTTGCTATTGTAGTTGGATCTTATGATGTTTCTCCCCCTCTACTCTCTTGTAATGAATTGAGTTTCCCCTTTGAAGTTATCTTATCGGATTGAGTCTTTTATGAACACTTGATGTATGTCTTGCTGTGATTATCTGTGGTGACAATGGGATATCATGTGCCACTTGATGTATGTTTTGGTGATCAACTTGTGGGTTTCGTGACACTTGGGAACCGATGCATAGGGGTTGGCACACGTTCTTGACTCTCCGGTAGTAGCTTTGGGGCACTCTTTGAAGTACTTTTATGTTGGTTGGATGAATCTGAGATTGTGTGATGCATATCGTATAATCATGCCCACGGATACTTGAGGTGACAATGGAGTATCTAGGTGACATTAGGGTTTTGGTTGATTTGTGTCTTAAGGTGTTATTCTAGTACGAACTCTTTTTTAGATCGATCTGAAAGAATAGCTTTGTGGTGGTTTCATACCCGACCATAATCTCTACATTTGTTCTCCGCTATTAGTGGCTTTGGAGTGACTCTTTGTTGCATGTTGAGGGCTTGTCATGTGTTCTATCTATGTTATTATTGTTGAGAGAACTTACACTAGTGAAAGTATGAACCCTAGGCCTTGTTTCCTATCATTGCATTACCGTTTATGCTCACTTTTACCACTTGTTACCTTGCTGTTTTTATTATTTCAGATTACAAAAACCTATATCTACTATCTATTTTGCACTTGTATCTTCATCTCTTCGCCGAACTAGTGCACCTATACAATTTACCATTGTATTGGGTGTGTTGGGGACACAAGAGACTCTTTGTTATTTGGTTGCAGGGTTGTTTGAGAGAGACCATCTTCATCCTACACCTCCTACGGATTGATAAACCTTAGGTCATCCACTTGAGGGAAATTTTCTACTATCCTACAAACATGTGCACTTGCAGGCCCAACAACGTCTACAAGAAGAAGGTTGTGTAGTAGACATCAAGCTCTTTTCTGGCGCCGTTGCCAGGGAGGCTAGGTAAGTGAAGGTATATCTTTAGATCTTGCAATCGAATCTTTTTGTTTCTTGTTTTAGCATTAGTTTATTTTATAAAAGAAAACTACAAAAAAATGGAGTTGAGTTTGTCTCATACGCTTCACCTTTTTAATATCTTTCGTGAGTATGATGGAAAAGAAAATTGTGCTCAAGTGCTAGAAGAAGAAATCTATAGAATGTTTTTATACGATGAGCATGATTGCAATGTTGTTAGTATGAATTCCTTGAATATCCATGATGCTAATGATATGCAAAGCCACAAGCTTGGGGAAGCTATGTTTGATGGATATGATATATTCTGTCCCCCAAGCTTTGATGAGCAAATTTACTATGATGAAAGCATGCCTCCTATTTATGATGATTATTGTGATGATATGTATGCTATAAAGAAGAAGTTTGCTTATGTGGAGAGTAGAAAATTTTCTATGCTTGTAGATCATGAAAAGAATGCTTTAGGTGCTGGTTATATTGTTGAATTCATTCATGATGCTACTGAAAATTATTATGAGGGAGGAACATATGCTAGTAGGAATTGCAATAATATCAAGTTTCCTCTCTATGTGCTTAAATTTTTGAAGCTATGCTTGTTGTGCAATCCTATGCTAGTTGATTATTGTTCCCATAAGTTGTTTGCTCACAAAATCCCTATGCATAGGAAGTGGGTTAGACTTAAATGTGCTAGTCATATGCTTCATGATGCTCCCGTTATGTTTCAATTCTTATCTTTTATGTGAGCATCATTGTCATCATCATGCCTAGCTAAAAGGCATTAAAGAAAAGCGCTTGTTGGGAGACAACCAAATATTTATCCTTACTGTTTTTGTGTGTCCACATGATTATGCTACTGTTGTAACCATGTTTTATAGCTTTTGTTTCAATAAAGTGCCAAGTAGAACCTTTGGGAAGACTTGGGTGAAGTTTATGTGATCTTTCTGTGAAAAACAGAAACTTTAGCGCTCACGAGATTAGCTTCCATTTTTTACTGAAGAGTGCTTTTAGGTTGATTCTTTTTTAAGATGATTAATAGACAAATTTCTCAGGTCCACAAATTTATTTCATAATTTTTGGGTTCCATAAGTATACGTTTTATACAGATTAGTACAGACTGTTCTGTTTTTGACAGATTCTGTTTTCATTGTGTTGTTTGCTTATTTTGATGCATCTATGAGCAGTATCGGAGGGTATGAACCATAGATAAGTTAGAATACAGTAGATATTACACCAATATGAATTTATAATGAGTTCATTACAGTACCTAAGTGGTGGTTTTATTTTCTTATACTAACGGAGCTTACGAGTTTTGTGTTGAAGTTTTGTGTGGTTGAAGTTTTCAAGTTTTGGGTAAAGATTCGATGGACTATGGAATAAGGAGTGGCAAGATCCTAAGCTTGGGGATGCCCAAGCCCCCCCCCCCAAGGTAATATCCAAGGACAAATAAGAGCCTAAGCTTGGGGATGCCCCGGAAGGCATCCCCTCTTTCGTTTTCGTTCATCGGTAACTTTACTTGGAGCTATATTTTTATTCACCACATGATATGTGTTTTGCTTGGAGCGTCATTTTCTTTTGTTAGTATTTGCTTTCTGTTAGTTATATTAGTGTTTTGCATCTTTAGGTTCAATAAAAAAGTCAAGGATAGCCTTTGCCAAGCTTATTTTGCTAGTTTGCATGTTGCTGTTTGAAAACAGAAAGTTTACCGCTGTTGCAAAAATTCCCTAGAAAAGTCAGAGCATGGTATAACGTTGAATATTTTTGCATGTTGAGATCTAACAAATTTATTACTGTGGGAATTTTATTTCATAATTTTTGGAGTCAGGGAAGTATTGATACTCGTGCATTCTTTACAGATTGTACTGTTTTGGCAGATTGCTGTTATGGTTGCATTGTTTGCATATGTTTGCTT
This sequence comes from Triticum dicoccoides, assembly GCF_002162155.2. Lineage (NCBI taxonomy): Eukaryota > Viridiplantae > Streptophyta > Magnoliopsida > Poales > Poaceae > Triticum > Triticum dicoccoides. Next base: position 368,147,132 of record NC_041389.1, on the reverse strand, counting down.
GTTTAATGGTTCTATTTGATGATAGGAGTATTAAATATGCAGAGGCATTTAGTATTCAATGTTGAATAATAATTTAAGTGATTTGTTACAGTATAATATGATAAGGTTTTGCAATTGTTTATACTAACCTATCTCACGAGTTCTTGTTGAGTTTGTTGTGAATGAAGCTTTTGATAAAAGAAAAGAAACCATGACATGAGAGGAATTAAGGAGACACAAAAGTTCAAGCTTGGGGATGCCCAAGGCACCCCAAGATAATATTTCAAGAAGTCTCAAGCATCTAAGCTTGGGGATGCCCTGGTAGGCATCCCACCTTTCTTCTTCAACAACTATCGGTTAGTATCGGTTGAGCTTAAGTTTTTGCTTCTTCACATGAGTTGTGCTATCCTTGCATTGTAGTTTTCTTTAGCTTTGCTTTCTGTTTGAATAATGTACCAAGATCTGAATTCTTTATTGAGAGAGAGCCATACATGAATTGGAATTTGCTAGAATACTCTATGTGCTTCACTTATATCTTTTGAGCTTGATAGTTTTGCTCATAGTGCTTCACTTATATCTTTTGAGCGTGATAATTTTTGCTCTAATACTTCACTTAGATCTTTTAGAGCACGGTGGTGGGTTTGTTTTAAAGAAACTATTGATCTCTCATGCTTCACTTAGATTATTTTGAGAGTCATTAATAGCATGGTAGTTTGCTTAATGTTAATATACTTGGTATTCAAGATATGTGAAACTCTCTTATGAGTGTGTTGAATACTAAGATAAGTTTGATGCTTGATACTCCCTCCATTCCTAAATATAGGGTGTATAGTTTTTGGCACGAAAATTAAAGAACACACATGGAGGGAAAATTTCACAAGTTTTGGGCGAGATTACACCTAACTAATTGCCATGATAAAATAGAGGAGCTTGCCTAATATAAGAAAATGTAATCAAATCCCTAAAAACATTATCTAGACGAGTGGTGCAATGCAATACACCTTATATTTTGGACTTTTTCTTAAAAATCTATACACCTTATATCACGGAACGGAGGGAGTAATTGTTTTGAGATATGGAAGTGATAATATCAAAGTCGTGCTAGTTGGGTGATTATGAATTTGAGAAATGCTTGTGTTGAAGTTTGCAAGTCCCGTAGCATGCACGTATGGTTAAAGTTGTGTAACAAACTTGAAACATTAAGTGTACCTGGCTTGTGCATCCTTATGAGTGGCAGTCGGGGATGAGCGATGGTCTTTTCCTACCAATCTATCCCCCTAGGAGCATGCGTGTAGTATTTGAATTTTTTGATGACTTCTAAATTTTTGCAATAAGTATATGAGTTCTTTTGACTAATGTTGAGTCCATGGATTATACGCACTCTCACCTTTCCGCCATTGCTAGCCTCTTCGGTACCATGCATTGCCCTTTCTCACCTTGAGAGTTGGTGCAAACTTTGCCGGTGCATCCAAACCCCGTGATACGATACGCTCTATCACACATAAACCTCCTTATATCTTCCTCAAAACAGCCACCATACCTACCTATTATGGCATTTCCATAGCCATTCCGAGATATATTGCCATGCAACTTCCACCATCATCATAATGACATGCATTACTTTTGTCATATTGCCATTGCATGATCTTGTAGTTGACATCGTATTTGTGGCAAAGCCACCATGCATTATTTTTATAAATGTCACTCTTGATTCATTGCACCATCCCGGTACACCGTCGGAGGCATTCATATAGAGTCATATCTTGTTCTAAGTTTCGAGTTGTAATCCTTGTGTTGTAATTTATAGAAGTGTGATGATCATCATTATTAGAGCATTGCCCAAATGAAAAAAAGAGAGAAAGGCCAAAAAGAAAAAAAGAAAGGCCCAAAAAAGGGGGCAATGCTACTATCTCTTTTTCCACACTTGTGCTTCAAAGTAGCACCATGCGTTTCATGTAGAGAGTCTCATATATTGTGCTTCAAAGTAGCACCTCGTTCTTCATGTAGTGAGTCTCATATATTGTGCTTCAAAGTAGCACCATGCTCTTCATGTAGTGAGTCTCATGTGTTATCACTTTCATATACTAGTGGGAATTTTTCAGTATACAACTTGGCTTGTATATTCCTACGATGGGATTCCTCAAAATGCCCTAGGTCTTCGTGAGCAAGCAAGTTGGGTGCACACCCACTAGTTTTCTTTTGTCGAGCATTCATAGCTCTAGTGCATCCGTTGCATGGCAATCCCTACTCCTCATGTTGACATCAATTGATGGGCATCTCCATAGCCCGTTGATTAGCCTCGTCAACATGAGACTTTCTCCTCTTTTTTTTCTCCACACAATCCCCATCATCATATTCTATTCCACCCATAGTGCTAACACGCTCATGTATTGCGTGAAGGTTGAAAAAGTTTGAGATTATTTAAGTATTAAACAATTGCTTGGCTTGTCATCGGGGGTATAGAAGTTGGGAACATCTTTGTGTGACGAAAATGAAGCATAGCCTAACTATATGATTTTGTAGGGATGAACTTTCTTTTGCCATGTTTTTTTGAGAAGACATGATTGCTTTGATTAGTATGCTTGAAGTATTATTATTTTTGTGTCAATATGAACTTTTGTCTTGAATCTTTCGGATCTGAATATTCATATCACAATTAAGAAGATTTGCATTGAAATTATGCTAAAGTATCACTCCGCATCAAAAATTCTTTTTTATCATTTACCTACTCGAGGACGAGCAGGAATTAAGCTTGGGGATGCTTGATACGTCTCCAATGTATCTATAATTTTTGATTGCTCCATGCTACTTTATCTACTATTTTGGACTATATTGGGCTTTACTTTTCACTTTTATATTACTTTTGGGACTAACCTATTAACCGGAGGCCCAACCCAGATTTGTTGTTTTATGCCTATTTCAGTGTTTCGAGGAAAAGGAATATCAGACGGAGTCAAAACGGAACGAAATCAACTAGAGAAGTTAATTTTGGAAGGAAACCAACCTGATGGGCTTGGAGTGTACGCCAGGGGAGTCCCGGGCTGCCCACGAGGGTGGAGGGCGCGCCCCCCTGGGTGCGCCCCCTACCTCGTGAGCAGCCCGGAGGTCCACCGACGTACCCCCTGCACCCATATATACCTACGTACCCTAAAACTTCCAGACCATAAGATAGATCGGGAGTTCCGCTGCCGCAAGCCTTTGTAGCCACCAAAAACCAATCGGGACCCTGTTTCGGCACCCTGCCGGAGGGGGATCCCATCACCGGAGGCCATCTTCATCATCCCGGTGCTATCCATGACGAGGAGGCAGTAGTTCACCCACGGGCTTGAGGGTATGTACCAGTAGCTATGTGTTTGATCTCTCTCTCTCTCGTGTTCTCTGTCATGTTCGTCTATGGCACGATCTTGATGTATCCCGAGCTTTGCTATTGTAGTTGGATCTTATGATGTTTTCCCCCTCTACTCTCTGGTGATGAATTGAGTTTCCCCTTTGAAGTTATCTTATCGGATTGAGTCTTTTATGAACACTTGATGTATGTCTTGCCGTGATTATCTGTGGTGACAATGGGATATCATGTGCCACTTGATGTATGTTTTGGTGATCATCAAAGACATCAATATGCTATAGATATAACCCTCCCTCCCTCTCGTAACAATTTACAACTGTTTTCACTAACCTTTATCACAAGCACTCTTCCTCTCGCAAACATACACACACACAATCCTCATCGACCCTTTCTATATACGTGGACCTGCCTACGTGTCTCATGTATGCACATTATCTGTACGCCTGTCTATCACGCATTATCTCACACCTCTCTTCCTAATCGACGAGTATGATTCTAGCGGAGCATTCTGTAGGATGCCCCTTAAAGTTAGATTGGATGAATAGTAATATCAGAGCTAAAGGGGTTACCTTAGTCCGAGAACCTAGGGTTACAGATCCTAGCCGGCTTTGTCAGTGGACACAAAGTCCTTCACAATTCTGCTATCTTTGTCTTGTACGACTAGTCATCCATGGGTCTTCCTAAATGTGTCTTGGGCCAACCAATGTGGCGCAGGACGGAACCGAACGAAGGGCCTCACCTCGACCCACTGGACCTCACGCGGTGACACACCCTCTGCCCCCACGTCTCATTATCTTCTCACACCCACACATACCAACACAAACACCACACACACAGAAAATTTCTCCTGGTGCCTCTATTCCCTCCCCCCTTGCATATACACACTCAAGGGAATGGAATCTCTTGTCGTGACGTCATATTCGTCTCTCTCTCTCTAGACCA
>NC_041389.1:368134394-368142279 GCF_002162155.2 Triticum dicoccoides | reverse complement strand
GTCCTCTAAAAGTAAGCCCCCAGAAAATGCACGTGTGTTTCATCTTTCTCTCGCGATATATGCAATGACGATCATTGTATTTGAAGCGAAAGCACGATACATACATTGGACTTCATAATCCACTCATTGTGGTCACCGTTTATGTTTAGTGGTTATTATACAGTCACGGGCTCACCGTACAACTTTTTATTTGCAGTTAAACGCTCCACGTGGCACCTCTAGTGTTGCATCACATTATCTCACTACCATCGTGCCCACCTGTTGACCTGTATCTACTCTACATCTACACTATTACAAAATACATAAAATATAAAATACACTCTTATAAAAAACAGAGTTGGTGATGATGGTGTGCCTGCCATCCTGCAATATAGGCCGTCCGATTTATATCTGACGGATAGGAAAGAAACTATGGTAATTTTCCAAAAATGTACCCACACACCTCTCCACATTTGCAAATAAGGCCTTCCCTCGTTCATCATTTTCTCTCACAAGATAAACAAGTCATACAAATGCATCTTGATGTAACGTGCAACGCACGGGCATCTTGCTAGTAAGAATGAAAACAAACGACAAAAAAATATTTTGACGGTGGTTCGAAGTCATGACCGCGGGCACAGCGGACAAGGTGGCCTTGTATTGGTATGCTGAGCCGTCTGTCTTAACACACAGGAGCTGGTGTGGTGATTATACACACACGCACGCATGCACACGAACTCCATCCACGCAACACTCACACAAACACATGCACCCACGCACGCACGCAATACTCACACGTACACACGCAGCCACGCACGCACGCAACACTCGCACGCACACACGCACGCATGCATGCACACACCAGTACACCACACGACCAACACACACTCTCACGCTCAAGTGCTCAACCTACACGTGCATGCGCACACATCAGGCCCTGACAGACACATACACAACCAGGTGATTCCCGCGCACGGGTTGGAGCCTTGTCGCGCATGCGTAAATTTGTGTTTATCTGACCTTTTCCCTATGCGAACTGACAGGTGGGACCCACAAGGAACATGGTCAATTTAACTAGTCAACATGGCGCCACGCAGACTATTTGGCCGGTCAACAGAGTGCAATCCGATGCTGAACTGTGAGCAAGTGACCGGATAATCACCGCAAAACGTATATAGTGACCGTAATCAGCTTATTCTGAAGTTCGGTGACCGTATTATGCTTTTCTCTCTGTAGGCCCTCCAAAACTACATCTCTACACGTTCTCGCATGTTACATCTAACAACTATGCAGTACAGCACTACTACTACACTTTAACACAATAAATCATATGTGTTTTTAGTTTTACTAGATATCATATTGTTACTTATAATTATTCAGTTTGCATACATTAAAATTGCCTTTGAAATGTATGGCCAGTATCATCTACTGTGCGGGAAAAATCCCGCCCTTTCCTGTTTAATCGGGTTTGTATCGATGGATCGTGCGAAACAGCAAAACTATAGTACTATACAGTACAAGTGACAGTTCACTGGGCCGTCGTGTCGTCTACTCCTCCGTCGTAAGAGTGGAGCGCTCGCTTTCATAAATCTTCTAGTCCCTTTCGCCGACATGTGGGACATCAAGCTACCGGGTCCACGTGCCATACCGGAATACAGTGCAGAGCAGCCGGGGTTAAGCACCCCAGTCATGGCGCCGGCGTAGTAATGAGCAATGAGGCGTCAAATCACAAAGCTGCACCTTTCCCACAGTTAAGTTGGAGGGACGAAGTAATAATGCTAAAAAAAGAAGTTGGAGGGACGAAGCAACCATCATTTCACTCATTGCTGAATCCGCTTCTCCCTCATCTTCTTCAACTTAACCACGTGTTGCTTCTGCCATTGTTCTGCCTCGTGTGGGCGCGGATCAGCATGGTAAAGCACTGACACGTGGGACTGCATGTTAGCAAACCGCCAGGACAATGTCCTCCGAAAATAAGAAACCTCCCCCGCCATCCGCGCGGCAAAATCACCTCCTTTTTACTAATCTTTGATTCTATAATTTTTTAGATCAATATAATTGAGATTTGTATAGATAGCACACAGGAGCAAAACCAAGTGGTACGGTTAAGGGCATCCACAATGTGTAGCCAAATGTGAAAATAGCTTTTGGCATCATGGGAACCATTGTGGACGGTGTTGCCAAAGCCAAAAAAATGGAACCGAAGCTCCCTAATTGATTGATTGAAGGAATAGAAAAATGCAATGTCTCTCCTCTTTCTCCCATGCTTGGACGCATGTAGTACAGTATAGAGCACAGAGTCTACTCCCCTGTCCCTTCTATCACAAATCACAAAGCAGTGAGGCATCAAATCACAAAGCACAGACGAAGCAACCATCATTTCACTCTTTGCTGACTCCGCTTCTCCATCGTCTTCTTCGAGAAACCATCTCACCGCACAAGTACTCCTAGTAGTAGTACTAGTAAAGGACTTCCTGGATGCAAATAAGGCGGTTGTCTCGGCTTGCAGGCGGCACTTACGAACGACTTACCGTGGTCTCCCTCAATGGTGTTCTCCGTTGAACGCACTTCGCCAAACCACAAAAAAAACGTCGACATCACCACAATGGGCAAGGAATTAAAATATAGTTACTACCTCCATTTTTTGTACACAAGGCCAGTATATCAAAATTAAAATTTGCAAAGGGCCACTCACACTAATCGAGGCAAAATTGATGGGGTTAGAAACCAAGGACATTAATATCCCCTGCATGCATGCGGAAGTGAGAAGGTTCATTTGCATGGCGCTGCATTAATCAAGCGATGAGGAGTGAGATGGTTAGCTCATTGGTCTTTCGAGAAAAAAAATACGCATTAATTGACACGTGAAACGAGGATTTGTATCGAAGGAAAACCCCGCCTTTCTTTTTTAACACTAGTACTCCTAGTACGTACGTACTTATCCTGTTTGGGTCTAGGCCTTGCATTGCCAAACTTCGCCACACATTTTTGCCAAGCTTGCCTAAAGTTTTCAAAATGAGAAGGAGGACACTTGCACACGGCTGTCGCGGTCGCACCGCACCCTCACACGGTCGCTCATGCACGCCGCGGTCGCACCACACCCTCACACAGTCGCTCCTGCACGCCGCAAACCCAACCGAGGGAACGCACCCTCACTGACACGTGCTGTCGCGTGTGAACAAACCAAACTTAGCCATCCTATCGCTGACACATAATTTTCATTCATAGAGTATGTTTATCCAACCGCATGTTGGGGAGTACCCGTACGGCCCGTGCGGTGGTCTGTTGGGGAAGAAGAAGAGGTGAGGAAGAAGGAAAGAAGGGTTAGGGGATGTAGGATATTCATCCAACCGCCTGAAATGGTAGACTGACGCAAGTCAGGAGGCTTGCATAACAAATATAGTATGTTTTTACACAGCAAAAGATCCATAAAAACAACAACATAAAGAAAAACTATCACTGCTCATGGAAAGAGACGGCCTCATTGTCTTTGGCTGCCGGCGCGAACCAGCCGTGGCTGCTGACGTGTGTCTCCGCACCGTGGTTGTCCTCGGCCTCCAGCTACTCGTTCAAGCGGAGCGTGCGGGCGCTCTGCACGGACGAGAGCACAGCCCGGTTCAACTCGAGGACGCCCGGTTCCGCCTGCAGGAGGGCCTCGATGGCAGCGGCATCCACGCGCTCCGCATCGAGTCGAGCCTCCGCCACCCAGTTCAAGTCCTGGACTGCCGGTTCCGCCTGCAGGAGGGCGTCAATGAGAGCGGCATCCGCACGCTCTATGTAGAGTCGAGCCTCTGCCGCCCGGTTCATGTCCAGGACGTTCGGATCCGCCTGCAGGAGGGCCTCGATGGCAGCGGCATCCGCGTGCTCCGCCTCAAGTTGAGCCTCCGCCGCCCGGTTCAAATCCACGGCATCTGGTTCCGCCTGCAGGAGAGCCTCGATGGCAGCGGCATGCGCGCGCTCCGTGTTGAGTTGAGCCTCTACCTCCCGGTCCTCCTTTAGTATCGCCATGTTGAACCGCTGGTCTGCCTGCACCATGGGGGACTCGGACGCCGGCACAAAGTCAACGTCCATCGTCTCATACCCATCGGGGGCCTTCTGCCCCGTGACCTCCGCAGTGAACATTGGATCGGCTTCCTCCTCCTCGTAGCTTGGCTCCAGAGAACTCGGGGATTGGCCCGCCGCAAAGCGAGCTTGGGAACGGAGGTCTGTGGCGCCGACCGCCGCCGCGATTTCTGCGCGGCGCTCCTGCGTCAGCATCTTGTAGTAAGTGATCTTGCGGTGCACCATGGCTTTCCGGCGAACTAGGGGACGCTTGATGCAGGCTAGGTGATCGAAAGGTGGGGGAATGGGCTGGAGATTTGGTGTGGTTTTAGGGCAGTGGCTGGCGTAGGCCAAGCAGCGAAGGTTCTGGTGTGAATAGTGGTTCCGGTGACGACCGGTCAATCGGTTTTGACTATACATCGCTCTTGTCGCGTCCGGTTGCAGCCCGGCACGCTGGACCCTCCATGTCGCTCACCGAATGGAACGTGCTTCGTCTTGCGTTTTCGCTCGCTTGTGGGACTGCAGTTGAGAGCAAACCGACGTCCCTCCCCCTCCCCCGCCCGCGTCATTTATTATACCACCACTCCCTCTGTTTTATGCGGAGTAAATAAAAACAGAGGGAGTATACTATGGATGAGGATCCCCTGACGTGGCCGAACCCATTGAGTAACTGACATGCGGGGCCTAGCAAGCATGGATTCGCCAGTAAGTGACCGAAAGGGAGGGTAAGGCAGGGATACCTATGTCAGAGGATCCACTTCCACTATACTACTTTGACCAAATGTTAGAGTAATAATATATGACACGCAACTTACACAAATGTTAGAGTAATAATATATGACATGCAACTTACACAAAGCATACAGGGTCTAATGCGTTTTTCGAGGCTAACTTTGACCAAATGTTACAGTAATAATATATGCCATGCAACTTACACAAAGCATACGGTCAATTTCGTATGTGAAAGGAGTTTCCAATGATATAATTTTCACATTATACATCTCATGTACTCCCTCCGTCTAGGTGTGTAAGTCATCTTACGAAAACCAAATAATCCCAAAACACGTAGGCGCGGTGCATTAACTTCTACCTCGTTTCTTGTTTTTGACATATCAACCAATAAGAGATGAGGGTGTGCATGCTTTTAATGACCTGAGACTATCAAACATGACATGCAATGGTTAGTTCATTGCATGCAATACTATTAATTAACAAATAAACATTAATGTCTCTCGTTTTCCCCTCCTCCTTGGTCATGGTGCACAGCCTAAGATGACTTACTCACCTATGTGAAAGGAGTACTATTAATCTTGTCAATAGTCAAATTGGAAACCATCTCGAGTACAAATCTTGGAGTGCGTACGAATCTAACAATATTGATTGGGCGTTGTTGAATGTTGATATCTTTTTTATCATGGTAGAGATACTTTGACTACACATAAAACTTATATGTAAAGTAGAAAGGATAGGAGGGAGTATATTGTACGTTCAAAAACGAAACAAACATTGAATACCCTTTATATATGATTTGTGGATGCTATGATCACCGGTTCAAAATTTTGAATCTGCCTTAGGTATCACGTGCCCCCACTCATTCCCTCTCGATTTCATCTCGGGGTCCGGAGATCTATTGAAAGTGGACTAGCTAGGGTGGGTACATGCGAATGATACTCGGCGGAATGTTCAAATGAGGCATGCGGGAGGATGGACTCAACTGGAGGGCGACATGATCGATGGATAAGAGGGTTGGAGAGGAATGAGAAATAAGCAAACGCCACATGATTACACTTGAACGGCTCAAATAAACAATAAGTTGTCTCGCTTGGCCTACATAGTGAAAGGTCTAATGCACAACACGGAGCACTGATGCTCGAATATGGCCGGGAAAACAGGGAAACCGACATGTGGGGCACACCCGTCGGGACGACGTAGCGCAGACTAGTCCAATGGAGGAGCTGGCCCACGACCTCCTCGCCACCGACAACCATTCATGTGGGTCGTTCGGGCCAACAACGGGGCGCAGCTCCAACACCGCCTCTGGACACGGCGATCGCGGTGAGCGACACGCTCATATCGTCGATAGACACGGTCGGTTTCAGAGTGCCGAGAGTGGCGTTAGTGTTGTGGCACGACCAACGGTATGTTTGGTTTGTGCCCAAGGTTGCCCCATCAAAGCATTGGGTAGCCAAAATTTTGGTTGAGGTATTGGTTGCCCATTATTTGGCCGACATTGGCAAGAAAAATGAACTAGAGTTGGCTAGAGTTCATTGGCATGCCAAAGAAATGGCAACCATCCAAACAAAGACCAATCTTTGGATCATGACCAAAATTTTGGTAAGGTGCACTTTGGCCACAATCCAAACACACCCCAACACCCGGCTCATCGAGGATGCACGGGGCGCCGCGACGCGTCCGCGGAGTGGTGTAGCGCGGCCCAGCTGCATCCTCTGGACCTGAGACCATGTCGGGTCGTCTTGCTTTTTTAATGACATGCAGGGATCGCATTTGAGCAAAGGGCATCTCCAACGTTGCCACGACCGCAGCTGACTACCCTGGCACACCAAAGCCCTCATCCCTCGCACCATCGCGCAGTGCATTCCCAGCCGGCGCCAGCTGCCCACATTCATGACATCCGTTCGTATGTCGTCGTTAAGAGGCTCGGTGCCCGAGGTACCAACTCCGGCGACTTAATGACGCACCCGGACGCTTGGCCTCACCGGAATGCGCTACTTAAAGCGGCAACGCCCAGCTAACCTCCACACCATAGCGCATCGTCCTCCTACCTGGCACCACATCCGCCATGACCGCAAGTGCGAATGCTCTGCGGGAGAGCTTGTCTTCGGGGATGAAGCTCGAGCTCGCCGTGCTCGCTCAAGTTGCCTCTCGCGATGCAATAGCGGCGTAGCCGGACGCGGACGCGGCCGCACAAGCGGTGGCCACGTTGGCGGCCGACGACGGGAGCACCGTCAGCCACGCGTCCTACTTGCCGCCGTCCAATGTCCGGCACCGCCGAGGTTGGGGACTCCTCCAAGGATGAGTAGGGCATGGGAGGCGGCAGGGCATGGTGTGCCAACTGGCCGGTCCGTATCCCGTGTTCTACTCTTCCTCGCCGGAGACCGCACCTTCACTTCACGGGACTTGAACCCCACCCCCGTACATAGAGATCGCAGATGGAGGACGTCGGTCGCCGCCGTAGAATAGGTTTAGGGTCAGGTTTCTTTTATTTTTTGGTCCTATAAAAGTTCGAAATGTAATGAAAATCTGCAGTGTTTGCATTAATCTCGGCCAATGTATATGAACTTTCACAATAATATACATATTGTAGGAGTACTAGCAAGATGCCCGTGCGGTGCACGGAAGATCAAGATCTTGTGGGAGAAAAGCATGAACGAGGGAAATCCTTATCTGCAAATGTGGAGAGGAGTGTGGGTAAATTGTCATAGTTTCCTTCCTATCCGTTAGATATAGATCGGACGGCCTATATTGTAGGATGACAGGCACACCATCATCACCAACTCTGCTTTTTATTGAACCGAGACAGATTTAAAAAACCCAACTAATCCAACCTCCCAGCATATCACGCGGGAAAGGACCCGGCCGCGCCGTTTTAGTCGGGATTACCGGATTACTAGTAGTAGTATCGATGGATCGCGCGAAGCAACATTTTTTTAGGGGGCGAAGCACCTAGTTTAAAAGGAAAAAAGGTGGTACACTCACAGCACTCCTGTCGCGGTCGCATTGCACCCCACACACGTTCGGTCCTACACACGGCTCACGCAAACGGAACGCGCTTCGGCTTGCCTCTTCACTGACACATGGGACTGCACTTTGAGAAACCGACCATGCGCCAAACTCCCCCCGCCCA
>NC_041389.1:368124600-368134011 GCF_002162155.2 Triticum dicoccoides | reverse complement strand
TAAGCCAAAACGGCCCTCCCCGCCGCGCCGATACGTCGGCACCGTGGTCTGTCGAGGGGACGCACAGCGATCCTCTCGCTCCCACAATACGCTCTCGTAGACTGCCGTCCTCTAGCCGTGCCGCCACCTCTGGCTACGTTCTTGTGGAGGCGCACGGCGGTCAGCGCCGCCACCGCTGGCGACGTTCGTGTGGAGACGCACAGCGGTCAGCTTCTCCCACGGTACGCGCATTCTAGACTGAGGCCCCGTTCATGTCGGTGTAGCGCTGAATGTTAGCTGATAGATGCTGTTAATCTCACTGTTTGCCGAAGTAGTTTACTGTTAATATGCTCTGCTTAAGAAGCTTCCTTGCCCTGTTCTACACTCAAGCTTCCTTGCCGAAGTAGTTTGCTGAGATGGCATGCCAAGGCCAATTAGTTGCTAAAATATCCTGCCATATATTTATTGTCACGTAGATTGCCATGGTCTAGTAGCCAATCTGTTAGGTGAAATAGCTCTGCACCGTTTTATACTCGATCTTTGTTGCTGCGATGGCCTTCGATAGTTCGATGGCTGTGTGCTCAGCCTCATTGACTGCTGAAATAGCCTGCCATAATTTAGCACTCAAATATGTTTGCTAAATTAGCTTTACATATATTTCGTTACTTAGATCTGCTCGTCCAAATATCTTGTCATAGCTTTAGACATCGACCTTGGTATTTTTTTTCTGGACTTCATAAAAAAGCATATATGTTTTTCCTGTAATATCTAGTAGAAGAACTAATTTGTATGTCTAACAGATGGATAGGACTTGGATAACTTCTGCTCGAAGATTCTCCGCTGCATATGTCAAGGGGGTTGAAAACTTCATGAACTTTATCAGAGCTGAGTACGGTGGTCCGAAATTAGATGTGCTCTACCCATGTAGCAGTTGTATGAATTCAGTTACAAGACCCCAGTCAACTGTGCAAAATCATCTACACTTGTATGGGAAGTCGGTCACATATACTAGGTGGGTTCATCATGCTGAAGCTGTGAACGTCAATGTTATTGACTACATGGAAGCAGCAGATCACCATCTTGATCTGCGTGATGCTCAGGTGGAAGAGGAGGAGGAGGTGGTGGCGGCGGAGCCAGTGAGTTTGACCAACATTGAAACAATGCTACGAAATGCTCGTGCATTCCGTGAACTTTCACCTGTAGAAAAAAACGGTGGGCCCGCATGTTGGAACAATGCAACATTGTTGTCACCCCAGGAAATAAGTTGTCAGTATTCTCAGCTATGGTCACCTTTCTTCAGGTGAAGACATCTGAGCAGATGACCAACAAATCATTCGATGCAATGTTGGCTGCTTTCTGAAAATCTTTCCCAGATGCGTCTGAGCTACCACACACCTATAGTAAAATGAAGAATTTCCTTCGTGCAGTTGGAATTGGATATGATATGATCCATGTTTGTAAGAATAATTGTGTTCTGTTCCGGAAGGATTATGCCAACTTAAGTGAATGCCCAAAATGCAAATCATCAAGATGGAAAGATGGCGATGCTGTGAAGAGGGTTCCTCATAATATTCTGAGACATTTTCCAATTACCCCAAGATTGCAGAGGTTGTTTCATGATGCTGAAACAAGAGAGGATGTATTGTGGCATTCTTGGAACCAGGAGTACAGAGATCAGAATGTAATGAGCCATCCATCTCATGGTAGTGAGTGGAAAAGCTTCAATGATAAACACAAAGAGTTTGCTGCTGACCCGAGAAACATTAGACTTGGCTTAGCTTCAGATGGATTTAACCCATTTGGCCACCAGAGCGCCACATATAGCATGTGGCCACTGCTTGTTATCCCTTACAACATGCCTCCAAATGTCTGCACCAAAGAATCAAACTACATGATGGCCTTGCTCATCCCAGGTCCAAAAAGTCCTGGAAAGGATTTTGATTTGTTCATGTAGCCTCTTGTGGAGGAACTTCAACAGCTATGGAAGGGTGTTCTCACTCGAGACCTATATAGCAGCCCACCAGCTGATTTCTTTCTGCGTGCTGTTATAATTTGGTGCATCCATGATTATCTGGCTTTGGGCACTATGTCAGGATGAACGACACATGGTTACAATGCATGTGTTCGCTGTGACAGGAATCCGCTGTCATACGCAATACTTAGCAAGATCTGTTACATTGGACACCGTTGTTTCCTTGCCAAGGACAAGCCGCATCTTAGAAAATACCGAAGACATGTGTTCAATGCAAAGCATGAAAACCGTGATGCGCCAAAGAGGCTCACCGCCGATGAGTTGCAAGTGGAATTGGAGAAGGTCAGGCATATTACACCAGGAAACCATCCTGGTAATGGTAGCGGGAAAAGGAAGCGTGGCACGATAGAAGAGAGATTATTGTTTACCCGCAGGTCCACTTTGTGGGACTTGGAGTATTGTAAAGATTTGGATCTACGGCATAATCTTGATGTGATGCACATCGAGAAAAATATATGTGACAGCATTATCGACACACTTCTTAACATTGAAGGCAAGACGAAAGATACCTTAAAATCTAGGATTGATTTGACACACCTGGGTATCAGAAAGGATTTGCAGGTGCAAGATGAAGGTAAACCACGGGATATGGCACCAGCTGTGTACGTCTTGGACAAGGTAAAGAGAAAAGAATTCTGCGAGGTCCTATCACGTGTGAGATTCCCACATGGATTTGCTTCCAACCCTGATAGGAGAGTCAGTGCAGATGGAAACAAGGTACAAGGGTTGAAAACTCATGACTGCCACGTCCTACTTCAAAGGGTTTTACCTGTTATCCTTAGAGGATTGGGCCGCCCTGACTTATACAGAGCAGTTGCAGAGTTGGGACAATTCTTCAGGGAACTCTGCAGTAGAAATATCAGGATAGATGCTTTGGAGCGTATTAGAGACAAGATACCAACTATCCTATGCGACCTTGAGAAGATATATCCTCCAGCCTTCTTTGATGTGATGGTGCATTTGGCTGTTCATCTACCTGATGAGGCACTACTTAGAGGTCCAGTACAGTATGGCTGGATGTACCCTATTGAAAGGCGGCTAGGCACTTTCAATGGCTATGTTAGGAACAGAGCTAGACCCGAGGGTTCCATTGCAGAGGCCTACATTGCTACAGAAGTATTGACATTCTGCTCAAAATACATTGAAACAGTTGATCAGCTTAGCAAAGAGGTGGGTGAAGACAATCCTGGGCTCAATGTTTTCGATTATTCTGTTCGAGTTGCAGGGAAGAGTCGACAAGAGGACAAACCTAAAGATTTGGACAAAACGGTTTGGTATGTGTTGAATAACTGTCCTGAGATACTACCTTATATCAAGTAAGTGCAGTACTGCAGCTTATACATCATAATCTACTAAACTTGCAACACATTCTTATATATTTAGATGTTTGACGTGATCACTATGTTGTGCAGCATCTACAAAGAGGAGTTACTGCCGCAAAATCCAAGAAACATTGACAAACTGCTTATGGTAGGATTTGTGAAATGGTTCAAGAACCATGTAAGCTTTTGAAGTGCACTATCGTTTTTTTAATATATTGAGTACATAAGATGATCAGCTTGTCTATTTTCTAACCATAGGTTAAGAAGATGCAGGAGGATGGGCAGGCAGTTGATGATGCCCTTTACTCACTAGCAATGTGTCCTGATACTCGGGTAAGACATTATGAATCTTGCGTTGTTGGAGATGTGCGCTACAACACCCTTGCACGAGACGAAGGCAGGAAGACGCCATCATGAGCACGGATACGTATGACAAAGAGATAACTGAAATGTATGCTAACATAATAGACATTGTTCAGTTGCAGTATATCTCCAGTTTCGAGGATCATCGGTGTGTGGTTCTGTTGTGTTGTCGTTGGTATAACCTGTTTTCCAGGATCGCAAAACCCAGAGCTGATGATTTTTCAAATCCATCAATGTCAAGGCGGCGTACCAGACCAATGAGCCTTTTATTTTGGCAAATCAAGCAACACATATATTTTTCTTGGAAGACACATTTGCACATAGCGATGATTGCAGAGTATTCAAAGGTTTGAGCAGAGGAATTCGTTTAATGAAGTTGCACAACAAGATGATGCTTACACTGCTCCTGATGTACAAGATAACACAGATGTTCCAAATATCTTTGAGAACCATCATGTCAATGACGCCGGCGAAAAGATTGCATGTCATGCTGTGGACATACAAGAGTTGATCAAGAAGAAGCCAACGTTCGAGGACGTTGAGGACGAAGAAGAAGATGACACCATGGGGAATTACGATTCAGACTGATACACATGGCGAAGATGTTGACGCTGCTGCTGCAGATGATGATTACATTGCTTTTGTCGTATTTTCCTGTCAGAAGACGTTTTTTTATCTACTATGTGAAATTGTGTTTGCTATGGCAACTGAAACCTGATGAACATGTTGTTTAATATTTTGCTGTGAGAACATCACTTGTTATGTATGCTGATTTGTGTTTGGTGATTGTATGACAACTAAAACATGATGACATTGTTGTTTAGTTGTACTCATATTTGGTTGTGAAACTTGAATTTGATGACATAGTTTGCTGTTGGACTGCAATTTGCTCGACGTCTTCGAATGAGAACAAAGCTGACCCGACAGGGCCTCTGCTATTTATTTATTTATATGAGCAAAAGGGGATACCCCCTGATTTCCGTTAATAGAAATCATTAGATGTTCACAACACTACGCCCAGCCTGCTAGACAGGTTTCATTCATTACTAGTTTCAGCAAAGTGCTCATGTTGTAGCCACTGAATACATCACGAGTGCTACATACACTGCAAATAAAGAGACAATCATCCTACAGAGCACATCGATTTTGCCCATTATCTTCACAAGCTCTTTCATCTCCTCATTGCTAGAAATATAAATCACACGAATGTTCCCTTTTCTGCACGAATCAAATTGGAAGATCATCAACCAAACTATTAAAAAAATCAGCAACTGAAAGCAGCAGAACAACACTGAAACTTATTATTACCCCATGATTCGGGCATTTGTAGAAGACTCGGCCAGGGTTGCAGATTGTGGTTGAGACGCGACGGATGACTCTGCATGATTTGCAGCAGTGGCACCACATCAACGGCAGCGGGTTCTGATGAGCAATCGGTTGCGGTGCGCATGCCGGCGGGGGTGTGATGAGACCCACAGGCGATGGTACGGGTGGCAACTTGGCACATATCTGGTTGTTGCCTGCTGAAGAGCAGGTGGACGAGCAGCCAGCGGACATGGTTGCTGCGGCCAGAGCTTCTGATGCTAGGCAGAGTAAGTAGAGAAGAGGAGAAGCGAACATTGGATATGTTAGTTTCATTAATTGCAGAGTATCATAGCACCATATATAGTCATAGTCTAGGTTTGGATTCGAACCGACTACAGGAGCACGTCTTTCTTTTTTCTAAAACTCGGCAACGTCTCTTTACTAATACACTAGCTTGTTCTGTACGCCTTCCCAAGTCTTTGATTTTCTTTCCCTTTTTTGTGAGGAAGGAAGGAGGACAAAATTGAGAGTTTCTCGGACTCGAACCCAAGACCTCTCGGTTGAAAACCAAGGGTGCTAGTCACTTATGTGGCGAACGTTCCCTGTGAGGAGGACGGCAGACGAACGCATTTTCCTTGCAGTTTTCTTCCTATATATAAAAAAGTATGCTACTTGGTGTCCACTTAGTCAAAAAATGATTGTGCCAACCTTGACCGTTCGATTGACATTCAACGTCTGTCGTGTTTCTTCAGTCTCTTCTTCCTCGAGCCGCCAAAGCCAAACCAGCGCCGGCGGGACCGCCTGCTCCCGCCTCCCACGGCTGGCTGTGATCTTCCCCGGCTCCTGTTCGTTCCCGTCCGAGGCCTCACCATCGTCCTCCGCCTTGGTTCGCTCGCCGTGGCGCCGCCCTCCGGTGTTCTCAACATGGTCAACAACTGAGAGGAATAAGGAGATGACTGTACATGGTGAGGATGACAGTAGGGACCCAGCAGCACGCGCAGTAATTTTGTTTTTTTTGGGATGGAGAAGGGTATCAACTGGGTTGTGCGGGACCCGTGGCTCGTCTAGCCTAGGCTTTTATTTCATATGTTTAGCACATGACCAGCCCAGTTTGTTTTTTTCCTTTCTGAAAAATGGCTAGCCAGCTATTTTGTTTTTTGCAGAATAACCAACATAGGCCTACTTGCTTTTCTACGCCCTGCTGGGACGGAAATCTTTCAAGACAAGGAGGGATGCATTTTGCCCAGAAAATGGGCTATAAGTAATAAGAAATGGGCTATCAGTAATAAGAAATGGGCTATAAGTAATAATAAATGGGCTGTAGAATGAAAAAAATACAGCAAACAGGCAATTAGTTCCCAAATAATGTTTTCTTTCGTATTTTGAAATTTAAAATTTCATTGTTTTTGTGCGGGTAAAATTTCATTGATCTTAAATTAAGGTATATTTAGATTTAAAATTAATTTGAATCTGGCTAGAAATTTCGGGTTGTATGTTGTTTGGGGCAGATTTGGAGGCTGACTTGTGGGTCTACTAGGTTGACGTGTACTTTGGCTTTGTCAACTTAGTCCACAAACGATTCTAGTAGCAGTGACCGTTGGATGTTAATCCAACGGCCGTGCTGTTTCTTCAATATCTGATGTTCTTGCTCCAGCCGCCCAAACCAGCTCCGGTGGGACTGCCTGCTCCCGCCTCCCGTGGCCGGATGTGCTGCCGCACAGGTCGCACTGCCCCACCCTACTTCATTGTTGGCCAGGCCATTCCTCTACTCACCCACACCTCCTGTTATTTTCCGGTGACGGCAGCCGGACCAGTAAACCCTCGTACTCCCCACCGCGTGGGCAACCATTGCCGAGTCTTCCCCGGCTCCGTGTCGTTCCCTTCCTAGGCCTCGCCGTCGTCCATCGCCATGGTGCTCTCGGCGCGGCCTGGTCGACGTGGTCAACGAACGACATCCATCGGCTGTGGACTGTACGCACAAAATAATGATTCCTCCACCTGACAACTGGGACCCACCGGAAGGGCCTCTGTATTTCGCGAAAAAAATGTTCCCCCCGCTGACATGTCGGACCCACCAGCTATATCTTCGCATGAAAGGAAGTGCCTCCTTATTACGTACAAAAAAATGAATACCCACCCTCCTAGATGGGACCCACCATAGTGGGAGGATGACTTGTGGGCCAACTAAGTTGACGGTGACGGAGGGCTTTGTAACTTAGTCAATATGAATGATTCTAGCTCCAGTGACCGTACGATGTCCATCCAACGGCCATAGTGCTTCTTCAACCTCTGGTCTTCTTGCTCCAGCCACCCAAAGCAGCGCCGGTCGTGCCGCGTGCTACTGCCTCTCGTGGCCGGCTGTGATGCCGTGGAGGCCTCACCTCCCCCTACTACTCCCACCGCTGGCCCAGGGTATCCCTCTACTCACCCACACCCCCTGTTATTCTGCGGCGATGGTAGCCTCACGCCGCAACCGAACCAGTGAACCCTCGTACTCCTCTCCGCGCGGGCTACCACTGCTGCGTCTTCCCCGGCTCCGCATCGTCCCCTTCCTAGGCCTCGCCGTCGTCCAGACCACCGCCCTGGTACTCTCGGTGCGGTGTGGTCAACGTGGTCAACGACCGACTTCCATTGGAAGAGTACTGTACGTGGAAAGGCTGACAGCTAGGTCCAGGCGGCCGCAAGGAAGTGCCTCCTTATTACACGCAAAATAATTATTCCTCCACTTGACAGCAGGGACCCACCAGACGGGCCACCTTATTTCATGAAAAAATGTTTCCCCCTGACTGCTGGGACCCACCGGACGGGCCAGCGTATTTTGCAAAAAAACGTTCCCCGCGCTGTCAGCTCGGACCCACCGGAAGTGCCTCCTTATTACGCACAAAAAAATAAATACTCCCCTTGCTAGCTGGGACCCACCATGGTGGGAGGCTGACTTGTGGGCCTACTAAGTTGACTGGGATGGGGGCCTTTGTCAACTTTAGTCAATATGAATGATTCTAGCTCCAGTGACCGTACGATGTCCATCCAACGGCCGTAGTGCTTCTTCAACCTCTGGTCTTCTTGCTCCAGCCGCCCAAAGCAGCGCCGGTCGTGCCGCATGCTCCTGCCTCCCATGGCCGGCTGTGCAGCCGCGGAGGCCTCACCGCCCCCTACTATTCCGACCGCTAGCCAGGCCCTGCGGCGATGGCAACCTCACACCGCAGCCAAACCAGTGAACACTCGTACTCCTCTCCGCGCGGGCTTCCACTTCCGCGTCTTCCCCGGTTCCCTATCGTCCCCTTCCTAGGCCTCGCCGTCGTCCACCGCCCTGGTGCTCTCGGCGCGGTGTGGTCAACATGGTCAAGGAACGACTTCCATCGGACGTGGACTGTACGTGGAGAGGCTGACAGCTGGGTCAACGGCCGCAACAAGGAAGTGCCTCCTTATTACGCGGAAAATAATGATTCCTCCACCTGACAGCTGGGACCCACCGGATGGGCCACTGTATTTCGTGAAAAAAACATTTCCCCCTGACTGTTGGGACCCACCAGCTACATGTTCGCACGCAAGGAAGTGCGTCCGGGCAAAAAAACAAAACAATTCGCCCCCTTGACCGCTGGGACCCACCAGCGACACCTTGCATGCATGGAAGTGCGTCCAGGCAAAAAAAACGATTCGCCACCTGACTGATGGGACCCACCAGCTACATCTTCGCACGCAAGGAAGTGCGTCCGAGCAAAAAAAAACGAATTGCCCCCCTGACTGCTGGGACCCACCAGCTACATCTTTGCAGGCAAGGAAGGGCCTGATAGTCGGGACCCACCTAGTCGAAGCGTAGGTAGCGTTGTCATTCTGGTCGCAAACGTGTATGTACATACTGGTCGTTGTAGAGGCGCGCACGTGTCGTAGTAGAGGCGCACACGTAGCATGTATACGTACGTACAGCGGCGAGGGTGCAAGAAAGAAAATACGGCCACGTACGTACATTCGGGCAGGGTCTTGAACGCCTACTCGCGCATACGTACGGCCAAGGCTTGTGTACATGGCTGGGTCAGAACGGAGAAACAACGTCATCGTCGTGTTCATGGGGAGGCAATGGAATGCGTCATGTTCATGGGGAGGCAACAGAATGCGTCGTGTTCATCGGGAGGCAACGGAACACGTGGGAGCCAACCGGCTTGGACGGAACAAGCGATGGAAACGAGGCCTGGCGTACCGCTCAATGGAGGAAACAGACCTCCTATGTTCGGAACGGGGTCCTGTTGATCAGGAGGGGTGTGGCGTACCGCAAAACGGAGGAAACGGACCTCCTATGGTCAAAACGGGGGTCCTGTTGATCGGGAGGGGTGTGGCGTATCGCAAAACAGAGGAAACGGACCTCCTACGGTCAAAACGGGGGTCCTGTTGATCGGGAGGGGTGTGGCGTAC
>NC_041389.1:367976801-368124128 GCF_002162155.2 Triticum dicoccoides | reverse complement strand
GGCTTCAGTTAGCGGCGGTAGCGAAGGAATCGCTCCATCGGGTTCAGTTAACAGCCATTGATCGATCGGTCAGGTTCAGTAACGCATAGCCTGTAGTGCAATCGCTCGGGTTCAGTTAGAGCCCAACGCCTCGCTCGGGTTCAGTTAGAGCCAACGCTTTGCACACAGGCGCGTACGTGTACGAGAGAAACGCGCATCGCTCGGCCCCGACCACCCACCGTAACCGGCAACTCCCCGAAATTTTCCTCCCCCTCGCTTCTACCACGGTTTTTTCCGTCATGGACGGCCCAAAGAATGTCATGCAGCTACGTCTCCGACCCGCCCAGGACAAAAAGCCCATTTTCTGTCATGATTTTTTGTCATAGAAGTAGGAGCCCACCACATCTATGGTGATACCGGGTTTTGTCACAATTATCGTCATAGAAGTGTCATATGTATGACAGAAAAAAAAATCGTTCGGCCCAAAATGTCACGGATGTGTCTTTTTTCTGTAGTGCCGAGGCATACCAGGTACAATAACAAGATTGTATGTCTATGTTATTCAACCACTCAACTACTTATGCAGCACTGAGCGCAAGCCTATCCCTCACACTTAAGGGAAGGACATAAAATGGTTGGGATTTTGACAAGTCAAAAACAAAGAAAGTCTTGCATTAACGCGTCTGGCCGTTAGGTAATGGAGAAGGCTCTATGATCGATGTCAACACAAGCAGTAGTGATCGGCATGCAACTAGGATGCACATAGAGCTATAAATATGTGAAAGCTCACCTATGGACTAAGTGGGGGTGCATCCAACTTGCTTGCTCATGAAGACCTTAAGCTTTTGAGGATGTTCGCCATCGGAATATACAAGCCAAGTTCTATAATGTAGGTTCCCCACTAGTACGAATCATGAAGCTCACAAAACTTTCTACTTCACAATGCATGAAGTGGTGCTACTTTGAAGCACAAGTGTGGTAAAAGGATAGTAGCATGCCCCTTCTCTCTTTTTCTCTTGTTTTTTTTCGCTTTTCTTTTAGAACAGTCTCATGGACCTCATCCCCACCTTTTCAAGGACTCATAAATCTCCACCATTCTTTTCCTCACTGGGGCATGCTCTAGTAATCATGATCATCACACGTTTATAATGACTCACTTCAACTAAATGTTACCATAACTCAAAACTAAAAACATGAGAAACTCTACATGATGAATGCCTCTGGTAGTGTATCAGTATGTGCAATGATATCCAGCATAGCATAGATATCAAAAAACAGACAAGCCACGAAAAATATCGAGCTAGCCATACTATGATCATGCAAGGCAAATGAAAACATGTCTCTAATCATGCAATGTAATATGATGGTAGTGCATGGCGATATGCTCGGAATGTCTATGAAAATGCCATGTAGGTAGGTATATGGTGGCTACTTTGTGGAGATGGGATGTCTTATGTGTATGAGAACAAGAGAAAGTCCTCCCACGAATTTGGATGTACCTGTGAAGTTTTCTCCAAGTCCCAATGTGAGAGTGGCAATGCATGGTACCGTAGAGGCTAGCAAATAAAAAAATGAACGAAATTGCAAAAGGTTTCGAACTTGCCTTAGTCATTAAAACTCAAACACTACACAAGAGTATCGCGGTGTCATGTTGCATAATACTCAAAAGCTAAGTACCCTGAGGTGATAGTTAGGACGAGATAAACCCTATTGCGCGTCCCGGATCGACCAAAGATGTTTGGTTCATCAGCAAAAAGCCTCTATAACCATTCAGTTGCTAATCAAGCCACTATTAGAGTCCCCAACTTATGTAATTAGGTGAAAGAAAGGCAATAGTGCAAAGGACTCCTTTATTGGGTTTTTGATAAAGAACATGGCAATGTTTTCCAGAAGATAACAAGATTCCAACAAGCTAAGTCAAACAAGTGCAAAGCAAGCATGTCAAAACAGCGGGACATAGTAATGCACGAAAACATTATGATAAAGATCATTGCAGAAGACACTACACATGCAAAAGTAACCTTCTCACGCTTAGAACTAAAGTAGAGAAATTACGAAAGTAAAAAGAAAATGCAATTATTAAAAGAGAGTGTGAGAACTAGTTACCTCCCTAAGCTTAGTTAAGCAAAGGGTTAGACACTTTTATCTTTGAGGCTCATATGATCTATCTTCTAATAGACATGGACCTTGCCTCATGTGACCTCCTCATTGTGGTCCAGCGGCTGCCCTCCAGTAAAACCTACTAGAGAACAAACTAAAAATACAAAATAAATATTTTTGTGCTTTTGTGGTTTTTCATATTTTTTGTAGCATAAAGGATTAGCAACTAGGTGATAAAAATATTTGCCTCAACAAGATTGGTTCATCTACTTAATCACCATGCTTAAGTCAACAAACTATGTCTAGAAGTCATATGTACCCCTAGATTTGAATGAAGTGTGTGCGAGACAAGTATAGACACAAGTGTGTAATCCTAGGTGCCTAATTAAAAATAGATACCTCATGTAAAGTGAGAGTCACAACGAAGTAACTTTATTTGAACAAGGTTTATATGGTATAACTCTACCGATCACTCGTGGATGAAATTCATCATGTTGAAGAAATCAAGTGGCTTATGTGGATCTTCATACGGTTGGCACCATACCATACATGTCAGCACATAAAGTCCAAGCCCCTGCGAAAATAACACACAAAATAAAATCATTGATTCGGTATACGAACAGAGTTTGTATACCCAACCGGCAAAAAGAAACGAAGGAAAACATAGTTGCTAAAGACAATTATTGGCTACTAAGTTTTAGAGGTAATTAACATTACAAAGTAAATAATCAGTTACAAAACACCTCATCGACCTCAGACATCAAAAATGAATCAATTGGAGGTGTTTTTGCCTTCATACGGGCGCTGAAACGACCAGTAGCGGTTGTATTGAACGCCTTCATTCACTCTGTGGAGATGCTCGTTGCGGTCGCTAAGTGAAATGACTGCTTGTACGAGCACAAGTGCTCATATGGTTGGCCGTCTTTTCCTCTGCTCTTCTTCTCTTTTGTGGCTACGAGCTCATACGGGCGCTCAAACGACCGAGGCGGTCGTATGGAGCACCGTCTTTTCTCCTAGAGCTACAGAGCTTCATGAAAATGTTGTGTTTCCTCCTCCCGTTAGGCACATAGCAATACTTCAATAAAAATAGGAGGAGGTATGTAGCAAAAACAGCCTACCGACATGCTTATAAATTTTACCAATGAAAACTATTGCAACTAACTCAAATAACAACTACTCAAAAGAAAATAAAAGTATTAGTGCAATTATGAATGCATCTAGACTCAGGACACAAAGCTATGAAAGACACCTATGAACCTCCGGGTTACCTCCCAGGCAGTGCTTTCTTTATAGCCATATAGCTAGCCGGCGGTGCTCCATTAAGTCACTCATCGGGATCCCAAGGGATGTCAACCCCAGGTGTATTTCTTACCTCCGACCGGGGTACGGAGCACCTTATAGCAAAGTCCAGTCGGAGTCATACCCACTTACGGTGCATCGGCAGCATGTAGGTAAATATGTCCTCACACTCAAGCGAGAACCGATGCACCAAGTGGGGTGAGCATGTCTCCTTATACTTTTATAACAAAAGAGTCAGAGACTTATATGTATGTGTGTGTGTTTATACAAATATATATATATATATAATACAAAATTTTACCTTGACTACCTTTGTAAGGGAACACTTCATAAAATTCTTTATTCGGAGTGGATAATTCAACACTCCCTAATGATTTCCCCTATTCAACAAATTCGTCCAACAAAGCACAGCTGGACTAGCATAGATGAATCAAGAGTATTTTCCCCCTCTAGTTTTTCATTATCGCTAACACTAACATGATAATCACACTAATTGAGGGTGAGTTTCATGGATGAAAGGTTTATTAGCATCAAGTTCCTCCAAACTAGAGTCATCATCACACTCTTGTTCCTGCAAAGTATTATATTGTAATTTTCTTCATCGCAAAGATGTCCTTGACAAATATAAATTATTGAATCCACATTGCAGTGTATCCAATCAAGTTATTTACCCTTACTGCTAACTTAAACCAATTCGATCTCTGGAAGTAACATCTCTGCAATTGTCCTCAACACATACCAAATGACATCCTCGGTGGCATTGATCTTACTACTATTGTTGTAAGATGCTACTGATACGTCTCCAACGTATCTATAATTTTTTATTGTTCCATGCTATTATATTATCAATCTTGGATGTTTTATATGCATTAATATGCTTTTTATATCATTTTTTGGGACTAACCTATTAACCTAGTGCCCAGTGCTAGTTGCTGTTTTTACCTTGTTTTTGTCTTTTACAGAAAATCAATACCAAAGGAGTCCAAATGGAATAAAACTTTATGATGATTTTTTTCTAGGACCAGAACACAACCATGAATCTTCTGGAAGAGGCCAGAAGACCCATGAGGGGGCCACAAGCCCTAGGGGCGTGCCATAGGGGGCGCACGCCCAAGGCTTGTGCCCCCCTGTGGCTCCTCTAACCCTAATCTCAACTCTATAAATAACCAAATATTCCCCTTATGTTAGAGGGCACACCAAAATACTTTTATGCCGCCGCAAGCTTCTGTTCTCGTGAGATCGCATCTTAGGGCTTTTTCGGCACTCCACCGGAGGGGAATTCGATCACGGAGGGCTTCTACATCAACCTTGCTGCCCTTCCGATCATGTGTGAGTAGTTTACCACAGACCTATGGGTCCATAGCTAGTATATAGATGGCTTCTTCTCTGTCTTTGATCTTAAATACAATGTTCTCCTCGATGTCCTTAGAGTTCTATCCAATGTAATCTTCTTTTTCAGTGCGTTTATTGAGATCCTATGAATTGTAGATTTATGATTAGATTATCTATGCATATTATTTGAGTCTTCTCTGAACTCTTTTATGCATGATTAAGATAGCTTTGTATTTTTCTCTAATCTATTGATTTGGTTTGGCCAACTAGATTGATCTATCTTGCAGTGGGGGAGGCGCTTTGTGATGGGTTCAATCTTGCGGTGTTCTCACCTAGTGATGGCAGGGGTAGCGAGGCACGTATTTGTATTGTTGCAATTAGGGATAAAAAGATGGGGTTTATATCATATTGCTTGTGTTTATCCCTTTACATCATGTCATCTTGCTTAAAGTGTCACTCTATTCTTGTTAACTTAATACACTAGATGCATGCTGGATAGCGGTCGATGTGTGGAGTAATAGTATGTAGCGACCACGATCCCAATGGACCGACGTCTCTGTGCTTAAGTGTCATTCCTGGATCGGTATGCTGACACACATAGTACTCGAGGAATTATAACAGAGTTCAATCATACACTTATTACATCGAGGTCCTCATAAAGAGTATCTGTTACATAAATAAAATGGCTGAAGGCCATCTAAACTAAATAACCGCGAAGGCTTCGAAGGTAAATCAGTCCATCAACTCCAACGGCATAGCTGAGTGCAAGACAACGACCTATCACACCTTATTCGTCGTCGGTAAAGTCTGCAACATGAGACATTGCATCTGTGTAGGTCAGCACATGGAATATGCTGGCAGAGTTACAATGTAAAGCAATGAATGCAAGATCCATATCTACATGCACATTTGGCTGGTGGAGGCTCTAAGTTTAATGTTTTGCATAAAGCTAATTTTTCCCTACAACAAAGGAATAAATTTTATTTACTACAAAGTTTATACCAATATTTGAGAAGGTTCCTCCAACTCAAATCCCCACATTAAACAAGTATCATCATTAAACCCAATTCGTTTAATTAAAGAGTGATAAGATCAACAATAATACCCACTTCTAGATACTCAAGATGTCCATAACCGGGGACATGGCTAACCATGATTAGTTTATACACTCTGCAGAGGTTGCGCACTTTTCCCCATAAGACTCGACCGCATCCATGATCGGAAGATCGAGACATAGTCTTTCTGAAGCATTAACTCTCTACTCTGGGTAGACCGGTACACCGACTTTCCCCGACATCTTCTAGTCCACCTCTTCAAGAGCTCATACAACTTACTCAACTACGCCAGAGCACATAATGGCTTGTGGCTGCACACGGAAGTTTCTAGGCATGAAATATCATACGATCCCTTTGAGCCTGGGTGGCGAACCGAGGAAAAATCACACACGTACTTCAGGATTTCCCAAATGGGCTAGCACTGGATTCTCCAAGTGCCCCAACCAATCCACCCAGATGTGTATTAAAGTTGCCACCTTAATGTTATCCAAGATTAATATCTCTCACAACTTCCATGTGTATCACGATCCAATCCCCGTCTACGAGCATGGCTAAGCAATAAAAGAGCATAACATATATTCCCAGGGTGATCAAAGGTATTAGGCGGGCTTATGATGGCGAGGCGGTTCGGCGCGAGTGGGCTTCGGCCTGGCTCAGCTGGGCCGGCTCAGTCGGCGCGTGCGACTCTTTTTTTTTAAACAACGCCGCAAAGAAAATTCCTAATAAAATAAAATAAAAATCCTAAAAAATCCAGAAACAATTCTCACCATCCCTTCCTAATATTTGGGACAAAGTGTACATTTTTCTAGACTAAATGCAATTTTTAAAAATGCATGTTTTTCTCTAATTCAACCGAATAAAATTGCAAATAAAAAATCAAATTAAAAAAATTTGACTTCCAAATTTTTTTCCAACATTTCTCCTCTGTTATTGAAGAAGTCATTTTATCTTCTCTTATTTTTTTATTGTTTTGAAATAATTGGAAAGAATTTGTTGAAATCAAATTGATCCACTTTTTCAAATTTGAAATAAATTCAAAAATGAAAATTTATGAAACCTCCAACTCTCTCCTTGGGTCCTTGAGTTGCTTAAGATTTGTTGGATCTCAACCAAATAGAAACCAAAATGCAATAAAATATGAAGTGCATATGAATGATTTGTGTATAACATCCAAATTGAAAATTGGGATGTTACAAACCTACCCCCCTTAAGATGAATCTCGCCCTCAAGATTCGGGTAGGTCAGCAAAAAGGTGTCGGTGGTCCTTGCGGAGATCTTCTTCTCGCTCGCAGGTGGCTTCCTCCTCGGTATGGTGGCTCCACTGAACTTTGCAGAACTTGATGACTTTGCTGCGAGTA
The DNA here is from genome assembly GCF_002162155.2 of Triticum dicoccoides. Lineage (NCBI taxonomy): Eukaryota > Viridiplantae > Streptophyta > Magnoliopsida > Poales > Poaceae > Triticum > Triticum dicoccoides. The sequence goes on along the minus strand of NC_041389.1, from coordinate 368,117,005 downwards.
ATTCGGCTGGAAAACTCAAGAATCTTGACTGGCTTCTCTTCATAGGTCAGATCACTATCCAACTGAATCACCTCCAGTGGCACTGTATCTCTCAAAGGAATGTCGGCCATCTCTGCGTGGCACTTCTTCAACTTGTAGGCAACCTCTACCATGCGTTCCAAAACTTTGTAGGGTCCCACAAATCATGGTGCTAGCTTCCCTTTGACTCCAGAATGCTTAACACCTCGAAGTGGGGACACACAAAGATATGCTCTGTCTCCGACTTCGTAGGCTACCTCCTTGCGTTTAGTATCTGCATAACTCTTCTGCCTAGACTGGGCTATCTTGAATCTATCTCGAATCAACTTAACCTTCTCCTCTGATTCTCGTATTAAGTCTAGTTCGAACAACTGTCTATCTCCAACTTCATCCCATGATAATGTTGTCCTGCACCTCCTTCCGTACAAGTCTTCCAAAGGGGCCATCTTCAAACTGGCTTGATAACTATTGTTATAGGAGAACTCTACATAGGGAAAATTATCATCCCAACTAGATCCATAATCTAGCGCACAAGCTCTCAACATGTCCTCCAGAATCTGATTGACTCTCTTGGTCTTTCCATCTGTCTGTGGATGAAATGTTGTACTGAACTCTAGTCAGGTACCCAAAGTTTTGTGCAACTAATTCCAAAACTTTGAAGTAATTTGTGTTCCTCTATCTGATATAATGGTCCTCGTAACTCCATGCAGACATACGATCCTGGTCATGTATATCTTTGCCAACTTAGCACTCGTATAAGTTGTCTTCACGGGGATGAAATGGGCTACTTTCGCCAAATGATTGACTACAACCCAGATAAAGTCATAGCCTGAACGGGTCCTGGGTAATCCAGTGATAAAATCCATGCCAAGTTTATCCCACTTCCATTCAGGTATCGGCAATGGCTGTAGTAACCCTGCTGGTTTGTGATGCTCTGCCTTAACTCTCTGACATACATCACATACTGCTACATACTCGGCAATATCCTTCTTCATTCCTGTCCACCAGAAACTCTCCTTCAAATCCAGATACATCTTTGTGTTGCCTGGGTGAATCGAATAAGGTGAATCATGAGCCTCCTAAAGAATCAACTTCGTGATCTCAGGGTCATTAGGCACATGGATACGATCCTCAAACCATAAAGTGCCATGCTCATCCTCACGAAATCCTTTAACCTTTCCTTTACTCATCCTTTCCTTTATCTCTTCAGGCTCCTTGCCCGTCTTCTGGGCTTCTCTGATCTTTCCCAACAAGGTGGACTGAATTTCCAATGCTGCAACATAACCTCTCAGAACTATCTCCAAGCGTAGCTCTCGAAGGTTGTCTGCTAACTCCTACGGTAATCCTCCGGTTATGAGCATGTTAACATAACTCTTGCGACTCAACGCATCTGCTACGACATTGGCCTTTCCTGGATGATAATGCAATCTCATGTCATAATCCTTTATGAGCTCCAACCATCTCCTTTGCCTGAGGTTCAACTCCTTCTGTGTGAAGATGTACTTCAAGCTCTTATGATCCGTGTAAACATCACAACGGTTTCCGATAAGAAAATGTCTCCATGTCTTGAGAGCATGCACTACGACTGCAACTCCAAATCATGGGTAGCATAGTTTAACTCATGAGGTCGAAGCTGTCATGAGGCATATGAAACAACTCTTCCGTCCTGCATAAGCACACCTCCAAGTCTCGACGTGAAGTGTCGCAATACACTTGGAAATCCTTGCGTATGTTTGGGAGAATCAGCACTGGGCCTGTAACCAAACGTTTCTTCAATTCCTGAAAACTGGCCTCACAATCGTCAGTCCATATAAACTTGGTGTCCTTATTCAATAACTCTGTCATGGGCTTCGCTATCTTGGAAAAATTCTCAATGAATCTCCGGTAATAACCTGTGAGTCCAAGGAAACTTCGAATCTCTCCAACTGAGGTGGGTGCCAACCATTTAGTGATAGATGCAACCTTGGTAGGGTCTACTACTATTCCATCTCTGGATATAACATGTCTGAGAAATCCAACTTCCTTCAACCAAAACTCACATTTGCTGAACTTGGCATACAGCTGATGTTCCCTGAGCTTCTCAAGAACCAAGCGCAAATGTTCCTTATGCTCTTCTTCATTCTTTGAGTAGACCAATATATCTTCAATGAACACCACAACGAACTTTTCCAAAAACTCCATGAACACCTTGTTCATCATGCTCATGAAATAGGCACAGACATTAGTTAAACCAAATGACATAACTGTATACTCATATAGCCCATACCTCGTGGTAAAACCGGTCTTGGGTATATCTTGCTCTCGGATCTTCAGCTGGTGATAACCTGACCGAAGATCAATCTTGGAGAAAACCTTAGCTCCCTACAGGTGGTCAAACAAATCATTGATCATTGGCAGAGGGTATTTGTTCTTGATCGTCACCTCATTCAGCGCACGATAATCAACAACCATCCTCAAAGATCCATCCTTCTTCTCCGCTAGAAGCACTGGGGCTCCCCAAGGTGATGAACTTGGTCGAATATAACCTTTCTCCAGTAACTCCTTGATCTGCTTCTTAATTTCCTCCAGATAATTTGCGGGCATCTGATATGGTCTCTTGGATATTGGTCCGGTGCCTGGCAATAACTCAATATCTCGATCTGGTGGCATGGCTAGTAACTCCTACGAAAATACATCGGGATAATCCTTCACCACTGGTACTTCCTCCTGAACAACTCTCATTAGTGAATTCACATATGTCCTCCTCGGCGCATGCCTAGACACATACTTGATCCTCTTTCCTTCCGTGGTGGTGAGAAGAATTGATTTACTGGCGCAATCGATGTTTCCTTCAAACTTGGATAGCCAGTCCATGCCTAGTATCACATCCAATCCTTGTGACCCCAGGACAATCAGGTCGGAGGGGAAAACGTGTCTACCTATGGTTACTGGCAACTGATAGCATCCCCTACTAGCCATATACTCTGCCCCTGGGGAACTCACTAACATAGGTGACTTAAGAGCTACGGTTGGCAACTTATACCTATCCACATACTGTCCCACTGTATGACTCCCTTGGCGCAAGTTGCGGAACTCGCGCTTCTTCATACTCATAGCTCCAGTTGAAACATGTGCGGTGCCGAAGGCCTACTAAAACTGATCCCATGTAACTATAGCAATGGGATAAGTGGTAGTGAAGTTCTCCCACCAAGATGTTGCGGGTCCATCAAGCTGATGTGCGGCAAAGTGCACTCTCTCCGCATATGTGCATCCTGCAGTAGTTAGCTCTATCCCAATCTTGCGGAGCCAATCATCTGCAAGAATTGGCTCGGTGCTGCTAGAGAACACCGGCGGATTCAACCTCGGAAAATGGACTAGGTTGTCAATAGGGGGTGGTGGTGGGTTGTTGTTGTTGCCTTGGTTCTGGTTCTGATTATGGACTAACATCTGCATCAAGGCATTCTGCTGCTGGATCAACTGGCTGAGCTCCGGTGGGAACACGAATCCGGTGTCACGTCTCGGAGGCATCTGATGGGTTAGAAGGGGTGAGAAAACATAAAAGAATAAGGTCTAAGAGAGATTTCACTACCCATATGCATATGAGGCAAATACAATCAATTCACTTCATTCAATATCAAACAAAGTTCACACAAACAATCTAAACTACGATTACAAATCGATCAAAGCTAACTACTTGGAAGAATACTACTAGTAACATGGTGGTCGTCTAGAAATTTTGATCGGTGGAAGACTCCATAATATCTGCTCCAGCTTCATCTACGTAGTCGTCATCACAGTCATCATTTGCATCACTGTCTGTGTCGGTGTCATCCAATATGATGTAGTCCTCCAAACGGATATCCTCTTCAGGTTCTCGCTTCTGGTTCTCCACGAGTATTCCTAGCTTCTTCTTCAGGTCTCCATGCTTCTCCAGTAGTACAACAATTTCTTCCTCATATCCATCGCGTGTTGACTTGAGTTTCTCTTCTAGCTCGATATTTCTCTACATCAGCTTCTTGGGCTTCTTCATGATAGAGCACATCTGGTTCTCGTATTGACGAATGTGCTGATCCATCTCCTGAATGGAAGCTGCAATTGATCCATCCTTCCTAGTGCGAATCATCTTCCATTCCTCGTCTCGGTGTACACATATCTGATAGATGGTGTCTTCAAGCTCCTTGTGATACACCTCACAAATGCGACCAAAAGTGATGTGGGCTGCCATGCTCTTTCCCAAGTTCCAACTTGGTGCATCCAAGGTAAAATCAATGGGCTCCGTTGTTGGCACAAATGTCCTCCCAGGTACACGAACTCTGATCCTCTAGCGCTCCTCTTCCGGTAAATTTGCAGAGAAAGTTCCAATGAAGCTTGGTAGTCCGATGTTCATGTACTTCTTGACTTCCTTCAGGTGGCGTCCGAACGGGGTGTCGTCATTGATGTCTACTACACAACCTTCTTCTTGTAGACATTGTTGGGCCTGCAAGTGCACAGGTTTGTAGGACAGTAGCAAATTTCCCTCAAGTGGATGACCTAAGGTTTATCAATCCGTGGGAGGCATAGGATGAAGATGGTATCTCTCAAACAACCCTGCAACCAAATAACAAAGAGTCTCTTGTGTCCCCTACACACCCAATACAATGGCAAATTTTATAGGTGCACTAGTTCGCCGAAGAGATGGTGATACAAGTGCAATATGGATAGTAGATAAAGGTATTTGTAATCTGAAATTATAAAAACAGCAAGGTAACTAATGATAAAAGTGAGCACAAACAGTATTGCAATGATAGGAAACAAGGCATAGGGTTCATACTTTCACTAGTGCAAGTTCTCTCAACAATAATAACATAGATAGATCATATAACAATCCCTCAACATGCAACAAAGAGTCACTCCAAAGCCGCTAATAGCGGAGAACAAACGTAGAGATTGTGGTAGGGTACGAAACCACCTCAAAGTTATCCTTTATGTTCTATCTATTCAAGAGTTCGTAGTAAAATAACATAAAGCTATTCTTTCCGCTCAATCCATCATAGAGTTCATACTAGAATAACACCTTAAGACACAAATCAACCAAAACCCTAATGTCACCTAGATACTCCATTGTCACCACAAGTATCCGTGGGCATGATTATACAATATGCATCACACAATCTCATATTCATCCAACAAACACAAAGTACTTCAAAGAGTGCCCCAAAGTCTCTACCGGAGAGTCAAGAAAACGTGTGCCAACCCCTATGCATAGGTTCATGGGCGGAACCCGCAAGTTGGTCACCAAAACATACATCAAGTGGCACGTGATATCCCATTGTCACCACAGATAAACACGGCAAGACATACATCAAGTGTTCTCAAACAAGAGACTCAATCCGATAAGATAACTTCAAGAGGGAAGCTCAATTCATCACAAGAGAGTGGAGGGGGAGAAACATCATAAGATCCAACTATAATATCAAAGCTCGCGATACATCAAGATTGTGCCATAGAGAGAACACGGGAGAGAGAGATCAAACACATAGCTACTGGTATATACCCTCAGCCCCGAGGGTGAACTACTCCCTCCTCGTCATGGATAGCGCCGGGATGATGAAGATGGCCACCGGTAATGGGTCCCCCCTCCGGTAGGGTGCCAGATTGGGCCCCCGAGAGGTTTTTGGTGGCTACAGAGGCTTGTGGCGGAGGAACTCCCGATCTATCTTGATATTCGATGTTTTTAGGGTACGTAGGCTTATATAGGCGAAAGAAGTCGGTCGGGAGGTGCTCGAGGGGCCCACGAGATAGGGGGCGCGCCCAGTCCTGGCCTCCTCGAGGATCTTCTGTCATGAACTCCAAGTCTCCAGGATGATATTCTTCCCAAAAATAACGCTGCCGAAGGTTTCATTCCGTTTGGACTCCGTTTGATATTCCTTTTCTTCAAAATACTGAAACAAGCAATAAAACAACAATATGGGCTGGGCCTCCGGTTAATAGGTTAGTCCCAAAAATGATATAAATGTGTAAAATAAAGCCCATAAACATCCAAAATGGGTAATATAATAGCATAGAACAATAAAAAATTATAGATACGTTGGAGACGTATCAGTCATCTGGCTGAGTGAACTTGTTCCTGGGGTCCGCCATCTATATAGTAGAAATAGCGGAGAATTACAAATGAGCAGAAAAGAGTATACTGTGGCTTTTTCTAGTGGTCGCGTCCTACAGTCAGCGTGTGCTCTGATACCATCTTGTAGCAACCATGATCCTAATGGACCGAAGTCTTTGTGCTTAAGTGTCATCCCTCGATCGGTATGCTGACACACACTCTACTCAAGGAATTATAACAGAGTTCAATCACACACTTATTACATCGAGGTCCTCATAAAGAGTATCTGTTACATAAATAAAATGGCTGAAGGCCATCTAAACTAAATAACTGCGGAAGCTTCAAAGTTAAATGAGTCCATCAACTCCAACAACATAGCTGAGTGCAAGACAATGACCTATCACACCTTATTCATTGTCGGTAAAGTCTGCAACATGAGATGTTGCAGCCTTGTGGGTTAACACATGGAATATGCTGGTAGAGTTACACTGTAAAGCAATGAATGCAAGATCTATATCTACATGCACATTTGGCTGGTGGAGGCTCTAAGTTTAATGTTTTGCATAAAGCTAATTTTTTCCTACAACAAAGGAATAAATTTTATTTACTACATAGTTTATACCAATATTTGAGAAGGTTCCTCCAACTCAAATCCCCACATTAAACAAGTATCATCATTAAACCCAATTCATTTAATTAAAGAATGATGGGATCAACAATAATATCCACTTCTAGATACTCAAGATGTCCATAACTAGGGACATGGCTAACCATGATGTGTTTATACACTCTATAGAGGTTGCGCACTTTTCCCCACAAGACTAGACCTCACCCATGATCGGAAGATTGAGACATAGTGTTTCTGAAGCATTAACTCTCTACTCTGGGTAGATTGGTACACCTACTTTCCCCTACATCTACTAGTCCACCTCTTCAAGAGCTCATACAACTTACTAAACTACGCTAGAGCCCATTATGGCTTGTGGTTGCACACGGAAGTTTCTAGGCATGAATATCATACGATCCCTTTGAGCCTGGGTGGCAAACCGAGGAAAAATCACACGGGTACTCCGGGATTTCCGAAATGGGCTAGCACTGGATTCTCCAGGGGCCCCAACCAATCCACCCAGATGTCTATTAAAATTGCCACCTTAATGTTATCCAAGATTTATCTCTCACAACTTCCATGTGTATCACGATCCAATCCCCATCTACGAGCATGGATAAGCAATAAAAGAGCATAACGTATATTCTCAGGGTGATCAAAGGTATTAGGTTCCTACCTCAAGTACTACAACCAAACCACATGTTCCCAATCCTACTCATGCAAATATTTGAGGGGCAAAACTAATGCAAAGTAAAAACTGGGTATAGAAGAGTATGATCAAAGTGTAACTTGCCTTGCTGACGATCGGAAAACTCTAGATATGCATAGTAACAAGCTTCACACTCCGGAAGATCTAGCATAGACAAACAATAGCATACATAAGCAATCAATCATACGATGCAAAGAGAAATCAAGAAAAGATCCAAATAAAACTCGAAACAAGCAAACAACTAAACTAAAACAGAAAACGAAAACTAACAGCATTATTTTCATGTGGATCAGATCTTAACAGTAGGTATATGTGATAAGCTACGATTTACAAAAAGAATCAACTCAAATGGAGCTACGAAACTCAAGATACAAACAAAACAAGATCGACTACTAATCTGAACTAAACTCAAATTTTAAATTTTCAAAATCATGTTCAAGTTGATTTACTGTAAAGAGGGGATCGTTACAAAGAATTAGGCATTGGTTTCACCTAATTTGGATAAACGAGCTAAAAGTTGCGCTAGTTTAAAAATCAGGGGCTAATTCACAATAAAAGTATTCGGGGATAGGTCCCTGGGCAAAAAAAAAACAGAAAAAGAAAAATCTATCGGACGAACGTCCACTAACAGAAACTAACGAACGAATTAGTTCATTAAGAGAGTCTAATGGGTGAACGTGAGCTAGTTAAGAACTAAAAAACAACTGATCTAATCTAAACCGAAAATAAACCGGAAAGAAAACCGATGGTTTTTACCGGTTCGGTCAACTACGGCTCCGACGAGGTCAACGGAGGGGCAAGGCGGCGTGGGCAATGGCAGAATGGTGGCATGGCTCGGCAGTAGCCGCAGCAGCAGCGGCAAGCGGCAGCGGCGGCGCGAAACGGCGGCACGGGCGATGGCGACTAGCAGCTCGGCGGCAGCTTTAGGCGAGGGTTGCGGCGGCTGCGAGTTGGGAAGGGGCAGCGGCGGGGCGGCTTATAAAGGCCTCGGGGGGGATCCCGACTTGGAGAGGGAGGCGGTGGGGCGCGGCTCCAATCCGGACTCCACCGGAGTCTGGCGAGGTTACGGCGGCGAGGCAGCGAGGCACGAGTGGGCTTCGTCCTGGCTCAGCTTGGCCGGCCCAGTCGGCGCGCGCGGCTCTTTTTAAAAAAACAGTGCCGCGAAGAAAAATCTTAATAAAATAAAATAAAAATCCTACAAATTCCAGAGACAATTTTCACCATCCCTTCCTAATATTTGGGACAATGTGAACAATTTTCTGGACTAAATGCAATTTTAAAAAATGCATGTTTTTCTCGAATTCAACCGAATAAAATTGCAAATAAAAAATCAAATAAAATAATTTGACTTCCAAATTTCTTTTCCAACATTTATCCTCTGTTATTGAAGAAGTCATTTTATATTCTCTCATTTTTTATTATTTTGAAATAATTGGAAAGAATTTGTTGAAATCAAATTGATCCACTTTTTCAAATTTGAAATAAATTCAAAAATGAAAATTTATGAAACCTCCAACTCTCTCCTTGGGTCCTTGAGTTGCTTAAGATTTCTTGGATCTCATCCAAATAGAAATGAAAATGCAATAAAATATGAAATACATATGAATGATCTATGTATAACATCCAAATTGAAAATTGGGATGTTACATAGTAGTAGATGCAAAATCATTTCGGTCTACTTGTCACGGACATGATGCATATATTCATGATATTTGCCTTGGATATTGTCATAACTTTGTGCTTTTGTATGAGTTGCCCAACAACAATTTGTTCACCCACCGTATGTGTTCTTTCAAGAGAGAAGCCTCTAGTGAAAACTATGGCCCCCGGGTCTATTTACCATTATATATTTCAGATCTATAAAACCAAAAATACAAAAATAAATTGTTGCACTTTATTTATATTTACTTTATTTTTTACTTTTACTTATCCTTTATACCTATCTCTATCATATCTCACTTTTGCTAGTGACAGTGAAGAGATTGACAACCCCTTTTTCGCGTTGTGTGCAAGTGTTTGTTATTTTGTGCAGGTGCATCTATTGGGGACTTGCTTGTGCCTCCAACTGGATTGATACCTTGGTTCTTAACTAAGGAAATACTTATCTCGACTTTGCTGCACCACCCTTTCCTCTTCAAGGGAAAAATCATCGCAAGCTTAAGAAGTAGTAGGAAGAATTTCTGGCGCCATTGCCGGGGAGGTTCTACATCAAGCCTATGAAGTACCTATCATAAACTCTCATCTCTAGCACTTACACTATTTGCCATTTGCCTATCGTTTTCATCTCCCCCACTTCTAGAATGTTTTCAGAAAAACACAGAAATATTTGCCTTTTTATTCGTCGTCTTTTCGTTCGTCTTTTTGTTTGCTTTTTGTTTGCTTGTGTGCTAGATTGCTTGCTTGGTCTATATGTCTCAAGAAAATACCAAGTTGTGTGACTTTTCCAACACTAATAATAATGATTTTATTAGTACTCCAATTGCTACTTCCACTAGTGCGGAATCTTATGAAATTAATGCCGCTTTGTTGAATCTTCTTATGAAAGAACAAATTTCTGGTAGCCCTAATGAAGATGATGCATCCCATCTAAATACTTTCATTGAGTTCTGTGATATGCAAAAGAAAAAAGATGTGGATAATGATATTGTTAAATTGAAGCTATTTCCATTCTCACTACAAGATCGTGCTAAAACTTGGTTTTCATCTTTGCCTAAAAATAGTGTTGATTCATGGGATAAGTGTAAAGATGGTTTTATTTCCAAGTATTTTCCTCCTGCTAAGATCATCTCCTTTAGGAACGATATAATGAATTTGAAGGAACTTGATCATGAACATGTCACACAATCTTGGGAGAGGATGAAATTGATGATAAGAAATTGCCCTACTCATGGTCTAAGTTTATGGATGATCATACAACTTTTTTATGTTGGATTGAATTTTGCATCTAGAAATCTTTTGGATTCCGCCGTGAGTGGTATACTTTTATGGAAATCACATTAGGATAAGCTACTAAACTCCTAGATAATATTATGGCAAAATACTCTCAATGGCATGCCGAAAGTCCTCTACTAGTAAAAAAGTGCATGGTATTGAAGAAATCAATACTTTGAGTGAAAATATGGATGAAATTATGAAATTGATTGCTAGTAAGAGTGCTCCTATTGAACCTAATGATATGCCTTTGTATAACTTGATTGAGAATAATAATGAATCTATGGATGTGAATTTTGTTGGTAGGAACAATTTTGGTAATAACGCGTATAGAGGCAATTTTAATCCTAGACCTTTTCCTAGTAATTCCTCTAATAATTATGGTAATATTTACAACAATTCTTATGGAAATTATAATAATATATCTTATGATCCTGAGAATAATATTAAAGATTTTATAAATTCACAAAAGGTTTTCAATACTATGGTGGAAGAAAAATTGCTCAAGATTGATGATTTGGCTAGGAAGGTTCATAGAATTTCTCATGAGATTGATTCTTTTAAGATTAGATATATGCCATCCAAGCTTGATATAAATGAATCTTTCAAAACTATTCGAATCTCTATTGACGAAAGTAACGAGAGAACCGCTAATATGCGTGCTAAGAGAGATTGGTTCAAAAAGGCATGTTCTTCCAGTTTTTGCGATAATTATACTGAAGATCTTAAAGTAATAGGTGTAACTCCTATTGAATATATTTTTGCTAATATAAAACTTGATCAAGATGGGACTGGAGATGAGTCAACTTTAGCTAGAAGGCATCCCATTAATTTGGAGAGTGATGATCTTAATGAAAAATTTGATAAAGGTGGGATTGAATATGTCAAGACTTTAACTAGTGATGAGCCCACACTTTTGGATTTCAAGGACTTTAACTATGATAATTGTTCTGTGATTGATTTTATTTCCTTGTTTAAATTCATTCTTATTTCACCTCATGCTTATAATCGAAATAAGGCTTTTACTAAACATATCGTTGATGCTATGATGAAATCTTTTGAAGAAAAACTTGAGTTGGAAGTTTCAATCCCTAGAAAGATTTATGATGAATGGGAACCATCTATTAAGATTAAGAATAAAGATTATGAGTGCAATGCTTTGTGTGATTTGGGTGCTAGCATTTCCACTAATCCAAAACTTTATGTGATGTGCTAGGTTTCCATAAACTTGATGATTGTTCCTTAAATTTGCACTTGGCGGTTTCCAATATTAAGAAATATATGGGAAGGATTAGTGATGTTCTTATTGTTGCAAATAGGAATTATGTGCATGTAGATTTTATTGTGCTTGATATATATTGCAATCCTACATGTCCTATTATTCTTGGTAGACCTTTCCTAAGAACGATTGGTGCAATTATTGATATGAAAGAAGGAAACATTAGATTTCAATTTCTATTAAGGAAGTGCATATAACACTTTCCAAGAAACAAAATTATGTTTCCATATGAAACTATTATGAGGGCCACTTATGGGATGAATACCAAAGATGGCAATGCCTAGATCTCTGCATTATGCCTAGCTTGGGGCATTAAACAATAGCGCATGTTCGGAGGCAACCCAATTTTATTTTGTTAGTTTGTTTTTGCTTATGTTTTTCAATAATTACACATTATTACTTTTGTAGTTGTTGTGTTTAAATGTTTTAGTTAGTGTTTGAGCCAAGTAGAGCCTTTGGGATGATCTACGGTGATAGTTAATTTGATTTTGCTGAAAAACAGAAATTTTTGCGTCCAGTAGTAGAATTGTTAAAATTCACATGAACGTGTTCTGGTTCTGAATTTTCTTACAAAAGATTGATATACAAATTTCCCAAGTTTTCCTAGTTTTTCAGAAGTTTTCGAGTTACAGAAGTATGAGTAAAATTTAGGTCTTCGCAGACTGTTCTGTTTCTGACAGATTCTGTTTTCTACGTGTTGTTTGCTTATTTGATGAATCTATGGGTAGTATCAGGGGGTACCAACCATGGAGAAGTTGGAATACAGTATCTATAACACAATTATAAATTTATAATGAGTTTACAAGAATACCTAAAGTGGTGATTTGTTTTATTATACTAACGGAGCTTATGAGTTTTCTGTTGAGTTTTGTGTTGTGAAGTTTTCAAGTTTTGGGTAAAGTTTTGATGGACTACGGAATAAGGAGTGGGAAGAGCCTAATATTGGGGATGCGCAAGGCACCCCAAGTAAATATTCAAGGAAAACCAAGCATCTAAGCTTGGGGATGCCCCAGATGGCATCCCCTCTTTTGTCTTCGATCCATCGGTAAAATTACTTTAGGCTATATTTTTATTCACCACATGATATCTGTTTTGCTTGGAGCGTCTTCTATTATATGAGTCTTTGCCTTTTAGTTTGCCAAAATCATCCTTGTTGTATACACTTTTTGAGTGGGACACACATTAATCGTGAATTTATTAGAATACTCTATGTGCTTCACTTATATCTTTTGAGCTAGGAAGTTGCTCTAGTGCTTCACTTATATCTTTTTAGAGCATGGCGGTGGTTTTATTTTGTAGAAATTGATGAACTCTCATGCTTCACTTATATTGTTTTGAGAGTCTTAAAAATAGTATGGCAATTTGTTTAGGTTGTGAATTTAGTCCTAATATGATTGGTATTCAAGAGGGATATAATAAAAACTTTCACAAAGATCATTGAATATAAGAGAAGTTTGATTCCTTGCATTTGTTTTGAGATATAAAGATGGTGATATAAGAGTCATGCTAGTGAGTAATTGTGGATTGGTAAGAATATTTGTGTTAAGGTTTGTGATTCCTGAAGCATGCACGTATGGTCTACCTTTATGCGATGAAGTTAGATCATGATTTATTTTTTATTGTCGTCATTATGAGTGGCGGTCGGGGTCGAGCGATGGCATTTTCCTACCAATATATCCCCATAGGAGCATGCGTATTAGTACTTTGCTTTGATGGCTAATTAACTTTTGCAATAAGTATGTGAGTTCTTTATGACTAATGTTGAGACCATGGATTATACGCACTCTCACCCTTCCACCATTGCTAGCCCCTCTAGTACCTCACAAATTTTGCCGGTGCATTAAACCCACCATTTACCTTCCTCAAAACAGTCACCATACCTACCTATTATGGCAATTCCATAGCCATTTCGAGATATATTGCCATGCAACTTCCATTGTTCCGTTTTATTATGACAGACACCATCGTTGTCATATTGTTCTCATATGCATGAGGCATTCATATAGGGTCATATATTTATTCTAGTGTCTAGTTGTAATTCTTGAGTTGTAAGTAAATAAAAGTGTTATGATCATCATTAGAGCATTGTCTCGTGTAAGTAAAGGATAATGGAGGCTATGATTCTCCCATAAGTAGAGATGAGACTCCGAACTTAAAAATAATTAAAAAAGAGGCCAAAGAGCCCAAAGTAAAAAAAAGAGGCCAAAGAGCCCAAAATAAAAAAAGAGGCCAGAGAGCCCAAAATAAGAAAAAGAGAAAAAGGTAAAAAAAATGAGATAAAAGAGAGAAGGGACAATGTTACTATCCTTTTCCACACTTGTGATTCAAAGTAGCACCATGTTCTTCATGATAGAGAGTCTCCTATTTTGTCACTTTCATATACTAGTGGGAATTTTTCTTTATAGAACTTGGCTTGTATATTCCAATGATGGGATTTCTCAAATTGCCCTAGGTCTTCATGAAAAGCAAGTTGGATGCACACCCACTTAGTTTCTTTTGAGCTTGCATACACTTATAGCTCTAGTGCATTTGTTACATGGCAATCCCTACTCACTTTCATCAGTATCATTTAACGGGCATCTCCATAACCTATTAATTTTCCTAATTGATGTGACAATTTCTCCTTTTTGTCTTCTCCTCACAACCTCCACCATATTCTATTCCACCATAGTTCTATATCCATGGCTCACGCTCATGTATTGCGTGAAAGTTGAAAAAGCTTGATAACATTAAATATATGAAACAATTGCTTGGCTAGTCACCGGGGTTGTGCATGATAAATACTTTGTGTGATGAACATAGAGCATGACAAGACAATATGATTTTGTAGGGATAACTTTCTTTAGCAATGATATTTTGAGAAGACATGATTGCTTTATTAGTATGCTTGAAGTATTATTGTTTTTATGTCAATATTAAGCTTTTGTTTTGAATCTTATGGATCTGAATATTCATGCCACAATAAGAAAGATTACATGATAAACATGTTAGGTTGCATTCCACATCAAAAATTCTATTTTTATCATTTACCTACTGGAGGACGAGCAGGAATTATGCTTGGGGATGCTTGATATGTCTCCAACGTATCTATATATTTTTATTATTCCATGCTATTATATTATCAATCTTGGATGTTTTATATGGATTAATATGCTATTTTATATCATTTTTGGGACTAACCTATTAACCTAGTGCCTAGTGCCAATTGTTGTTTTTTTATTGTTTTTGTCTTCAACAGAAAATCAATACCAAACAGAATAAAACTTTACGATGATTTTTCTTGGACAAGAAGACAACCACGAAGCTTCGGGAAGAGCACAAAAGACCCACGAGGGGGCCACAAGCCCTAGGGGCGTGCCCTAGGGGGGGTGCCCCCTAGGCTTGTGGGCCCCTCGTGGCTCCTCTAACCCTAATCTTAGCTCTATAAATACCCAAAATATTCCCCTTACGTCAGAGGTTACACCAAAATTACTTTTCCGCCGCTCTTGTGAGATCCCATCCTGGGGCCTTTTCCGGCACTTCGCTGGAGGGGGATTCCATCACGGAGAACTTCTACACAACCTTGCTGCCCTTCCGATGATGTGTGAGTATTTTACCATAGACCTACGGGTTCATAGCTAGTAGCTAGATGGCTTCTTCTCTCACTTTAATCTTCAATACAATGTTCTCCACGATGTTCGTGGAGTTCTATCCAATATAATCTTCTTTTGCGGTGCGTTTGTTGAGATCCGATGAATTGTGGATTTATGATCAGATTATCTATGAATATTATTTGAGTCTTCTATGAACTCTTTTATGCATGATTAAGATAGCTTTGTATTTCCCTTCGACCTATTGATTTGGTTTAGCCAACTAGATTGATCTATCTTGCAATGGGAGAGGTGCGTTGTGATGGGTTCAATCTTGCGGTGTCCTCACCCAGTGATAGAAGGGGAAGTGAGGCAGGTATTTGTATTGTTGCCATTAAGGATAAAAAGATGGGGTTTATATCATATTGTTTGAGTTTATCCCTCCACATCATGTCATCTTGCTTAAGGCGTTACTCCGTTCTTGTTAACTTAATACACTAGATGCATGCTGGATAGTGGTCGATGTGTGGAGTAATAGTAGTAGATGCAGAATCATTTTGGTCTACTTGTCACGGACATGGTGCCTATATTGATGATCATTGCCTTGGATATCGTCATAACTTTGCGCTTTTCTCTCAATTGCTCAACAGTAATTTGTTCACCCACCGTATGTATTCTTTCAAGAGAGAAGCCGCTAGTGAAAACTATGCCCCCCGGGTCTATTTACCATCATATATTTTCAGATTAAAACCAAAAATACAAAAATACCATGCTGCACTTTATTTATATTTACTTTATTTTGCACATTTACTTATCTTTTATACCTATCTCTATGAGATCTCACTTTTGCTAGAGACCGTGAAGGGATTGACAACCCCTTTTCTGTGTTGTGTGCAAGTGTTTGTTAGTTTGTGCAAGTGCATCTATTGGGGACTTGCTTGTGCCTCCTACTGGATTGATACCTTCGTTCTTAACTAAGGGAAAAACTTATCTCACTACAAAAAACATACACTTGCGTGATGGTACGTGTTTGTCACAGTAGGTCACGTTTTTTGTCATGCATGTACATCCATGACGATTTTATGACAGAATCAAGATAGTCATACTTGTGCTGTCGTAGAAGTGTTCCATGACATTACCAAAATTATCATCATGGAAGTGTCAACTTCCATGACGATAAATCGTGCGTCATGGAAGTGCTTTTGTCAAGGGTGACCGACACATGGCATCCATCATAACGGGTCGCGTTGAACTTAAACAATTACCTAATACTCTGAAATATGCTTATCTTGATGAAAACAAGATATATCCTGTTATTATTAGTGTGAACCTTTCAGAGCATGAAGAAGATAAATTATTGAAAACTCTGAAGAAGCATCGTGCTGCTATTGGATCTACTCTTAACAATCTTAAGGCCATTAGTCCCACTCTATGCTAGCACAAAATAAAACTGGAAAATGATGCTAAACAAGTTGTTGGTCATCAACAACGGTTAAATCCTAAGATGAAAGAGGTGGTAAAAATGAAATACTAAAGCTTCTGGAGGCAGGTATAATTTATCTTGTTGCTGATAGTTAGTGGGTAAGTCAAGTCCATTGTGTCCCTAAGAAGGGAGTTATTACAGTTGTTCCTAATGAAAAGGATGAATTGATCCCACAAAGAATTGTTACAGGTGATACGTCTCCATCGTATCTACTTTTCCAAACACTTTTTCCCTTGTTTTGGACTCTAAATTGCATGATTTGAATGGAACTAACCCGGACTGACGTTGTTTTCAGCAGAATTGCCATGGTGTTATTTTTGTGCAGAAATAAAAGTTCTCGGAATGACCTAAAACTCCGTGGAGAATATTTTTGGAATAAATTCCATCGTTGGCTTGCTGGACGGTGATAGGTTGGATGAGATTTACCATGTAATCGAGTTAGTTTTGTTAGGGTTTGATCCCTAGTATCCATTATGTTCTAAGATTGATGTTGCTATGACTTTGCTATGCTTAATGCTTGTCACTAGGGCCCGAGTGCCATGATTTTAGATCTGAACCTATTATGTTTTCATGAATCTATGTGAGTTCTTGATCCTATCTTGCAAGTCTATAGTCACCTACTATGTGTTATGATCCGGCAACCCCAAAGTGACAATAATCGGGACCACTCTCGGTGATGACCATAGTTTGAGGAGTTCATGTATTCACTAAGTGTTAATGCTTTGGTTCGGTACTCTATTAAAAGGAGGCCTTAATATCCCTTAGTTTCCAATAGGACCCCGCTGCCACGAGAGGGTAGGACAAAATATGGCATGCAAGTTCTTTTCCATAAGCATGTATGACTATATTTGGAATACATGCCTACATTATATTGACAAACTGGAGCTAGTTCTGTGTCACCCTATGTTATAACTATTGCATGAGGAATCGCATCCGACATAATTATCCATCACTGATCCAATGCCTATGAGCTTTTCACATATTGCTCTTTGCTTAGTTACATTACCGTTGCCACTGTTACAATTACTACAAAACTGCTACTGTTACTTTTGCCACCGTTACCGTTACTTCCATACTACTTTGCTACTAAATACTTTGCTGCAAATATTAAGTTATCTAGATGTGGTTGAATTGATAAATCAACTGCTAATATTTGAGAATATTCTTTGGCTCCCCTTGTGTCGAATCAATAAATTTGGGTCGAATACTCTACCCTCGAAAACTGTTGCGATCCCCTATACTTGTGGGTTATCAAGACTATTTTATGGCACCGTTGCTGGGGAGCATAGCTCTATTCTTTGAGTCACTTGGGATTAATATCTGTTGATCACTATGAGGAACTTGAAAGATGAAAGAACTAAGATTTTTCCCTAAACTACGTGGGGAGGTAAGGAACTGCCATCTAGCTCTGCACTTGATTCACCATCTGTTTTGAGTAAGCTTGCGACACCTAAACCTGCTTCTGCTATTAATTCCGATATGTCGCATGTTATTGATGATGCCACATCTGCTATGCATGATACTTATGATGAAACTACTTCTATGCTTGATAATATTGTGCCACTAGGTCAATTTCTTGATGAACAACTTGCTAGGGCTAGAGAGAATGAAATTATTGAAACTGATAATATTAATGAAAGTGATGATGAAGATTCTCCCCCTAGATATGAATTGCCTATTATGGTTGAGGGTTATGTAATGGATGAAGAAACTGCTAGAGATTTTATTGCTTGCAATGATAGATCTGATCTTAAGAAATTATTAGCTAAGCTGAAAGAAAAGTCTCTGAATGCTAGAATGAAATATGACCTTGCTTTTGCTACTTCACCTATCTGTGTTACTGGTAAGGATTATGATTTATCTGTCGATCCTGAAATAATTACTTTGGTTGAATTCGATCCTTTTTATGGCTATGAATCTGAAATTGTTGTGGCACATCTTACTAAGTTAAATGATATAGCCACCCTATTCACTAATGATGAGAAAACTCGCTACTACTATATCCTTAAGTTATTTCCATTCTCATTAAAGGGTGATGCTAAAATATGGTTTAATTCTCTTGATCTTGGTTGTGTGCGTAGTCCCCAAGATATGATTTATTACTTCTCTGCTAAATATTTCCCTGCTCATAAGAAACAAGCTGCCTTAAGGGAAATATATAATTTTGTGCAAATTGAAGAAGAGAGTCTCCCACAAGCTTGGGGGAGGCTTCTCCGATTACGTAATGCTTTGCCTGGTCATCCTCTCAAGAAAAATGAAATACTTGATATCTTTTATAATGGACTAACCGATGCTTCCAGAGACCACCTGGATAGTTGTGCTGGTTGTGTTTTCAGGGAAAGAACAGTTGATCAAGCTGAAGTGTTATTGAATAATATGTTGACTAATGAAAACAATTGGAAACTTCCTCAACCAACCCCTAAGCCAACTCCGAAGAAAAGGGGTGTTCTATTTTTTAGTCGTGAAGATATGCAAGAGGCAAAGAAATCTATGAAAGAAAAGGGTATTAAAGTTGAAGATGTTAAGAATTTACCTCAAGTTGAAGAAATACATGGCCTTAATATACCATCTATTGAACAAATACATGGTCTTGATAACCCGACACAGGTAATAAAGGTAAATTCTCTCTATAGATATGATAAAGTTGAAATCCCGTCTACTAAGTTTGTTAGCCAATGCTTGGATGAGTTTGATGACTTTATTGCTAAACAAGAAAACTTCAATGCTTATGTTGGTAGACAATTGAAAGGTAATGCTTACATGGTTGAACACTTGAGTGATTATATGTCTAGAGTTAAAGGTGAACTTAAACTCATTAGTAAACATGCTTCTATGGTTACCACTCAAGTACAACAAGTGCTTAAAGCTCAAAATGATTTGCTCAATGAATTAAATAATAAAAGAATTGATAATGATGTTAGAGTTATGACTAGAGGGGGTAAAATGACTCAGGAACCTTTGAATCCTGAGGGCCACCCTAACAGAATTGAGCAAGATTCTCAGAGAAATGATGTTGATGCACCTAGTCCTTCTAAAAAGAAGAAAAAGAAAAATTATAGGACTTTGCATGCTTCTAGTGAACCTGTTGTAGACACACCTGAGAATTCCAATGATATTTCTATTTCTGATGCTGAAACACAATCTGGTAATGAACATGAACCCAATGATGATGTTAATGAAAATGTTCATGTTGATGCTCAACCTAGCAATAACAATGATGTAGAAATTGAACCTGTTGTTGATCTTGATAACCCACAATCAAAGAATCAACATTATGATAAGAGAGACTTCATTGCTAGGAAGCACGGTAAAGAAAGAGAACCACGGGTTCAGAAACCCATGCCTTTTCCTCCTAAGCCATCCAAGAAAAAGGATGATGAGGATTTTCAGCGCTTTGTTGAAATGATTAGACCTATCTTTTTGCGTATGCATTTGACTGGTATGCTTAAAATGAATCCTTATGCTAAGTACATGAAAGATATTGTTACAAATAAAAGAAAGATACCGGAAGCTGAAATTTCCACCATGATTGCTAATATACTTTTAAGGGCGGAATACCTAAGAAACTTGGAGATCCAGGAGTACCAACTATACCATGCTCCATTAAAAGAAACTATGTTAAAGTGACCTTGGAGCCGGTGTTAATGTTATGCCTCTCTCTTTATATCATAGACTTGAATTGAATAAGTTGACACCTACTGAAATATCTTTGCAAATGGCCGATAAATCAACTGCTATACATGTCGGTATTTGTGAGGATGTGCCTGTTGTGGTTGCAAACATTACTATCTTAATGGACTTTGTTATCCTTGATATTCCCTAGGACGTTGTCGATTATCCTTGGTAGACCCTTTTTGAATACTGTAGGGGCTATTATTGATTGCAACAAAGGCAATGTCACTTTTCATGTTAATGGTAATGGGCATACGGTACACTTCCTGAGGAAACAACCTCAAGTCCACGGTATCAATTCTATTGGAAAAATTCCATTGATTATTATTGGAGGTTTTGAATTTCCTCTTCCTACTGTCAAGAAGAAATATGATATTCTTATTATTGGGGATGTTCATATCCCCGTTGAGGTAACCTAGTGCTATTCGAAAATTCTCCGGCTTCATGCGATTCGGAATGAGTTTGTTAACAAGACTTGATCAACCTTGTTAGTGGATTCCTTTTGATGAGCATGAGATGGATGAAGTTAGAAAGCACAACTCTCTGTACCCTCCTTTTACTTTCTGTTATTTAGATTAAATAAAGCAAAAATAGTATTTTCTATCTGTTTTCTGAATTATCCTTCCAATAAAAAAATACCCGAAAATAAAAGTTCTCCAAATGCCCTGAAAATGAAATATGATTTTTTTCTAGAATATTTGAGAATATCTGGCACTGAGAACACACCAGAGGGGGCAAGTGTTGGTGTCAAAACCAGCGGATCTCGGGTAGGGGGTCCCAAGCTGTGCGCCTTAGGATCGATGGTAACATGAACACGGGATTTTACCCAGCTTCGGGCTCTCTTGATGAGATAATACCCTACATGCTGCTTGATTGACTTTAATGAGTATAGGGGTTACAAGAGTTGATCTACCCCGAGATCATATGTTGTGGTCTAAACCCTAGAGGTATGATGAGTAATGTCATAATCATCTATCGACTAGCCTGGCCTCGGTTTATATAATGTACCAGAGGCCTAGGATAACAAGAGTCCTAGACGAATACGCCGGTGGGGGAGGAGTCCTTGTCTTGATCACCATGTCTTGTGGAATCTTCCTTGTATGCCGCAGCTGTCCGAACTGGCCCATGAGTATACGACCATGGGACTCCTCGGCCCAATCTAACTGATCGGGAGAAGACATGGTGAGTACCCCCTAGTCTAGGACACCGTCAGCAAGAACCTGGCCACGAGGGTCCAGGGCGCGCCCACCCCCCTGGGGCGCGCCCCCTGCCTCGTGGGCCCCTGGTGGCCCCCTCCACTTATTCCAGTACCCACACACTTCCTCTTCCTCCCAAAAAACCAGCAACCAGCTCAAGCACGAGTTCTAGCTCATCTTGCTGCCATTTCCGATCTCCTTGCTCAAAACTCCACTCACAAAACTGCTTTGGGGGATTGTTCTTTGGTACGTGACTCATCCTATGGTCCAACTTGTTTTTGTTCTAGTGCTTTATTCATTGCAAATTTTTGCTGCCAAGGTGACCCTGTTCTTGAGCTTGCATGTCAAATTTATATGGTCCCAAGTAGTTTTAATGCATGATATAGTCCCTAGGCACTTGTGGGAGTAGTTGCTATCAATTTTGTTGAGTTTGGTTCACTTTTATTTTGAGTTATTAAAATTTTCAGAAATTTTTCAGAGCAAGAAATATGTTTAGGAAAATGTACCAAGGTGGTTCTTCAAGGAAGCAAGGACCAAGGCCCGCAATACGTGAGCAGGACGATGAACCACCGAGGGAAGCTCAAGTGCGGCCTTCTCAATGGCCGTCAGAAGAGTTTATGGTCCAAGTAGGCATCAAGGATGAATTTGATGCATACGTGCGTAATGCTGATCTTGAGGACTTCATGCTAGATAAGTGCCCTCTGTATTACCACTTAACTGATTCCTTTGTGAGAAAGTTCAAATTTACATCTTCACGCAATTCTCACAATGTCCTATTTGATCTTAATGATAAATCATGTACCATGGACTTAGAAGATTTTAATACTACATGTAAACTCCCGCAATGGGGTAGTGCTAGTGAACCTCGCAAACCTGAATTTACAAAATTTCTTGCTAGTATCACTGCGGGGGAATCTAGAGAAATAGCACAAGCTACCATAGGGAGCATTCATTTTCCTGATATACATTATTTTGCTCTCTTTATAGGTAGATGCATAAATGGTAAGCACGAGGCATGTCACATGTGTGTTCCTGATCTTAGTGTTCTCAAGAGTGTTGTGCTAGGAGATAAATAATATAACTTGGGGGCCATTGTTGCACGTAGGTTGCATAATAATAGTTTAAATGAAACTTGTTTGGTGGGATTTATGCAACCCGTGTGGCTAATTTTCTTGAGATACCCATACATGAAAATGATATGGAGTTGCCTCCCGCTTATCTAGATTATGATGCCATGGTTCGTCATCAGTATGTTGAGAGGAATGAACAGTTCCTCTAATACCGACTAATCTTTAACAGACGTCGCACTATCCATGTTTCTCTCCCTGCTCCTGGTTTCTTTGACTTTCAGGCAAAAAGGATATATTGTAACCAGGGAGGAGGCAAACGAATACGAGGGGAGGACGGAGGCAGCTCGCCTCCAAGCTGCAGCTTAGGAGGCAATAGCTATTGCATCTCAGTACGACCCCAGCTAGAACTTTGATCCATGGGCATAGACCAACTTAGGCCAAAAGCCTAAGCTTGGGGGAGTACGTATTTCTCACCGACATTACACTCATGTTCAAACACTCATTCTAGTTGTCGGTGCGCATACTTTTCATTGTACTATCCATGCTAGTTTATTTTCCTCTTCTTGCTTTCTTCTTGTGTGTTTGAATAACATTAAGAAAAAACAAAAAAATTAGTTATAACTTTTAGCTAGTTTACTTTCCATGCATGTAGTAGTAGTAATTAAAAGAAAACCCAAAAAGATTTCTCGTTCTTCTTTTGCTTGTTGGGAGCTTTCCCGTGTAAATAGTTTTATTTCTTTTCTTTTCTTTGGGGGGCGAGAGGAGAAGACCACGATGAAAATGATGAGTGGCTCTCATATGCATTATTGTTGATTTAACCAAGAACCCATATTACCTTGTCTTCTCCCTTGAATTGAATGCTTGCAGATTCCAGCTTAGTCCAATGCACATGCACTATTATTATTATACGCAGCGTTCGGTCGTGCAAGTGAAAGGAAATAATGACAATATATGATGGACTAATTGAGACGAGAGAAGCTGGTATGAACTTGACCTCTCTTGTTTTTGTAAATATGATTAGTTCATCATTCCTAATTCAGCCTATTATGTATAAACATGTTTCAATGACAATTAGAGATTATAGTTGCTTATGACATGCTTAATTAGCTAAGAGTTTATAATGGTTTACCTTGCATGCCAACATGCTATTAAAATGGTTGTGATGTGGTATGATAGGGTGGTATCCTCCTTTGAACGATTCGAGTGACTCGACTTGGCACATGTTCACACATGTAGTTGAAATAAAATCAACATAGCCTCCACGATATTTATGTTCATGGTGGATTATATCCTACTCATGCTTGCACTCAGTGTTGATTAATTTTAATGCATGTTCATGACTATTGTTGCTCTCTAGTTAGTCGCTTCCCAGTCTCTTTCTAGCCTTCACTTGTACTAAGTGGGAATACTGCTTGTGCATCCAAAATCCATAAACCCCAAAGTTATTCCATATGAGTCCATCATACCTTCCTATATGCGGTATCTACCTGTCGTTCCAAGTAAATTTGTATGTGCCAAACTCCAAACCTTCAAATGAAATTCTGTTTTGTATGCTCGAACAGCTCATGTATCAACTAGGTTGTCTGTATCCTCCATGCTAGGCGGGTTATTCTCAAGAGGAGTGGACTTCGCTCCTCACTCACGAGAAAATGGCTCGTCACTGGGATGCCCAGTCCCATGCTCAAATAAAATCAAAATAATTGCAAACAAAACTCCCCCGGGATTGTTGTTAGTTGGAGGCACCCATTGTTTCGGGCAAGTCGTGGATTGATGCTTGTTGGTGGAGGGGGAGTATAAACTTTTCCATTATGTTTGGGAACCGCCTATAATGTGTGTAGCATGGAATATATCGAGATCTCTTGGTTGTTATGTTGACAATGAAAGTATGTTGCTCAAAATATTATTTATCTCTATTTCAAAAATCGAGCTTTGGCACCTCTACAAATCCATGCTTCCCTCTACGAAGGGCCTATCTATTTACTTTTATGTCGAGTCATCACCCTCTTATTAAAAAGCACCAGTTGGAAAGCACCGTTGTCATTTGCATGCATTACTATTGATTTATATTGAGTATGACTATGACTGGATCTCTTTTACCATGAATTACAATGTTTAGTCAGTCCTTGATATTCAGGGGTGCTCTGCATTTAAGTTTTGCGGTCTCAGAAAGGGCAAGCGAGATACCATCTTGTAATATCATATTATGATTGAAAGTGTTGTCATCCGATATTTATTATTATTGCTCGCTAGTTGATTGTGCCATTGATATGAGTAATCATGAGACCTAAGTGTTATTGTGAATATGGTTAGTTCATAATCTTTGCTAAAAACTTGAATGCTGGCTTTACATATTAACAACAACAAGAGCAAACAGAGTTTGTAAAAGTTTTTCTTTATCACTTTCAGTTTGTCAACTGAATTGCTTGAGGACAAGCAAAGGTTTAAGCTTGGGGGAGTTGATACGTCTCCATTGTATCTACTTTTCCAAACACTTTTGCCCTTGTTTTGGACTCTAACTTGCATGATTTTAATGGACCTAACCCGGACTGATGTTGTTTTCAGCAGAATTGCCATGGTGTTATTTTTGTGCAGAAATAAAAGTTCTCAGAATGACTTGAAACTCCACAGAGAATATTTTTGGAATTAATAAAAAATATTGGTGAAAGAATCAAGACCAGGGGGCCCACACCCTGTCCACGAGGGTGGGGGCGTGCCTATCCCCTGGACGCGCCCCCTTGCCTCATGGGCCCCCTGGTGCTCCACCGACCTCAACTCCAACTCCATATATTCACGTTCGGGGAGAAAAATCAGAGAGAAGGATTCATCGCGTTTTACGATACAGAGCCGCCGCCAAGCCCTAAACTCTCTCGGGAGGGCTGATCTGGAGTCCATTCGGGGCTCCGGAGAGGGGAATCCGTCGCCGTCATCATCATCAACCTTCCTCCATCACCAATTTCATGATGCTCACCGTCGTGCGTTAGTAATTCCATTGTAAGCTTGCTGGATGGTGATGGGTTGGATGAGATTTACCATGTAATCGAGTTAGTTTTGTTAGGGTTTGATCCCTAGTATCCATTATGTTCTAAGACTGATGTTGCTAGGACTTTGCTATGCTTAATGCTTGTCACTAGGGCCCGAGTGCCATGATTTCAGATCTGAACCTATTATGTTTCCATGAATATATGTGAGTTCTTGATCCTATGTTGCAAGTCTATAGTCACCTATTATGTGTTATGATCCGGCAACCCTGAAGTGACAATAATCGGGACCACTCTCGATGATGACCATACTTTGAGGAGTTCATGTATTCACTAAGTGTTAATGCTTTGGTCTGGTACTCTATTAAAAGGAGGCCTTAATATCCCTTAGTTTCCAATAGGACCCCGCTGCCACGGGAGGGTAGGACAAAAGTTGTCATGCAAGTTCGTTTCCATAATCATGTATGACTATATTTGGAATACATGCCTACATTATATTGATGAACTGGAGCTAGTTCTGTGTCACCCTATGTTATAACTATTGCATGAGGAATCGCATCCGACATAATTATCCATCACTGATCCAATGCCTATGAGCTTTTCACATATTGCTCTTTGCTTAGTTACTTTACCGTTGCCACTATTACAATTACTACAAAACTGCTACTATTACTTTTGCCACCGTTACCGTTACTTCCATACTACTTTGCTACTAAATACTTTGCTGCAGATATTAAGTTATCCAGGTGTGGTTGAATTGAGAACTCAACTGCTAATACTTGAGGATATTCTTTGGCTCCCCTTGTGTCGAATCAATAAATTTGGGTTGAATACTCTACCCTCGAAAATTGTTGCGATCCCCTATACTTGTGGGTTATCAACAGGTTATAGAATGGTAATTGATTTCCACAAATTAAATAAAGCTACTAGAAAAGATCATTACCATCTACCTTTTATTGATCAAATGCTAGAAAGACTATCCAAACATACACATTTTTGCTTCCTAGATGGTTATTATGGTTTCTGTCAAATACATGTGTCAAAAGAGGATCAGGAAAAGACCACATTTACTTACCCTTTCGTTACTTTTGCTTATAGACGTGTGCCTTTTGGTTTATGCAATGCACCTGCTACCTTTCAAAGATGTATGACTGATATATTCTCTGACTTTCGTGAAAAGATTGTTGAGGTTTTCATGGATGATTTCTCTGTTTATGAAACTTCTTTTGGTAATTGCTTAAGCAACCTTGATCGAGTTTTGCAGAGATGTGAAGAAACCAATCTTGTCTGAATTGGGAGAAGTGCCACGTTATGGTTAATGAAGGTATTGTCTTGGAGCATAAAATTTCTGAAAGAGATATCGAAGTTGATAAAGCTAAAGTAGATGCTATTGAAAAGATGTTGTGTCTAAAGGACATTGAAGGTATAAGAAGTTTTCTTGGTGATGCTGGTTTATATTGGAGGTTTATTAAAGACTTCTCTAAAATTTCTAGGCATGTGACTAATCTCTTACAAAAGCATGTTCCTTTTGTCTTTGATGATGATTGTGTAGATGCACTTGAAATACTTAAGAAAGCCTTGATTTCTGCACCTATTGTTCAACCACCTAACTGGTATTTAGCCTTTGAAATTATGTGTGATGCTAGTGATTATGTTGTAGGTGTTGTTCTAGGACAAAGAGTTGATAAGAAATTAAATGTTATCCAATATGCTAGTAAAACTCTAGACAGTGCCCAGAGAAATTATGTTACTACTGAAAAAGAATTTTTAGCAGTTGTGTTCGCTTGTGATAAGTTCAGACCTTATATTTTTTTATTCCAAAGTAACTGTTCACACTGATCATATTAGTATTAAATATCTTATGGAAAAGAAAGATGTTAAACCTAGACTTATTAGATGGGTTCTCTTGCTACAAGAATTTGATTTGCATATTATTGATAGAAAGGGTGCTGAGAACCCCATTGCAGATAACTTGTCTAGATTAGAAAATGTTCTTAATGACCCACTACCTATTGATGATAGCTTTCCTGATGAACAATTAGTTGTCATAAATGCTTCTCGTACTGCTCCATGGTATGCTGATTATGCTAATTACATTGTTGCTAAATTTATACCACCTAGTTTCACATACCAGCAAAAGAAAAAGTTTTTCTATGATTTAAGGTATTACTTTTGGGATGATTGTCGGTGTCAAAACCGGCGGTTCTCGGGTAGGGGGTCCCAAACTGTGCGTCTAAGGCTGATGGTAACAGGAGGCGGGGGACACAATGTTTACCCAGGTTCAGGCCCTCTCTATGGAGGTAATACCCTACTTCCTGCCTGATTGATCTTGATGAATATGAGTGTTACAAGAGTTGATCTACCACGAGATCGTAATGGCTAAACCCTAGAAGTCTAGCCTAGGAGATTATGATTGTTGTGGGTCTAACCCTAGAAGTCTAAACCTCCGGTTTATATGGACACCGGGGGGGGACTAGGGTTGTACAAAGTCGGTTACAGAGAAAGGAATCTACATATCTGAATAGCCAAGCTTGCCCTCCATGCAAAGGAGAGTCCCATCCGGACATGGGATGAAGTCTTCTATCTTGTATCTTCATAGCCCAACAGTCCGGCCAAAGTATATAGTCCGACTGTCCGAGGACCCCTTAGTCCAGGACTCCCTCAGTAGCCCCTGAACCAGGCTTCAATGACGATGAGTCCGGCGCGCAGATTGTCTTCGGCATTGCAAGGCGGGTTCCTTCTCCGAATACTCCAACATAGCCCTCCGAACATAGAAATGTGTCTGGCTCTGCAAAACAAGTACCACACACAACCGTAGAGAGTATAATATTTCACGAGTCCAATCCGCTGACAACTTTTTGTAGCGTGACATCACGCCACTGCCCGGTCATTATTCGAACCATTTTTAAGCCTACCGCTCCGTGCTTCGAGGTGCGGTTTCACTGGCATATCTTGTCGAAGCAGAGATCCTGTCCCCTTATCATGGGATTTTCATCAATATGGGCATGGGTAACCCAACCGTGCCATCTGCACAGCGCTTGGGAAATAGGCAAATTTTAAGGCAAGGAGGGAGGCGCATGACTTCTACTGTCTTTATAAGGGGATAAGGATTCATCCTCGTTCACCCACGCCTTCTCCTTCCTCTGCCCATCCCTTATCGAGTTCCAGAGCCCAAGCTCTTGCTTTCTCCGCCCAAAAAAGCACTCCAATCATGTCCAGATCCGGAGCTGGAGGCAAGTGGATGGCCTCTTCCGTCAAGAAGAAAGACATTAAGGAGCTCCGGGAGGCCGGGTACCTGGCCAAGGACATCGTTCACTGACTTCTGGCCAAGGGACAGATTGTCCCTACCCCAGAGCCCCATGAGAGGGTGGTGTTTCTCACCCACTTCATCCGCGGGCTGGGATTCCCCTACACCCGTTCGTCCGTGGACTGATGTTTTACTACGGGCTAGACTTCCATGACTTGGCTCCCAACTCCATCCTCAACATCTCGGCATTTATTGTCATGTGTGAGGCCTTCCTCCGCATCCCACCTCACTTCGGCCTATGGCTAAGACTTTCAATGTGAAGCCAAAGGTGGTGAGCGGCCAACAAGTGGAGTGCGGAGGCGCCATGGTGGGCAAGATGCCAAATGTCACCTGCCCCGGAGGCTCCTTTGTGGAGACTGTGAAGGGGTGGCAATCGGGGTGGTTCTACATCATCGAGCCGCACGGCACCAACTGGGCGGCGGCCCCCGAATTCCTATCCGGAGTCCCAATGCGGCTCACCTCCTAGCAAGAGAAGGCCCTGGCCTGGGGCTCTTCGGACGAGCTGACGGGGCTCTAGACGTGTGTCCAGAACATGATAAGCAAGAGAATCAAACTTGTCAACATGGTCCAGGTTATGCTCTTCCGCTAGATCCTTCTGTGCCAGCGCCGGACTTGCAATTTGTGGGAGTTCGACCCGGCCAAGCACTAGACGCTACTGGAGCTCCTCGGCACGACGCACAAAGACGTCTAGAAGGTGATCTTCAAGGCCGGTGAGGTACCACCGCCCACGACTGAGGATCATGGGCTTAGCTCAAAACGGCGGGCTAATCCGGTAAGTTTTTTCATGTTTTCAAGGTATATCCTTTACTGGCATATTTGAGGGGGGAATCTAAGCCTCCCTACCAATTTTTCAGGCCTGGATAGAGATAGCGGAGCAGATTAACTGTCCCGCTCCGTTGCCCGAAGATCCAGAAATGCCTTGATACGTCTCCAACGTATCTATAATTTATGAAGCATTCATGCTATTTTATTATCTGTTTTGAATGATTACGGGCTTTATTATACACTTTTATATTACTTTTGGGACTAACCTATTAACCGGAGGCCCAGCCCATATTGTTGTTTTATTGCCTATTTCAGTGTTTCGAAGAAAAGGAATATCAAACGGAGTCCAAACAGAATGAAACCTTCGGGAGCGTGATTTTTGGAACGAACATGATCCGGGAGACTTGGAGTACAAGTCAGGGAAGCTTTGAGGAGGCCAGGAGATAGGAGGGCACGCCCACCCCCCTGGGCATGCGCCCCTGTCTCGTGGGCCCCTCGAGACTCCCCCGACCGACTTCTTTCGCCTATATATTCCCATATACCCTAAAACCATCGAAGAACAAGATAGATCGGGAGTTCCGCCGCCGCAAGCCTCTGTAGCCACCAAAAACCTCTCGGGAGCCCGTTCCGGCACACTACCGGAGGGGGGTTCATCCCGGCGCTCTCCATGACGAGGAGGGAGTAGTTCACCCTCTGGGCTGAGGGTATGTACCAGTAGCTATGTTCTTGATCTCTCTCTCTCTCTCTCGTGTTCTCTCTATGGCACGATCTTGATATGTCATGAGCTTTGCTATTATAGTTGGATCTTATGATGTTTCTCCCCCTCTACTCTCTTGTAATGGATTGAGTTTTCCCTTTGAAGTTATCTTATCGGATTGAGTCTTTAAGGATTTGAGAACACTTGATGTATGTCTTGCCGTGCTTATCTGTGGTGACAATGGGATATTCACGTGATCCACTTGATGTATGTTTTGGTGATCAACTTCCGGGTTCCGCCCATGAACCTATGCATAGGGGTTGGCACATGTTTTCGTCTTGACTCTCCGGTAGAAACTTTGGGGCACTCTTTGAAGTACTTTGTGTTGGTTGAATAGATGAATCTGAGGTTGTGTGATGCATATCGTATAACCATGCCCACAGATACTTGAGGTGACAATGGAGTATCTAGGTGACATTAGGGTTTTGGTTGATTTGTGTCTTAAGGTGTTATTCTAGTATGAACTCTATGATAGATTGAATGGAAAGAATAGCTTCATGTTATTTTTACTACGGACTCTTGAATAGATAGAACGGAAAGGATAACTTTGAGGTGGTTTCGTACCCTACCATAATCTCTTCGTTTGTTCTCCGCTATTAATAGCTTTTAAGTGACTCTTTTTTGCATGTTGAGGGATTATTATATGATCCAGTTATGTTATTATTGTTGAGAGAACTTGCACTAGTGAAAGTATGAACCCTATGCCTTGTTTCCTACCATTGCATTACCGTTTATGCTCACTTTTATCATTAGTTACCTTTCTGTTTTTATAATTTCAGATTACAAAAACCTATATCTACTATCCATATTGCACTCGTATCACCATCTCTTCGCCGAACTAGTGCACCTATTCAATTTACCATTGTATTGGGTGTGCGGGGGACACAAGAGACTCTTTGTTATTTGGTTGCAGGGTTGCTTGAGAGAGACCATCTTCATCCTACGCCTCCCATAGATTGATAAACCTTAGGTCATCCACCTGAGGGAAATTTGCTACTATCCTACAAACCTCTGCACTTGGAGGCCCAACAACGTCTACAAGAAGAAGGTTGTGTAGTAGACATCAAGCTCTTTTCTAGCGCCATTGCCGGGGAGGCTAGGTAAGCGGCACTCACACCCCGTCAACTAAGCCCTTTTCTGGCGCCGTTGCCGGGGAGGTGAGTGCTTGAAGGTATATCTTTAGATCTTGAAATCGAATCTTTTTGTTTCTTGTTTTATCACTAGTTTAGTTTATAAAAGAAGACTACAAAAAAGGAGTTAAATTTATCTCATACGCTTCATCTTTTTAATATATTTCGTGAGTATGATGAAAAGGAAAATTGTGCTCAAGTGCTAGAAGAAGAAATCTATAAAATGCTTGATACTAAATCTTTGAATGATGAGCATGATTGCAATGTTGTTAGTATGAACTCTTTGAATATCCATAGTACTAATGATGATTGCACTAGTTATGATGAAAATGTCTCTTATAAGCATGTCGATTTTTGTGGAGAGCATTGGGTTTGCATAGATACACCAAATAGAGAAGATAGATATTGCAAGAGGCATAAGCATGTAGAAACTAAATTGTTTCAAGAAAGGCTAAGGGTGAGTGCTGAAGAATTATATTTCCTTGGTCGTACTTGTGAACTTTGCAATGAAAGTGGTCATTTACATCTCCGATGCAAGTTGTTTCATGATCGAATCGTGTCCAAAAATTGTGATGATTTGATTTCCCTTGCACATTATAATGAACTTAATTTGCTTACGGGTTATGAAGAAATAAAATGTTTAACTATATTTCTTCCAGAATTTGCCCGTTATAACCTTCATGATTTCGATCTAGAGACGATTTATATGTTTTGTGCAGTGAATTGCATTGAAAATCCTTATATTGCCAATTACCTAAAGAAAAGAAAGCAAACATAAGATGAAGAGAATACTAATGAAAGGGAAGAAACTTCCCATTATCCTCCTATTATTTCTTATGATGAATCAGGTAACGAGGAGGAGCTTTCTATTCAACCAATCTCATCTATAAGGAGCTCAAAGAAGAAGGTTGAACCCACACATAATGTGAAGAAGAAAAAGAAATGAATGAGCAACAAAGGTAAAAAGGTATCCCTCCCAAATGATGTTGCTCCTACTACTCATTGTGATGATGATACTTGCTATACTATTGGTGCTATCCATACTATTAATGATGAGAGTGATTATGCTTATGATATGAAAAGGCCCAAGCTTGGGGAAGCTATGTTTGATAAGGATGAAATATTTGAGAATATATTTGCTGAAATTAATGTTTGTCCCAAGCTTGGGGATGCTACGTTTAATGAAGATGATATTTTTAGCATCCCAATTTTTGATATGCAAAGTTGTTATGATGATAGCATGCCTCTTACCTATGATGATTATATCGATGAAAGTGGATTTGTAAGAGTGTCAACTTTATTTAGTGATTCCACTATCTTGGGAGAGGTTTCAATCGATTATGATGAGAACGAAGTTGCTACTTATGATGATTATTGTGATGAAACTTATGCTATAAAAAGTAGTGATGATTATATTTATAAAACTTGTCATGATTATGATTACCCATTTTCTGAACATAACTCTTTTAATGTGGAAACAATTTTTAGTGTTCAAGTCTCTTATGATACTCCCACTATTCCGAATGAGAAGAATTTTGCTTATGTGGAGAGTAGTAAATTTTGTGATCCACTTGATGTATCTTTTGACGTGCTTCTCTGTGGTGACAATGGGATATTCACGTGATCCACTTGATGTATGTTTTGGTGATCAACTTGCGGGTTCCGCCCATGAACCTATGCATAGGGGTTGGCACACGTTTTCGTCTTGACTCTCCGGTAGAAACTTTGGGGCAATATTTGAAGTACTTTGTGTTGGTTGAATAGATGAATCTGAGATTGTGTGATGCATGTCGTATAATCATGCCCACGGATACTTGAGGTGACAATGGAGTATCTAGGTGACATTAGGGTTTGGTTGATTTGTGTCTTAAGGTGTTATTCTAGTATGAACTCTATAATAGATTGAACGGAAAGAATAGCTTCTTGTTATTTTACTACGGACTCTTGAATAGATAGAACAGAAAGGATAACTTTGAGGTGGTTTCGTACCCTACCATAATCTCTTCGTTTGTACTCCGCTATTAGTGGCTTTAGAGTGACTCTTTGCTGCATGTTGAGGGATTGTTATATGATCCAGTTATGTTATTATTGTTGAGAGAACTTGCACTAGTGAAAGTATGAACCCTATGCCTTGTTTCCTACCATTGCAATACCATTTACGCTCACATTTATCATTAGTTACCTTGTTGTTTTTATAATTTCAGATTACAAAAACCTATATCTACTATCCATACTGCACTTGTATCACCATCTCTTCGCCAAACTAGTGCACCTATACAATTTACCATTGTATTGGGTGTGTTGGGGACACAAGAGACTCTTTGTTATTTGGTTGCAGGGTTGCTTGAGAGAAACCATCTTCATCCTACGCCTCCCGCGGATTGATAAACCTTAGGTCATCCACTTGAGGGAAATTTGCTACTGTCCTACAAACCTCTACACTTGGAGGCCCAACAACGTCCACAAGAAGAAGGTTGTGTAGTAGACATCTCGCCTCTTGTGACGAAGATGTTGTTTCCGGCGCCTTATGAGGTGCCGGAGAAGAAGGCCAAAAAGAAGGCCCCGGGGACCAGAAGTGGTCTCCGTCGCAAGGGCACTTCAGACGTGACGTCCTAAGACGCGAGACTCACTCCTCCACCGAAGACGACGAGGAAGAGGGGGAGGAAGAAGAAATCCATTCCCTCCCTGCTGGGGAGAGAAAGAAGAGGAAGGCCTCCACACATGGGGAGGCCGAGGCATCCAAGAAGGGGAAAACTTCCCTTCTAGACAACTCCGCAGTGGCCACCAACAGCGGCGGGGAGTGGGAGCCCAGGGTAAAGCCCCTAGCCAACTCGTAAGTGTCCGGACATAGTAATATATCCTACATTTTTACTTTATTGTTTTTAACGTGTTGAATCGCGCACTTGCAGCCCGGCCCTGTCCAACATCGCGCTGTCCTCCTCTTCGGAGGGATCGCTAGACCCGTCGGCGATGAACAGTGAGTCCCTTCTGACGGCCTCCTCCCCCAAGGTCGCAGACAACACCGAGGTGTTGTCTCGAAGGATCCCCGGCTAGGGAGAGGCTCAGGAGGCCGTCCCGGTGGTCCCGGAGGGTAAAACCCCGGTTGCCAAACACATGGGGGGACAGGCCTATATGGACACCGACAATGGGGGCCGTAACCAATTCGGCCCCCGGCCAAATAGAGCTTCGGAGACCCAAGTGGCTCCGTATTCAGGCAGGCCGCCTCTTCCTAACGAGGGGGGTGAGCCAACTCCACCGGTGACCTCTGTCCATCCAGAGGCACCGGATAGGCTACTGGAAGCGCTGCAAGGCGCTTCCATCGTGGAAGAACATCGTACCCTTATCGGTACGGTGATTGAGAGGGTCCAGTCTGCAAAAAGTGGACTGGCCGAAGCCTGCACTAGCCTTCTTACAGGCTTTGAGGTAAGCAACGTAATTAGGAAAAGAATATCACAGTATAGACAGTAGCCCCTGAGACTCTGTACGGTGTTCGGAAAGAAAAGCCGAACAGAGGATCAACCAATATTTGCAAGAGTCTAACATAATATGTATATGTGAATAAGCAGGCGCCACTGCTGGCTGCTGCCGCTCATACTGCGGAAGTCTCCGGACTGAAGCAAAATCTAGAGCGGGCCGAGCAAGAGCTCGGCCTCGTGAAGGAGCAGCTGGAGGAAAGCAAAGGTATGTATTTAACCTGTGCGTATATTTAGGAAGGATGGATGGTTCATACTGACTAAAGTGTCATGAACTTTATTAGCGGCCACGACCAAGGTAGCGGCTCTCAAGAAGGCGTTAGCCGAGGCCGAGGGCAAAGCGGCCAAGGAACTCGCCGCGCACGAAAAGCAGGAGGCCCGAGTCAGCGAGGTCCAGCAAGAGCTCTAGGACGCCGTCAAGAAGTACGAGTCCTTGGAGCGTGATTTTAAGACTCAAGAGTCCGAACTTGGCAAGGCCCACCAGAGCGCACAAGATGCCCGAGCTGAAGCCCAGAGCACTCTCCAGGAAATCCAGGCGGCCAAAAAGATTATAGCGGGTAAGGCTTTCATAATGCAGAGCAAATATGTGAAGGAAACATTCCTTTTCTTACCTAGATTTGGAGCTCTCCAGGGGTGTTTGCGGATATGTCACGCAGCATATCAGATGTTGTAGCATTTTATCGAGCCGAAGAAGGGAGCTTGAAAGGGATCAAGAAGAGGTGTCTAGAGGGGGGATTAGACACTAGGTGCCCAAAGTAGCAGTTTTCAACTTCTTTAAGTAGGAGTGGAGTTTAGGCACAAGTTTAACACTCACAATACATAACAAGCAAGCATGCAAAGAGTATATGAGCAGCAGAAAGTAAAGCATGCAACTTGCAAGAATGTAAAGGGAAGGGATTGGAGGATTCAAACGCAATTGGAGACACGGATGTTTTTGTCGTGGTTCCGATAGGTGGTGCTATCGTACATCCACGTTGATGGAGACTTCAACCCACGAAGGGTAACGGCTGCGCGAGTCCACGGAGGGCTCCACCCACGAAGGGTCCACGAAGAAGCAACCTTGTCTATCCCACCATGTCCGTCGCCCACGAAGGACTTGCCTAACTAGCGGTAGATCTTCACGAAGTAGGCGATCTCCTTGCCCTTACAAACTTCTTGGTTCAACTCCACAATCTTATCGGAGGCTCCCAAGTGACACCTAGCCAATCTAGGAGACACCACTCTCCAAGAAGTAACAAATGGTGCGTTGATGATGAACTCCTTGCTCTTGTGCTTCAAATGATAGTCTCCCCAACACTCAACTCTCTCTCACAGGATTTAGATTCGGTGGAAAGAAGATTTGAGTGGAAAGCAACTTGGGGAAGGCTAGAGATCAAGATTCATATGGTAGGAATGGAATATCTTGGCCTCAACACATGAGTAGGTAGTTCTCTCTCAGAAATAGGATGCTGGAAGTGTAGGTTCGTTCTAATGGCTCTCTCCATGAATGAAGAGGAGGTGGAGGGGTATATATAGCCTCCACATCTAACCGTTACACATAACTTACCAATCTCGGTGGGACCGAATCAACAAACTCAGTCAGACCGATTTAGTAAACCTAGTGGCCACTAGGGTTTTCGGTGGGACCGACATGCAACTCGGTAGGACCGATATGGTTAGGGTTAGGGCATAACTTAATCTCGGTGAGACCGATTACACAAACTCGGTGAGACCGATTTTGGTAATAAGCTAACCAGAGAGTTGGTCAGGTAAACTCGGTGGGACCGGTTCGCTCATTTCGGTGGGACCGAAATGTTACGAAAAGGAAACAGAGAGTTTACATTGCAATCTCGGTGGGACCGATCGTTCACTTCGGTTAGACCGAAACGTTACGAAGGGAAACAGAGAGATTACAATCCCATCTCGGTGAGACCGAGATCCCTATCGTGAGACCGATTTGCCTAGGGTTTGTGGCAGTGGCTATGACATCTGAACTCGGTGGCTCCGGGTAGAAAGATTTGGTGGGGCCGAGTTTGACCTTTGGTTTAGGACCTATGTGGATGTGAGAAAGTACTTGAGGGCTTTGGAGCATATCACTAAGCACTTTGAGCAAGCAAGCCATTAAGCAACACCTCATCCCCTCTTGATAGTATTGGCTTTTCCTATAGACTCAATGTGATCTTGGATCACTAAAATGGAAAATGTAGAGTCTTGAGCCAATCCTTTGTCCTTAGCATCTTGAAGGGGTTCCACATCCTTTAGTCCATGCCGCTCCATTGTTGAACTTATCTGAAACATACTAGGTAAACGGGTTAGTCCAACAAGAGATATATTGACATTAATTACCAAAACCACCCAGGGAGCACGTGTGCTTTCAATCTCCCCCTTTTTCGTAATTGATGACAACATACATCAAAGCTTTAGATAAAGATATAGAGAATAGCAAGTAAAGCTTTGGAAAGACATGTAACAAGCATAGGCTCCCCCTACATGTATGCAATCATGTGAATATGGAATATAGAAGCATGTGAATGCATGAACATGACAGAGTAAGCAATGTGTTACATGTATCTTGGCCATATGCATCAGAGCAAAAGATAGCAACAGATGTGTATGTGGGAAATGTACCTTCATGCTCATGAGTCCTTCTTGCAAACAATATGTACATCAGCAAGAATTCCTCATACACATGATTGTGATGCATATACTTACCTTGTGGTCTTGAGTTGGCTTAGGATGGAATGAACCTGCGTAAACAAGGTTAGATAACACAGATACACCTACTAGCCAGAGCAAACAGAAGAAACCACAAGAATACCAAGACTGGGATGACATGTAGAGAGTGAGTACTAAGTACCACATTTGACATAGACATGTCCCCAAAGGTAAAGATGTACAATGAATTTAAGAATTTCTCTCCCTTAGATGTCTTGCTCCCCCTGATCTAGCATGGGATACTGGGAGAAGATAGGGAACAGAAAATCAGAGCAAAATGCAAACTCAGAGCTAATGCAAATAAGCACATATGAACATGTCTTTCTTCCCCCTTATGAATACATGTGACATCTCTCCTCTTGAACATCAAGCATCTGGGGTCCTTGAGGATTACTCTCTTCTTGAGTATTCTCTCCCCCTGGAGATCTCTCTCTCCCCCTATGGAGATGATAAGCTTTGATGTGATCTCTCTCTCCCCCTTTGACATCAATTTCCATGAAGGGCCTTCTGGAATTTGTCGTGAATGGGTTTTGGTCCTTGAGTCACAACACAAAGCATTGATAAAAATGTGATGCTTGTAGAGGACAAGATAAATTGAGTGGAGATGGATCAAGAGTAAAGCGGGAACAAGTGGCAAAATGTTTTTTTCTGTAGTGAAATCGGTAGCACCGAGTGGTATGCTTCGGTTCTACCGAAAAGATTCGGTTGGACCGAAAGCATCAAACCGGTGAGACCGAGTTCATCACAGAGAAAACACTTGTCACCTCAGCTCACTAGACAGGTAAGATCTCACAAGGATTTGCAAGGAATTAGCAGAAAGATTTGCAATGAATTGGATGCAGGGAATGCAAAAAATATACAAGAAAGAAATCTAGATGAAGTTTTTTTTGAAAGGGGAAACAAACATGCATGCGACAAATGCAAGAGCACAGAAAAGAAAACAAGTAAACTTCATCTAGAGATGGTTAGCGACAAGGTCACCTATGTTAGAGTATATTGACTTAGGAGTCAAGTGAGTTCACTTGATCATAGGTCATGCTCATCGTTTAAGCTCAAAATGGGGTTATCATTTATCGTTTAAGCATCTTGATGTACTCACATCTTATCGAGTTGCTTTGACTCATGACTCGGAGTAAAGCTTCTCTAAGATGGAATGACATACCTTGGGTGGTGGTGTTGATCATGTAGTTGAACTTGTGTGGGTTGCTCAAAGTTGATGTAGCTCATCAAGAGTTGGGAGCACCACTTGGAATTTGAGTTCATCTACCTACATGGGTTAGTTTTTGCAAGGAAGAGCACTTGTGTATCCAAAATGACAATCATGAAACTCAACATAGAATTTGTCAAAGGATATGTTTGAATGGTTCCGTGCTTCCTTGTCTTCAACCACCATTGTGTAGAGCCTTGGTGGTGTAGAGATTGCTCAAGATATGAGTAGGTTACAATCTCATGGAATTCGATTCAACCAAGTACCTACATGGGTTAGATAACACGCAAGGTGCAAATATATCCAAGACATAAGATTATCATCATAAGAGAAATATCAAGGATTAGTCATAAGCTCATGTCTTGCATGTATCCAATGGAGTTTCTACTCCAAGTTTGAAGCATAAATGATGTTCAATTCACCTCTTAACCTGCAAAACACCTTCTCATCAAGTGGTTCAGTGAAAATATCCGCTAATTGTTTTTCGGTGCGAACATGCTTAAGATTAATGTTACCCTTGGCAACATGATCTCGAATGAAATGATGACGAACTTCAATATGCTTAGTTCGAGAGTGTTGCACGGGATTGTGAGCAATCTTGATAGCACTTTCATTGTCACAAAGTAATGGAACATGTTTCACATATATCCCATAATCTTTAAGAGTTTGGGTCATCCAAAGTAATTGAGCACAACATGAACCAGCGGCAATGTATTCCGCTTCGGCGGTGGATAAGGATACCGAGTTTTGTTTCTTGGAAGACCAAGACACAAGAGATATACCAAGAAATTGACAAGTACCCGAAGTGGACTTTCTATCAACCTTGTCACCGGCATAGTCCGAGTCGGAGTAGCCAAAAAGATCGAATGAGGCCCTCTTAGGATACCAAATGCCAAAATTTGGTGTATGGATTAAGTATCTCACTATCCTTTTCACGGCCTTAAGATGACATTCTTTAGGAGCAGCTTGATATCGCGCACACATGCACACACTTAGCATGATATTGGGACGTGAAGCACATAGATATAACAATGAACCAATCATAGAGCCATAAACCTTTTGATCGACCGGTTCACCATCTTTGGTCAAATCAAGATGTCCACTAGTAGGCATGGGTGTAGTCATACCTTTGCATTCTTGCATATTGAACTTCTTGAATAAGTCCTTGGTGTACTTTGTTTGAGAGACAAAGGTACCTTCCTTAGTTTGTTTGACTTGCAAACCAAGAAAGAATTTGAGTTCACTCATCATTGACATCTCAAACTTCTCCAACATTAGCTTCCCAAACTTTTCACTAAAATGAGGGTTAGTAGAACCAAATATAATATCATCAACATAGATTTGGCACACAAATAGTGTTGGGGAACGTAGCAGAAATTCAAAATTTTCTACGCGTCACCAAGATCAATCTATGGAGATTCTAGCAACAAGAGAGGGAGAGGATGAGCATCTTCGTACCTTTGAAGATCGCTAAGTGGAAGCGTTACTAGAACGCGGTTGATGGAGTCGTACTCGCGGCGATTCAAATCGCGGAAGATCCGATCTAGCGCCGAACGGACGGCGCCTCCGTGTTAAACACATGTACAGCCCGGGGACGTCTCCTCCTTCTTGATCCAGCAAGGGGAGAGGAGAAGTTGAGGGAGAGCTCCGGCAGCACGACGGCGTTATGGTGGTGGAGCTCGTGGTTCTCTAGCAGGGCTTCGCCAAGCACTACGGAGGAGGAGGACATGTATGAGGAGGGAGGGGTTGCGCCAGGGGAAGGGTATGGCTGCCCTCCCACCCCCTCACTATATATAGGGGGAAGGGGAGAGGGGGCCGGCCCCTCTAGATGGATCTAGAGGAGGGGCGGCGGCCAAGGGAAACCCTAGATGGGTTTGGGCGCCCCCACCCCCTATGAAACTTGCCCCCCAAACCAGGAGGGGTGGCTGCCCTAGGGGAGGCGCCCCAACCTCTCCAGGTTATGTTAGATGGGGTAGGAGGGGCGCTCAGCCCCTTAGTGGGCTGATGTGCCCCCTCCCCTTGGCCCATAAGGCCCCCTGACGCTTGCCGGGGCCTCCGAAACCCCTTTAGGACACGCTGGTCATCACCTGGTACCCCCGGAACAATTCCGGACTCCAATACCCTTTGTCCAATATACCGATCTTCACCTACGGACCATTCTGGAGCTCCTCGTCATGTACGGGATCTCATCCGGGACTCCGAACAACCTTCGGTAACCACATACTATTTCCCATAACAACTCTAGCGTCACCGAACCTTAAGTGTGTAGACCCTACGGGTTCGGGAACCATGCAGACATGACCGAGACGTTCTCCGGCCAATAACCAACAACGGGATCTGGATACCCATGTTGGCTCCCACATGTTCCATGATGATCTCATCGGATGAACCACGATGTCGAGGATTCAATCAATCCCGTATACAATTCCCTTTGTCCATTGGTACTTGCCCGAGATTCGATCGGCGGTATCCCTATACCTTGTTCAATCTCGTTACCGGCAACTCTCTTTACTCGTTCCATAATGCATGATCATGTGACTAACTACTTAGTCACATTGAGCTCATTATGATGATGCATTACCGAGTGGGCCCAGAGATACCTCTCCGTCATACGGAGTGACAAATCCCAGTCTCGATTCGTGCCAACCCAATAGACACTTTTGGAGTTACCTGTAGTGCACCTTTATAACCACCCAGTTACGTTGTGACGTTTGGTACACCCAAAGCATTCCTACGGTATTCGGGAGTTGCACAATCTCATGGTCTAAGGAAATCATACTTGACATTAGAAAAGCTCATAGCAAACAAACTACACGATCTTGTGCTATGCTTAGGATTGGGTCTTGTCCATCACATCATTCTCCTAATGATGTGATCCCATTATCAATGACATCCAATGTCCATGGTCAGAAAACCATAACCATCTATTGATCAACGAGCTAGTCAACTAGAGGCTCACTAGGGACATGTTGTGGTCTATGTATTCACACATGTATTACGATTTCCAGTTAATACAATTATAGCATGAACAATAGACAATTATCCTGAACAAGGAAATACAATAATAACCATTTTATTATTGTCTCTAGGGCATATTTCCAACAGTCTCCCACTTGCACTAGAGTCAATAATCTAGTTCACATCACTATGTGATCGTAATGAATCTAACACCCATGGGGTTTGATCATATCTCGCTTGTGAGAGAGGTTATTAGTCAATGGGTCTGAACCTTTTAGATCCATGTGTGCTTTACAAATCTCTATGTCATCTTCTAGATGCAGTTACCACGCGCTATTTGGAACTATTCCAAATAACTGTTCTACTATACGAATCCGGTTGACTACTCAGAAACATCCATATTAGTGTCAAAGTTTCCATCGGCGTAACCCTTTACGACGAACTCTTTTACCACCTCCATATCGAGAAAATTCCTTAGTCCACTAGTTATTAAAGATAACCTTGACCGTTGTCCTGTGATCAATTCCTGGATCACACTTGTACCCCTTGACTGACTCATGACAAGGCACACTTCAGGTGCGGTACACAGCATAGTATACTATAGAGCCTACGTCTAAACCATAGGGGACGACATTCCTCCTTTCTCTCTATTCTGCCGTGGTCAGGTCTTGAGTCTTGATACGCCTCCAACGTATCTATAATTTTTGATTGCTCCATGCTACTTTACCTACTATTTTGGACTATATTGGGCTTTATTTTCCACTTTTATATTACTTTTGGGACTAACCTATTAACCGGAGGCCTAGCCCAGAATTGCTATTTTTGCCTTTTTCAGTATTTCGAAGAAACAGAATATCAAACGGAGTCCAAACGGAATGAAACCTTCGGGATCGTGATTTTCCAACCGAACGTGATCCAGGAGACTTGGACCCTACTCCAAGCAGTGCCAGAGGCGGTCACGAGGGTGGAGGACGCCCCCCTGGGCGTGCCTCCCTACCTCATGGGCCCCTCAATGCTCCACCGACGTACTCCTTCCTCCTATATATACCTACGTATCCCCGAACGATCAGAAGAGGAGCCAAAAACCTAATTCCACCGCCGCAACCTTCTGTATCCACGAGATCCCATCTTGGGGCCTGTTCCGAAGCTCCGCCGGAGGGGCATCCACCATGGAGGGCTTCTACATCATCACCATAGCCCCTCCGATGAAGTGTGAGTAGTTTACTTCAGACCTTCGGGTCCATAGCTAGTAGCTAGATGGCTTCTTCTCACTTTTTGGATCTCAATACAATGTTCTCCCTCTCTCTCGTGGAGATCTATTCGATGTAATCTTCTTTTGCGGTGTGTTTGTTGAGACCGATGAATTGTGGGTTTATGATCCAGTATTATCTATGGAAAATATTTGATTCTTCTCTGAATTCTTTTATGTATGATTGAGTTATCTTTGCAAGTCTCTTCGAATTATCCTTTTTGGTTTGGCCAACTAGATTGGTAGTTCTTGCAATGGGAGAAGTGCTTAGCTTTGGGTTCAATCTTGCGGTGTCCTTACCCAGTGACAGAAAGGGTTGCAAGGCACGTATTGTATTCTTACCATCGAGGATAACAAGATGGGGTTTTTATCATATTGCATGAATTTATCCCTCTACATCATGTCATCTTGCTTAAGGCGCTACTCTATTTTTACTTAATACTCTAGATGCATGCTGGATAGCGGTCGATGAGTGGAGTAATAGTAGTAGATGCAGAATCGTTTCGATCTACTTGTTTTGGACGTGGTGCCTATATACATGATCATTGCCTAGATATACTCATAACTATGCTCAATTCTGTCAATTGCTCAACAGTAATTTGTTCACCCACCGTAGAATACTTATGCTCTCGAGAGAAGCCACTAGTGAAACCTATGGCCCCCGGGTCTATTCTCATCATATAAAACCTCTATCACTTTATTTACTTGCTTTGTTTTTACTTTGCCTTTTACTTTTTTACTTTGCATCTATCTATCAAAAATACCAAAAATATTATCTATCATATCTCACTCTCGTAAGTGACCGTGAAGGGATTGACAACCCCTAAGCGTTGGTTGCGAGTTGCTATCGTTTTGTGTAGGTACGAGGGACTTGTGCGTGGTCTCCTACTGGATTGATACCTTGGTTATCAAAAACTGAGGGAAATACATACGCTACTTTGCTGCATCATCCTCTCCTCTTCGGGGAAATCCAAGGCAGTGCTCAAGAGGTAGCAAGAAGAATTTCTGCCGCCGTTGCCGGGGAGGCTCACGCAAGCAAGTCAACAATACCAAGTACCCATCGCAATCCCTATCTCTCGCATTACATTATTTGCCATTTGCCTCTCGTTTTCCTCTCCCCCACTTCACCCTTGCCGTTTTATTCGCCCTCTCTTTCCCAATCTCCTCCTCTCTTTCCCGTTTGCCTTTTTCCCGTTGCCTTTTTTTGCTTGTGTGTTGGATTATTTGTTGCCATGGCACAAGATAATACCAAATTGTGTGATTTCTCGAATACCAATAATAATGATTTCCTTAGTACTCCGATTGCTCCTCTTAATAATGATGAGTCTTGTGAAATCAATACCGCTTTGTTGAATCTTGTTATGAAAAATCAATTTGCCGGCCTTCCTAGTGAAGATGCCGCTACTCATCTAAACAATTTTGTTGATTTGTGTGATATGCAAAAGAAAAAAGAGACGGATAACAATATTGTCAAATTGAAGTTATTTCCGTTTTCACTTAGAGATCGTGCTAAAGTTTGGTTTAC
This sequence comes from Triticum dicoccoides, assembly GCF_002162155.2. Classification (NCBI taxonomy): domain Eukaryota; kingdom Viridiplantae; phylum Streptophyta; class Magnoliopsida; order Poales; family Poaceae; genus Triticum; species Triticum dicoccoides. Next base: position 368,072,367 of record NC_041389.1, on the reverse strand, counting down.
GTCTTTGCCTAAAAATAGTATTGATTCTTGGAACAAGTGCAAAGATGCTTTTATCTCTAAGTATTTTCCTCCCGCTAAGATTATCACTCTTAGGAATGATATCATGAATTTTAAACAACTTGATCATGAGAATGTTGCCCAATCTTGGGAAAGAATGAAATTAATGCTTCACAATTGCCCTACTCATGGTTTGAATTAATGGATGATCATACAAAATTTTTATGCCGGATTGAATTTTGCTTCTAGAAATCTTTTAGATTCGGCCGCGGGAGGCACGTTTATGGAAATTACATTAGGGGATGCTACCAAATTGCTTGATAATATTATGGCTAATTATTCTCAATGGCACACCGAAAGATCTTCTAGTAAAAAAGTGCATGCTATAGAAGAAATCAATGTTTTGAGTGAAAAGATGGATGAACTTATGAAGACGTTTGCTCCTAAAAATACTCCTCTTGATCCCAATGATATGCCTTTGTCTACTTTGCTTGAGAATAATAATGAATCTATGGATGTGAATTTTGTTGGTAGGAATAGTTTTCGAAACAATGCTTATAGAGGGAATTTTAATCCTAGGCCTTATCCTAGTAATCCTTCTAATAATTATGGAAATTCCTACAACAACTCTTATGGAAATTTTAATAAGATGCCCTCTGAATTTGAGAGTAGTGTTAAAGAGTTCATGAATTCACAAAAGAATTTTAATGCTTTGCTTGAAGAGAAATTGCTTAAAGTTGATGATTTGGCTAGGAACGTTGATAGAATTTCTCTTGAAATTAATTCTTTAAAGCTTAGATCTATTCCTCCTAAGCATGATATCAATGAGTCTCTCAAATCCATGAGAATTTCCATTGATGAGTGCAAGGAAAGAACTGCTAGGATGCGTGCTTCCAAAGATGCCTTTATTAAAGCGTGTTCTTCCAATTCCTATGAAAATCAAGATGAAGATCTAAAAGTTATTGATGTGTCCCCCATTAAATCTTTGTTTTGCAATATGAATCTTGATGAAACTGAATATGATCTTCCTTTACCTAGAAGGCGTTCTAAGAATTCGGAGTTTCTAGATCTCGATGATGAAATTGATGAAAGTGGGATTGAAAGAAATAAAAACCTAGGTGTTGCTAAACCCACTATTTTGGATCTCAAGGAATTTAATTACGAAATTGCTCTTTGATTGGTTGTATTTCCTTGTTGCAATCCGTGCTAGATTCTCCTCATGCTTATAGTCAAAATAAGGCATTTACCGAACACATTGTTGATGCTTTGATGCAATCTTATGAAGAAAAAGTTGAGTTGAAAGTTTCTATCCCTAGAAAACTCTATGATGAGTGGGAACCTACTATTAAAATTAAAAATAAAGGTTATGAGTTTCATGCTTTGTGTGATTTGGGTGCTAGTGTCTCTACTATTCCCAAAGCTTTGTGTGATTTGCTAGATTTCCGTGATTTTGATGATTGCTCTCTAAACTTGCATCTTGCGGATTCCACTATTAAAAAACCTATGGAAGAATTAATGATGTTCTTATTGTTGCAAATAGGAATTATGTGCCCGTAGATTTTATCGTTCTTGATATAGATGGCAATCCTTCATGTCCTATTATTCTTGGTAGACCTTTCCTTAGAACGATTGGTGCAATTATTGATATGAAAGAAGGGAATATTAGATTCCAGTTTCCCTTAAAGAAGGGTATGGAACACTTCCCTAGAAAGAAAATAAAATTTCCATATGAATCCATCATGAGAGCCACTTATGGATTGCCTACCAAAGATGGCAATACCTAGATCTATCCTCGCTTTTATGCCTAGCTAGGGGCGTTAAACGATAGCGCTTGTTGGGAGGCAACCCAATTTTATTTTGTGTTTTTTTGTTTTTGCTTCTGCTTAGGAATAAATAATCCATCTAGCCTCTGTTTGGATGTAGTTTTATCTTTTAATTAGTGTTTGTGCCAAGTAGAACCTATAGGATAACCTACGATGATAGTTGATTTGATTCTGCTGAAAAACAGAAACTTTGCATGCACGAATATAGTTATGTTAAATCACAGGAACGTGATTTTGCGTTGATTCTTTTCGATGCTGTTCAATAAACAAATTGTCCAGGACTTCCTATTTTGGTAGAATTTTTAGAGGTCCACAAGTTTGCGTTAGTTACAGATTGCTACAGACTGTTCTGTTTTTGACAGATTTTGTTTTTCGTGTGTTGTTTGCTTATTTTGATGAATCTATGGCTAGTAAAATAGTTTATAAACCATAGAGAAGTTGGAATACAGTAGGTTTAACACCAAAATAAATAAATAATGAGTTCATTACAGTACCTTGAAGTAGTCTTCTGTTTTCTTTCTCTAATGGAGCTCACGAGATTTCTGTTGAGTTTTGTGTTGTGAAGTTTTCAAGTTTTGGGTGAATTCTTTTGATGGATTATGGAACAAGGAGTGGCAAGAGCCTAAGCTTGGGGATGCCCATGGCACCCCCAAGATAATCCAAGGACACCAAAAAGTGAAAGCTTGGGGATGCCCTGGAAGGCATCCCCTCTTTCGTCCACTTCCATCGGTAATTTACTTGGAGCTATATTTTTATTCACCACATGATATGTGTTTTGCTTGGAGTGCCTTGTATTATTTTCGTCTTTGCTTGTTAGTTTACCACAATCATCCTTGCTGTACACACCTTTTGAGAGAGCCATACATGAATTGGAGTTTGTTAGAATACTCTATGTGCTTCACTTATATCTTTTGAGCTTGATAGTTTTGCTCATAGTACTTCACTTATATCTTTTGAGCGTGATAATTTTTGCTCTAGTGCTTCACTTATATCTTTTAGAGCACGGTGGTGGATTTGTTTTAAAGAAACTATTGATCTCTCATGCTTCACTTAGATTATTTTGAGAGTCGTTAATAGCATGGTAAATCGCTTAATGTTAATATACTTGGTGTTCAAGATATGTGAAACTTTCTTTTGAGTGCGTTGAATACTAAGATAAGTTTGATGCTTGATAATTGTTTTGAGATATGGAGGTGATCATATCAAAGTAATTCTAGTTGGGTGATTATGAATTTAAAAAATGCTTGTGTTGAAGTTTGTGATTCCCGTAGCATGCACGTATGGTGAACCGCTTTGTGATGAAGTTGGAGCACAATTTTATTTATTGATTGTCTTCCTTATGAGTGGCGGTCGGGGACGAGCGATGGTCCTTTCCTAGCAATCTATCCCCCTAGGAGCATGTGCGTAGTGCTTTGGTTTTTGATGACTTCTAAATTTTTGCAACAAGTGCATGAGTTCTTATGATTAATGTTGAGTCCATGGATTATACGCACTCCCATCTTTCCACCTTTGCCAGCCTCTCTAATACCGCACACATTTCGCCAGTATCATACACCCACCATATACATTCCTCAAAACAGCCACCATATCTACCTATCATGGCATTTCCATAGCCATTCCGAGATATATTGCCATGCAACTTTCCACCGTTCCATTTATTATGACACGCTCCATCATTGGCATATTGCTTTTTGCATGAACATGTAGTTGACATTGTATTTGTGGCAAGGCCACCTTCATAATTTTCATACATGTCGCTCTTGATTCATTGCATATCCCGGTACACCGCCGGAGGCATTCATATAGAGTCATACTTTGTCCTAAGTATCGAGTTGTAATTGTTGAGTTGTAAGAAAAATAAAAGTGTGATGATCATCATTATTAGAGCATTGTCCCAAGTGAGGAAAGGATGATGGAGACTATGATTCCCCCATAAGTCAGGATGAGACTCCGGATGAAATAAAATAAAAGAGTCCAAAGAAGCCCAAATAAAAAAAAGGCCATAAAAAAGAGAAAAGGACCAAATAAAAAAACGAGAGAAAAAGAGAGAAGGGACAATGCTACTATCCTTTTACCACACTTGTGCTTCAAAGTAGCACCATGATCTTCATGATAGAGAGTCTCTTATGTTGTCACTTTCATATACTAGTGGGAATTTTCATTATAGAACTTAGCTTGTATATTCCAATGATGGGCTTCCTCAAAAGTGCCCTAGGTCTTCGTGAGCAAGCAAGTTGGATGCACACCCACTTAGTTTCTTTCGTTGAGCTTTCATATACTTATAGCTCTAGTGCATCCGTTGCATGGCAATCCCTACTCACTCACATTGATATCTATTGATGGGCATCTCCATAGCCTGTTGATATGCCTAGTTGATGTGAGACTATCTTCTCCTTTTTTGTCTTCTCCACAACCACCATTCTATTCCACCTATAGTGCTATGTCCATGGCTCACGCTCATGTATTGCATGAAAGTTGAAAGAGTTTGAGATTATTAAAGTATGAAACAATTGCTTGGCTTGTCATCGGGGTTGTGCATGATTAAATACTTTGTGTGATGAAGATAGAGCAACAGCTAGACTATATGATTTTGTAGGTATAACTTTCTTTAGCCATGTTATTTTGAGAAGACATGATTGCTTTGATTAGTATGCTTGAAGTATTATTACTTTTATGTCAATATGAACTTTTGTCTTGAATCTTTCGGATCTGAATATTCATATCACAATTAAGAAGTTTTACATTGAAATTATGCCAAAGTATCACTCCGCATCAAAAATTCTTTTTTTAGCATTTACCTACTCGAGGACGAGCAGGAATTAAGCTTGGGGATGCGTGATACGTCTCCAACGTATCTATAATTTTTTATTGCTCCATGCTACTTTACCTACTGTTTTGGACTATATTGGGCTTTATTTTCCACTTTTATATTACTTTTGGGACTAACCTATTAACCGGAGGCCCAGCCCAGAATTGTTGTTTTTTGCCTTTTTCAGTATTTTGAAGAAACAGAATATCAAACAGAGTCCAAACGGAATGAAACCTTTGGGATCATGATTTTCCAACCGAACGTGATCCAGAAGACTTGGACCCTACTCCAAGCAATGCCAGAGGCGGTCACGAGGGTGCAGGGTGCCCCCCTGGGCGCGCCCCCCTACCTCGTGGGCCCCTCGACGCTCCACCGAGGTACTCCTTCCTCCTATATATACCTACGTATCCCCAAACGATCAGAAGAGGAGCCAAAAACCTAATTCCACCGCAGCAACCTTATGTATCCACGAGATCCCATCTTGGGGCCTGTTCCGGAGCTCCGCCGGAGGGGGCATCCACCATGGAGGGCTTCTACATCATCACCATAGCCCCTCCGATGAAGTGTGAGTAGTTTACTTCAGACCTTTGGGTCCATAGCTAGTAGCTAGATGGCTTCTTCTATCTTTTTGGATCTCAATACAATGTTCTCCTCCTCTCTCGTGGAGATCTATTTGATGTAATCTTGTTTTTGCGATGTGTTTGTTGAGACCGATGAATTGTGGGTTTATGATCCAGTATTATCTATGGAAAATATTTGATTCTTCTCTGAATTCTTTTATGTATGATTGAGTTATCTTTGCAAGTCTCTTTGAATTATCCTTTTTGGTTTGGCCAACTAGATTGGTAGTCCTTGCAATGGGAGAAGTGTCTAGCTTTGGTTCAATCTTGCGGTGTCCTTACCCAGTGACAGAAAGGGTTGCAAGGCACGTATTGTATTGTTGCCATCGAGGATAACAAGATGGGGTTTTTATCATATTGCATGAATTTATCCCTCTACATCATGTCATCTTGCTTAAGGCGTTACTCTATTTTTACTTAATACTCTAGATGCATGTCGGATAGCGGTCGATGAGTGGAGTAATAGTAGTAGATGCAGAATTGTTTTGATCTACTTGTTTTGGACGTGATGCCTATATACATGATCATTGCCTAGATATACTCATAACTATGCTCAATTCTGTCAATTGCTCAACAGTAATTTGTTCACCCACCGTAGAATACTTATGCTCTCGAGAGAAGCCACTAGTGAAACCTATGGCCCCCGGGTCTATTCTCATCATATCAAATCTCTATCACTTTATTTACTTGCTTTGTTTTTACTTTGCCTTTTACTTTTTTTACTTTGCATCTATCTATCAAAAATACCAAAAATATTATCTATCAGATCTCACTCTCGTAAGTGACCGTGAAGGGATTGACAACCCCTAAGCGTTGGTTGCGAGTTGCTATCGTTTTGTGTAGGTACGAGGGACTTGTGCGTGGTCTCCTACTGGATTGATACCTTGGTTCTCAAAAACTGAGGGAAATACTTATGCTACTTTGCTGCATCATCCTCTCCTCTTCGGGGAAATCCAACGCACTGCTCAAGAGGTAGCAAGTCTTACTCAATACTCACACCTTATAACACAGCCAAGAACTCATTCTTTGCCAATCTATTTTGAACTCCTTCAAAATCTTGTCACGGTATGTGTTCGTTTGAAAGTACTATTAAGCGATTTTGATCTATCCTTATAGATCTTGATGCTTAATGTTCAAGTAGCTTAATCCATGTTTTCCATTGAAAAACACTTTTCAAATAACCCTATATGCTTTCCAGAAACTCTACATCATTTCTAATCAACAATATTTCAACAACATATACTCATCAGAAATTCTATTGTGCTCCCACTCACTTCTTTGGAAATACAAGTTTCTCATAAACTTTGTATAAACCCAAAATCTTTGATCATCTCATCAAAGCATATATTCCAACTCCGATATGCTTACTCCAGTCCTCAAAAGGATTGTTGGAGATTTGCATACTTGTTAGCATCTTTTAGGATTGACAAAACATTCTGGTTGTATCACATACAACCTTTCCTCAAGAAAATCATCGAGGAAACAATGTTTTGACATCCTATCTGCAAGATTTCATAAATAATGCAGTAACTGCTCATATAATTCCAACAGACTCTTAGCATCGCTACGAATGAGAAAGTCTCATCGCAGTCAACTCCTTGAACTTGTCAGAAAACATCTTAATGACAAGTCAAGCTTTCTTAATGGTGATACTTACCATCATTGTTCGTCTTCCTTCTAAAATCCATCTGTACCCAATAGCCTTACGACCATCGAGTAGTTCTTCCAAAGTCTATACTTTCTTTTCATACATGGATCATCTCTCGGATTTTATGGCCTCGAGTCGTTCGTCGAAATCCGGTCCCACCATCGCTTCTCCATAGCTTGTATGTTCATTGTTGTCTAGCAACATGACCTCCAAGATAGGATTACGTACCACTCTCGAGTAGTACGTATCCTTGTTAACCTACGAGTTTTTGTAGTGACTTGATCCGAAGTTTCAAGATCAATATCATCAGCTTCCACTTCAATTGGTGTAGGCGCCACAGGAACAACTTCCTGTGCCCTGCTAAACACTAGTTGAAGTGATGGTTCAATAACCTCATCAAGTCTCCACCATCCTCCCACTCAATTCTTTCGAGAGAAACTTTTCCTCGAGAAAGGACCCGTTTCTAGAAACAATCACTTTTGCTTCCGGATCTGAAATAGGAGGTATACCCAACTGTTTTTGCGTGTCCTATGAAGATGCATTTATCCGCTTTGGGTTCGAGCTTATCTGGCTGAAACCTTTTCACATAAGTGTCGCAGCCCCAAACTTTTAAGAAACGACAGCTTAGGTTTCTCTAAACCATAGTTCGTACGCTGTCATCTCAACGGAATTACGTGGTTCCCTATTTAAAGTGAATGTGGTTGTCTCTAATGCTTAACCCATAAATGATAGTGGTAATTTGATAAGATACATCATGGCATGCACCATATCCAATAGGGTGCAGCTATGACGTTCGGACACACCATCACACTATGGTGTTCCAGGCGGCATTAGTTGTGAAACAATTTCCACAATGTCTTAATTGTGTACCAAACACGCAACTCAGATATTCATCTCTGTGATCATATCATAGACATTTTATCCTTTTGTCACGACGATCTTCAACTCCACTCTGAAATTACTTGAACCTTTCAATAATTCAGACTTTTGTTTCATCAAGTAAATACCCTTGGCATCTACTCAAATCATCTGTGAAGTAAGAACATAACGATATCCACTGCGTGCCTCAGCACTCATTGGACTGCACACATCAAAATGTATTACTTCCGACAAGTTGCTTTCTTGTTCCATTTCACTGAAAACGAGGCCTTTTAGTCATCTTGTCCATGTGGTATGATTTGCATGTCTCAAGTGATTCAAAATCAGGTGAGTCCAAACGATCCATTCGCATGGAGTTTCTTCATGCGTATATACCAATAGGCATGGTTCGCATGTCTCAATCTTTTCAAAAACGAGTGGGTCCAAAGATCCATCAACATGGAGCTTCTTCATGCGTTTTATACCAATATGGCTCAAATGGCAGTGCCACAAGTATGTGGTACCATCATTACTATCTTATATCATTTGGCATGAACATATGTATCACTACGATCGAGATTCAATAAACCATTCATTTTAGGTGCAAGACCATTGAAGGTATTATTCAAATAAACAGAGTAACCATTATTCTCCTTAAATGAATAACCGTATTGCGATAAACATAATCCAATCATGTCTATGCTCAATGCAAACACCAAATAACAATTATTTAGGTTTAACACTAATCTCGATGGTAGAGGGAGCATGCGATGCTTAATCACATCAACCATGGAAACACTTCCAACACATATCGTCATCTCACCTTTAGCTAGTATCCGTTTATTCCGCAGCTTTTATTTCGAGTTACTAACACTTAATAACCGAACCAGTATCTAATACCCTGGTGCTACTAGGAGTACTAGTAAAGTACACATTAATATAATGTATATCCAATATACTTCTGTCGACCTTGCCAGCCTTCTCATCTACCAAGTATCTAGGGTAGTTCTGCTTCAGTGACCGTTCCCCTCATTACAGAAGTACTTAGTCTCGGGTTTGGGTTCAACCTTGGGTTTCTTCACTAGAGCAGCAACTGATTTGCGGTTTCATGAAGTATCCCTTCTTTCCCTTGCCTTTCTTGAAACTAGTGGTTTTACTAACCATCAACAATTGATGCTCCTACTTGATTTCTACTTTTGCGGTGTCAAACATCGCGAATTGCTCAAGGATCATCATGTCTATCCCTGATATGTTATAGTTCATAACAAAGCTCTAGTAGTTTGGTGGCAGTGACTTTGGAGAACCATCGCTATCTCATCTGGAAGATAACTCCCACTCGATTCAAGCGATTGTAGTACTCAGACAATCTGAGGACATGCTCAACGATTGAGCTTTTCTCCCTTAGTTTGCAGGCTTAAGAAACTTGTCGGAGGTCTCACACCTCTTGACGTGGGCACGAGCCTGAAATCCCAATTTCAGCTCTTGGAACATCTCATATGTTCCGCGACATCTCAAAATGTCTTTGGTGCCTCAATTCTAAACCGTTTAACATTACGCACTGAACTATCACGTAGTCGTCAAAACGTGTATGTCAGATGTTCGCAACATCCACAGACGACGCTCGAGGTTCAGCACACTGAGCGGTGCATTAAGGACATAAGCCTTCTGCGCAGCAATGAGGATAATCCTCAGTTTACAAACCCAGTCCGCATAATTGCTACTATCAACTTTCAACTAAAATTTTCTCTAGGAACATATCTTAAACAGTAGAACTAAAGCGTAAGCTACGACATAATTTGCAAAGACTTTTTGACTATGCTCATGATAATTAAGTCCATTTGGTTATTTAATGAACTCCCACTTAGATAGACATCCCTCTAGTCATCTAAGTGATACATGATCCGAGTCAACTAGGTCGTGTCCGATCACCACGTGAGACGGATTAGTCATCATCGGTGAACATCTTCATGTTGATCATATCTACTATACGACTCATGTTCGACCTTTCGGTCTCTTGTGTTTCGAGGCCATGTCTGTACAAGCTACGCTCGTCAAGTCAACCTAAGTGTTTTGCGTGTGTAAATATGGCTTACACCCGTTGTATGTGAACATTAGAATCTATCACACCCGATCATCACGTGGTGCTTCGAAACAACGAACTTTCGCAACGGTGCACAGTTAGGGGGAACACTTTCTTGAAATTTTATGAGGGATCATCTTATTTATGCTACCGTCGTTCTAAGCAAATAAGATTTAAACATGACAAACATCACATGCAAATCATAAAGTGACATGATATGGCCAATATCATCTTGCGCCTTTGATCTCCATCTTGAGGCACGGCATGATCACCTTAGTCACCGGCATGACACCATGATCTCCATCATCATGATCTCCATCATCATGTCTTCATGAAGTTGTCTCGCCAACTATTACTTCTACTACTATGGCTAATGGTTTAGCAATAAAGTAAAGTAATTACATGGCGTTTTTTAATGACACGCAGGTCATACATACAATAAATTAAGACAACTCCTATGGCTCCTGCCAATTGTCATACTCATCGACATGCAAGTCGTGATTCCTATTACAAGAACATGATCAATATCATACATCACATATCATTCATCACATTCTTTTTGGCCATATCACATCACATAGCCTACCCTGCAAAAACAAGTTAGACATCCTCTAATTGTTGTTGCATGTTTTACGTGGCCGCTATGGGTTTCTAGCAAGAACGTTTATTACCTATGCAAAGCCACAACGGTGATATGCCAATTGCTATTTACCCTTCATAAGGACCCTTTTCAACGAATCCGATCCGACTAAAGTGGGAGAGACTGGCACCCCCTAGCCACCTTTATGCAACAAGTGCATGTCAGTCGGTGGAACTTGTCTCACGCAAGCATACGTCTAAGGTCGGTCCGGGCCGCTTCACCCCACAATACCGCTGAAACAAGATAAGACTAGTAACGGTAAGCAAATTGAACAAACCAACGCCCACAACTACTTGTGTTCTACTCGTGCATAGAATCTACGCAATAGACCTAGCTCATGATGCCACTGTTGGGGAACGTAGCAGAAATTCAAAATTTTCTACGCGTCACCAAGATCAATCTATGGAGATTCTAGCAACAAGATAGGGAGCGAATGAACATCTTCATACCTTTGAAGATCGCTAAGTGGAAGTGTTACTAGAACGCGGTTGATGGAGTCGTACTCGGGGCGATTCAAATCGCGGAAGATCCGATCTAGCGCCGAACGGACGGCGCCTTCGCGTTTAACACATGTACAGCCCGAGGACGTCTCCACCTTCTTGATCCAGCAAGGGGAGAGGAGAAGTTGAGGGAGAGCTCCGGCAGCACGACGGCGTGGTGGTGGTGGAGCTCGTGGTTCTCCAGCAGGGCTTCGCCAAGCACTACGGAGGAGGAGGACATGTATGAGGAGGGAGGGGCTGCGCCAGGGAAAGGGTATGGCTGCCCTCCCACCCCCTCACTATATATAGGGGGAAGGGGAGAGGGGGCCGGCCCCTCTAGATGGATCTAGAGGAGGGGGCAGCGGCCAAGGGAAACCCTAGATGGGTTTGGGCGCCCCTACCCCCTAGGAAACTTGCCCCCCAAGCCGGGAGGGGTGGCTGCCCTAGGGGAGGCGCCCCAACCTCTCCAGGTTACGTGAGATGGGTGGGAGGGGCGCTCAGCCCCTTAGTGGGCTGATGTGCCCCCTCCCCTTGGCCCATAAGGCCCCCCAACACTTGTCGGGGCCTCCGAAACCCCTTTCGGACACGCTGGTCATCACCTGGTACCCCCGGAACATTTCCGGACTCCAATACCCTTCGTCCAATATACCGATCTTCACCTCCCGACCATTCCGGAGCTCCTCGTCATGTCTGGGATCTCATCCGGGACTCCGAACAACCTTCAGTAACCACATACTATTTCCCATAACAACTCTAGCGTCACCGAACCTTAAGTGTGTAGACCCTATGGGTTCGGGAACCATGCAGACATGACTGAGACGTTCTCCGGCCAATAACCAAGAGCGAGATCTGGATACCCATGTTGGCTCCCACATGTTCCACGATGATCTCACCAGATGAACCACGATGTCGAGGATTCAACCAATCCCGTATACAATTACCTTTGTCCATTGGTATGTTACTTGCCCGAGATTCGATCGGCGGTATCTCTATACCTTGTTCAATCTCGTTACCGGCAAGTCTCTTTACTCGTTCCATAATGCATGATCTTGTGACTAACTACTTAGTCACATTGAGCTCATTATGATGATGCATTACCGAGTGGGCCCAGAGATACCTCTCCGTCATATGGAGTGACAAATCCCGGTCTCGATTCGTGCCAACCCAACATGCACTTTCGGAGATACCTGTAGTGCACCTTTATAGCCACCCAGTTACGTTGTGACGTTTGGTACACCCAAAGCATTCCTATGGTATCTGGGAGTTGCACAATCTCATGGTCTAAGGAAATCATACTTGACATTAGAAAAGCTCATAGCAAACGAACTACACGATCTTGTGCTATGCTTAGGATTGGGTCTTGTCCATCACATCATTCTCCTAATGATCCGATCCCGTTATCAATGACATCCAATGTCCATGGTCAGGAAACCATAACCATCTATTGATCAACGAGCTAGTCAACTAGAGGCTCACTAGGGACATGTTGTGGTCTATGTATTCACACATGTATTACGATTTCCAGTTAATACAATTATAGCATGAACAATAGACAATTATCAGGAACAAGGAAATACAATAATAACCATTTTATTATTGCCTCTAGGGCATATTTCCAACAAATAGTTCTCCATTGACCCTTTTAGTAAAAAGAGTAGAATCTATTTTTCCAATTTCAAAGCCTTATTCAATAAGGAACTTGGTCAAGCATTTATACCACGCTCTAGGAGCTTGTTTAAGACCATAAAGAGCTTTGTGAAGTTTGTAAACATGATTTGGTTTCTTAGGATTGACAAAGTCGGGAGGTTGCTTAACATAAACTTCCTCCTCTATTTCACCATTTAGAAAAGCACTTTTAATGTCCATTTGGTACAAGGTGATATCGTGGTGATTAGCATAGGCAAGTAAGATGCGAATGGACTCAAGTCTAGCAACAGGAGCATAAGTCTCACCATAGTCCATACCTTCGACTTGTGTGTAGCCTTGGGCGACAAGACGTGCTTTGTTGCGAACTACTTGTCCTTATTCATCTTGCTTGTTGCGAAACACCCATTTGGTACCGATGATGTTGTGGTTGTTGTCGGGCTTCTCAACCAATGTACAAACTTGATTTCTCTCAAAGTTGTGTAGCTCTTCATGCATGGCATTTATCCAATCGGATCTTCCAATGCTTCTTCAACCTTCATAGGTTCAATGCTAGAGATGAATGAATAGTGTTCACAAAAGTTAGCTAAACGAGTTTTAGAGCGAGTGATTCTCCCAGTTTGGATATCGTTGTAGATTTGCTCGACGGGATGGTCTTTAGCAATTCTTGCTCGAACTCGTGAAAGCTTTTGCTTGGGTCTTGGTTGAACATCTTCTTCATCTTGTTCTTCTTCTTGGCCTTCTTCATTGTCGGTGTTGTTGTTCTCTTGTCATGGTGGAGAAGGAGGTTGTTGACGTTCATCTTGATGCACTTCCTCATTTTCTTCATCTTGGTGTGTCCCACTTGTGGATGCTTCCATATCAACTCTTGGTTCACCTTGTCGTGAGGTAGAAGCTTCCACTTGGACGGACGAGGTACTCTCCTTCACCTCCATTGGGCGAATCTTGCCAATAGACAAGTCTTGGATTGCTTCCGAGGGGTCTTTGTCTCCTACATCAATTGGCAATTGCTCTACTTGCGAGCCATTAGATTCATCAAACTTCACATCTATCGTTTCTTCAACCTTTCGGGTGAAATTGTTGTAGACACGGTATGTGTGAGAGTTTGAGCCATAACCAAGTAGGAAACCTTCATGGGACTTAGGAGCGAATTTAGAACGACGATGCTTATCAAGAATGTAGCACTTTGAGCCAAATAATCGAAAGTATCCAACTTGGGGTTTGTTACCGGTAAGGAGCTCGTATGTCGTCTTGCCGAGTAGCTTGTGAAGATACAAGCAATTTGTTGCATGACAAGCTGTCTCAACCACTTCCGCCCAAAAGTGCTTTGGCGTCTTGTACTCATCAAGCATCGTTCTCGCCATTTCGATGAGCGCCCGGTTCTTCCTCTCAACAACTCCATTTTGTTGAGGTGTGTACGTAGCCGATAACTCGTGTGAAATCCCTTCTTTGTCAAGAAAGGTGTCCACATTTGCGTTCTTGAACTCCGTTCCGTTGTCGCTGCGAACCTTCTTGATCTTCACTTCAAATTGATTTTGGGCCTTCCTAGCGAAGTTTTTGAAGATCTTTTGAACCACCCAAAAGAATTTCCACCGAGACTCTTGTAAGCATTGGGACCAAAAAGATCCATGTGAAGTAGCTCGAGTGGCCTCCTTGTGGTCATGATGTTCTTCACGGGATGCCTTCCTCCAACCTGTTTACCTGCCTGACAAGCACTGCAAAATCTATCCTTATCAAATATGACATCGTTAATGCCAAGGATATGATTTCCCTTAATAAGCTTGTCTAGGTTTCGCATACCAACATGACCTAATCGTCTATGCCATAACCAACCTTTAGAAGATTTAGCAACAAAGCATGTTCTAGGTTGAGCCTTTTTAGTGATGTCAACAATGTATAGATCACCTCTACGAACACCGGTAAAGATTATTTTATGATTATCTCTATGAAACACTTGGCAATCTACTTCAGTGAATAGGACATTGAAACCGAAATTAGCAAGTCTAGATACTGAAAGTAAGTTGTAGCCAAGAGATTCAATGAGCATAACATTTTGTATGGAGCTATCATGTGATATGGCCACCTTACCGAGGCCAACCACCTTACCCTTTGAGTTGTCACCGAAGTGACATACTTTCGAGGTCCATTGTTTCCAGCAAGCTCACGAAACATGTCTTTATCTCCGATCATGTGATCAGTACATCCACTATCAAGAACCCATTCCTTTCCTCCTGCCATATACCCCCGAAGATTTGCCATAAGACCAAAGTGTCTCATTGCATCATCAAGATCAAAGTCACTATCATCATCCTCATCATAGTATCCATGTTCAAGAACGTCATGTGGTGGATCAAATCCTAGAGAGGGTGATTCGTTAGAGTAAGTTTGACAATGATCTTGCTTATGAATTTTTATAGCTTCGGAAATAATATCACCAATAATTCCAACATCTCCTTTGGCATGCATAAGGTTTGTAAGTTCAAATAGACAATCACCGAACATAGGATCACTAGAATTCATCTTACACAAGGCAATAGACTTATGAAGAATTTCATCTAGATTTTTCAAGGAATAATTTGGAAAGCGTTCCTCAAGAAATTTCCATATAGTGTAGGCACACTCAAGAGTAGGCAAGTTTCTAATCAAGTTTCTAGGCAATCCTCCAGCGATAAGATTAACAGTTCTAAGATTCCTAATCATGTCAATTGACTCATCAAGAGTAGGATGCATAGGATCAACATGAGGTGCACAAGCACTAGCAATGTACTTGTTCAAATGATATTGATTGAAAATCACAAGCATCTCATTTTTCACTCATGAAAGTACTCTCCATCAAGTATAGGCACTCTATGTCTAAGACTCCCAATAGTAGACTCGTCCATCTTCCACCAATGGTGTTTAAACCAAAGCAATGGAGACCAAAGCTCTGATACCAATTGAAAGGGATCGAGAAGAGGTGTCTAGAGGGGGGGTTAGCCAAAGTAGCAGTTTTTAACTTCTTTAAGTTGGAGTGGAGTTTAGGCACAAGTTTAACACTCACAATACATAACAAGCAAGCATGCAAAGAGTATATGAGCAGCGGAAAGTAAAGCATGCAACTTGCAAGAATGTAAAGGGAAGGGATTGGAGGATTCAAACGCAATTGGAGACACGGATGTTTTTGTCGTGGTTCCGATAGGTGGTGCTATCGTACATCCACGTTGATGGAGACTTCAACCCACGAAGGGTAACGGCTGCGCGAGTCCACGGAGGGCTCCACCCACGAAGAGTCCACGAAGAAGCAACCTTGTCTATCCCACCATGGTCGTCGCCCACGAAGGACTTGCCTCACTAGCGGTTGATCTTCACGAAGTAGGCGATCTCCTTTCCCTTACAAACTTCTTGGTTCAACTCCACAATCGTGTCGGAGGCTCCCAAGTGACACCTAGACAATCTAGGAGACACCACTCTCCAAGAAGTAACAAATGGTGCGTTGATGATGAACTCCTTGCTCTTGTGCTTCAAATGATAGTCTCCCCAACACTCAACTCTCTCTCACAGGATTTGGATTTGGTGGAAAGAAGATTTGAGTTGAAAGCAACTTGGGGAAGGCTAGAGATCAAGATTCATATGGCAGGAATGGAATATCTTGGCCTCAACACATGAGTCGGTAGTTCTCTCTCAGAAATAAGATGCTGGAAGTGTAGGTTCGTTCTGATGGCTCTCTCCACGAATGAAGAGGAGGTGGAGGGGTATATATAGCCTCCAAATAAAATCTAACTGTTACACACAATTTACCAATCTCGGTGGGACCGAATCAACAAACTCGGTCAGACCGATTTAGTAAACCTAGTGACCGTTAGGGTTTTCGGTGGGACCGACATGCAACTCGGTAGGACCGATATGGTTAGGGTTAGGGCATAACGTAATCTCGGTGAGACCGTTTACACAAACTCGGTGAGACCGATTTTGGTAATAAGCTAACCAGGGAGTTGGTTAGGTAAACTCGGTGGCACCGGTTCGCTCATTTCGGTGGGACCGAAATGTTACGAAAAGGAAACAGAGAGTTTACATTGCAATCTCGGTGGGACCGATCGCTCACTTTGGTTAGACCAAAATGTTACGAAGGGAAATAGAGAGATTACAATCCCATCTTGGTGAGACCGAGATCCCTATCGGTGAGACCGACTTGCCTAGGGTTTGTGGCAGTGGCTATGACATCTGAACTCGGTGGCTCCGGGTAGAAAGATTCAGTGGGGCCGAGTTTGACTTTTGGTTTAGGACCTATGTGGATGTGAGAAAGTAGTTGAGGGCTTTGGAGCATATCACTAAGCACTTTGAGCAAGCAAGCCATTAAGCAACACCTCATCCCCTCTTGATAGTATTGCCTTTTCCTATAGACTCAATGTGATCTTGGATCACTAAAATGGAAAATGTAGAGTCTTGAGCCAATCCTTTGTCCTTAGCATCTTGAACGGGTTCCACATCCTTTAGTCCATGCCACTCCATTGTTGAACTTATCTGAAACATACTAGGTAAACGTGTTAGTCCAACAAGAGATATGTTGACATTAATTACCAAAACCACCCAAGGAGCACTTGTGCTTTCAGAGCTCTACGGAGAAGCTGTTCTAGTCTCAATACCTTGGACCAGAACTTCCAGTGCCCTTCAGCGACCAGCTGAAACAGCTGGTCGAGCTGCATAAGGCGGCTGAACTAGCCATGAAGGACTTAATAGTCCGGCTATGGCCTGCCGAGCCCATGCCCAGCAGCTACTTCGGACTCGTCAAGCGGCTTATGAGTGCCTGTCCGCGGCTTGAAGCCATCAAGCGGTCGGTCTGCATTGAGGGTGCGCGGATGGCCTTTGCCCGGGCTGAGGTGCACTGGGAGAAGATGGATGCCAAGAAGCTGATGACCGAGGGGCCGCCTGAGGGCAAGGAGCACCACCGACCCAAGATGTATTTTGACAGTGTCCTGGAGGGATCCCGCCTTGTGGCAGAGCAATGTGCCAAGGATATCATATTCCCGTGAAAACATTCATGTTATCATGTCCTGTAATATTGAACAGATCCGTTATGTAATTAAATGTCTGTTAGTTTAAAATTTTACCTCCTGTGCGGCCATTTATGAAAACCTGAGAGTTGGCCAGTCATCGGCTTCTGCTCCCACGTAGATAGTATGGGGGTGTTCGGGATAAATCTAAACACTCTTTACTCCACCTTTTCGTCCTTAAAGGAGGTGTTTAGTGCAATGAACAAGGCAATCGGACTATACGGCTTTATCATCCTCACTTAGCCATAGGAGTTTGACAATGAAAATTTTGGCGCAGCCCCTGGTATTCAGAAGGCCGAACTTGGGGCGTTATACGTGCCTAATCGGATAGAAATCGATTCCTCACATAAAGCGGAAAAAATCTCTAAGGATTTGAAAACCTCTCGAACAGCTGACCAGCTCTCGCCGCATCATGACAGTCAGTTTTCGGCTTTCTCTACTGAGGTGCTCGTCCGGAAGAACCGGGACACAATCGCAGTAGTTCTCCCTTTACTACCCTAGTCGATATAGTGGAACATAAAGTAGTAAGCACAGGAGCCGGGAAACCCAACTATTGACCAAAGATATGATTCGGAGCCGATGCATATAATGCTATAAGTTCGAGGTGCCGAACTGTACTGTAAAAGTGTTCAGACTTTATTGCCATATTGCAGGGCACGATGGAGCCCGTGGCGAAGTAATACATACCAGAGTGTACGGGTGCAATAAGTAATAAATACAAAGACAAGGAAATAATCAAATAATAAGCTGACGCCACCAATATTGACCCGCAAACTATTTTCCATTGTAATTTGATTGATATGTCAAGGCATATTTGTACAAGCAATGTGATAAGCAAATAAGGCTATTTGACATGTCGTGGCCAAGAGCGAGCTGCGTGCAGGTATGTAAAATAGGTATAATGATCGTTAGCAGAGACCACCTGGGTATTCCCTTGTACGTCAAAGCTCCTCGCCTTCTTGGTGTATCCGTCCCGTTATAGGTCCAATGATCAGGTTATCAGAAAAGCCTCGAGAAGAGAAAAAAACCTGAAATGAAAAATAAAAGTTGAAGGTATGCGGATCCAGGTGCGGTCGAACTGCATTATGGACCACGGTCTAGTTGTGCCTCCGTCTATGCCCATGGTATATTGAGTGAGTAGTTATGTACGCGCGACAGGAATGTCATCGCTTGATTGGGACTGGGACGGAGGCCGAATTGCTAGTTACGCTCTGGACGAGCTAGACTATCCTGTTGTAGAGTAGTTCGAACTCGTTTAATGTTGTCCGGGGCTTTACTGCCGATTTGAGATTCTGTCGAAGAAGGCTGCTCTGTACTTCTGCTGCAAGGGCCGCGGTGTGCTCCTCAGTGCGGAGGGAGCATTCCGTATTTCTATTGACTGTTATGACGCTGCATGGTCCAGGCATCTTGAGCTTGAGGTAGGCGTAGTGCAGCACCGCATTGAATCGAGCGAATGCGGTTCGTCCGAGCAGTGGATGATATCCACTGCGGAAGGGGACGATATCGAAGATTAACTCTTTGCTTCGGAAATTATCCGGAGATCCGAAGACCACTTCCAGTGTGATTGAGCCCGTACAACAGGCCTCTACACCTGGTATGACTAAAGGTGGTTTTTGTGGGCTTGATCCTTGAGGGATCGACCCCCATTTTGCGCATTGTATCCTGATAGAGCAGGTTCAGGCTGCTACCGCCATCCATGAGGACTCACGTGAGGTGGAATCCGTCGATAATTAGGTCAAGGACCGTTTGAAATAAACAAAAGTCTATTGAGATTTCTGGAAAAGAATCGTCAATGTTTAGTTGAGTGTGGGCTTCTTTTACCAAATGCTCTGGCTCGCGTGAATCCGACAGAAGCTACTTCAATAACGTCAAATTTGTGATATTTTATAAAATGGAAGAAATTCTTCACGATTTCTAGAGTTCCAGGATTACTTCACTGATATCGATTTTCGCCTAAGCACGGCCTCTAGGTTAGTTCAAAGTGTAATACAACAAACTATCGATACACCGAAAACGAGTCAAGATGGATACATAAAATGCAATGCGGCTGAACTGCCATGACGGATACTGGTCGAATGGTCCCTTCGATCGAAGGTGATCGGATAGGAGGACCATGGGTTGAATTTTGGGGCGACTGGCTCCATCGCGTAGACGTCCCTGAGTGCACGCTTGCACTCCTTCTTGGGGATATGGGTGGCGTATATCATGTTCACCGTTTTTATTTGGGGGGGGGGGGTTCTCTGTCCCCCTGTGTTCGATGGTCGGGGTTCCTCGTCATCGTCATCGCTTTGCGACCCTTTCTCCTTACTCTCGGCATTTAAGTTGTCGGCCTGTTTGAAAACCCAACATTCCCTGTTGGTGTGATTGGCTGGTTTATCAAGAGTGCCATGGATTTAGCATGGTCGATCTAGTATGCGGTCCAGACTGGACGGGCCCAGATTATTTCTCTTAAATGGCCTCTTCCGCTGACCGGACTTAGAGCCACTGAATCTGGCGTTGACGACGTGTCTTCAGTGTTGTCACCGTTGTTTCGATGCTTACGTCTATTGCATCGGGGCTTGTCGTTGCTGTTTCTGGCTTCAGAAGTGCCAGGGTCGCTTGTATTATTGTTGCTACGGGCTAGCCAGCTGTGTTCACCCACACAGAAACGAGTCATGAGTGCCGTAAGGGCTAACATGGACTTCGGTTTTTCCTGACCAAGGTGTCTGGCCAGCCATTCGTCGTGGATGCTGTGTTTAAAGGCCACTAGGCCTTCGGCGTCCGGACAGACGACAATCTGGTTCTTTTGAGTTAAGAACCGAGTCCAGAATTTCCTGGCTGACTCTCGGGGCTATTGGATTATGTGACTTAAGTCATCGGCATCCGGAGGTCGGACATGTGTGCCTTGGAAGTTGTCGAGGAAGGCGTCCTCCAATTCCTCCCAGCTACCAATAGAGTTTTCGGGCAGACTGTTTAACCAGTATCTAGCTGGTCCCTTGAGTTTGAGCAGGAGGTATTTGATGGCATGAAGATCGTCGTCGTGGGCCATATGAATGTGGAGAAGAAAGTCCTCAATCCACACCGCGGTGTCTGTTGTGCCATCATATGATTCGATGTTTACGGGTTTAAACCCCTCTGAGAAATCGTGTCCCATTACTTTGTCAGTGAAGCAAAGGGGGTGTGCGGCGCCTCTGTATTGGGCCAAGTCGTGACGTAGCTCGGATGGAGCTCATCTGCGGTTTTCGGCCCGGACGTGGTTATGTTTGTCACGTTCAGCCAGATGGCCATCATCGCGCGTTGAGGCCCGCCCCCGTGATCCATAGATTGATCTTGTCTGACCTGCTCTGTTTTCCAAATCATGCCGCAGGTCATGTGTATATCCCCGAGCTGTTGTATTTCTGTCTGTTCGGTGAGGCAGTGCGGGCTCGTGTTCGGCTCGAGGTGTCGCTTTATCCCGGCCACGTGGTGGTCGGTCAGTCGCATTGTATCTTGGTAGGACGGGCTCCAGTGCCTCGTCATTGAACTATGGTAACAGTTTGCGCTTCAGGTAGCTTTTGGTTGGGCGCTTGAGGCCATATTCCTCGGCTGCCAGGACATCAGTCCATCTTTCAGTCAGCAAATCTTGGTCAGCTTGAAGCTACTGCTGCTTCTTTTTCAAGCTTCTTGCAGTGGCAATTAGCTAGCGCTTAAAGCGTTCCTGTTCGGCGGGCTCTTCAGGCACGATGAAATCTTCGTCACTGAGGCTAACCTCGTCCTCAAAGAGCAGAAGCTAGTTGCTATCCTCCGAGTCTTTGTTCATGGCCTGTTCGCCAGGACTGACTCGCCCATCCTCCCGTTCCTCCTGTTCAGAGGTCGGCTCAACGGGGTCTTCATTGTTTTCGGCATCGTCCAGAGTGTTGTCCTCTTCTGTGACGGTATTGCTATTTTTACTACGGCATGGCTTAGAGCGGCGCCGCTGACGCCGGCACTTTGGTTGTATCTCAGGAGGTTTATCCTCGATTGGATTTTCATTGTCGCCGTTGTTTTCTTTGGGTGTATCCACCATATATATGTCATACAAGGAGGTAGTTGTCCAACGCCTTGTAGGCAGTGGTTCCTGCTACTCTCTGGCATCGTCGTCCATACCGTCGATGTCTTCGGAGTCGTAGTCAAGCATGTCGGTTTAATCATCGACAGTAGCTATAAAGTGGGTGGTGGGTGGGAAACGAAGTTCTTCATCGTCCGCTTTCCATTCGAACCGGACATAAATCGGCCGAGAATCCCCTGACAGGGAGAGGGATTTCAATGAATTTAACACGTCGCCAAAAGGCGAGTGCTGGAAGATGTCCGCGGAGCTGAACTCCAAGACCGGCGCCCAATTAGGTTCGATGGACGCGGATGCACGCGGTCCGGATCCCATGGCTGGAGACAAGTCCGAGGTCCCGGTGACACAATCCCAGCTTTATGTTGGGTCTGTGTGTGGCTCGAGCACCGCTGAGTCTGCAGCCTCCACGGCAGGGTTGAGCTTCCCGCTTTTGGACGGTGCAGTCCGCTCCGGCTCTAGGGCCAGGGTGGTCACAGGCGCTATCTCCTGTGTGCGGCCAGATGACAGATCTAGGTCATGTTCATCGTGGTGGCCGAAGGCAGCCGTCATGGGCTCGATCTGTTGAAGATCAAGTCCCCGCGGACATCGGCCACAAAATTCAGGCTTCCGGATCTGACCTGATGGCCAGGGGTGTAACTATCGATCTGCTCTAGATGGCCAAGCGAGTTGGCCCGCGAAGCCGCCGAATACAAAGATCTGTCTGGGGAGGAAGACCTCTCCCTAGACTGCATTATTGATGGAGCCATCAAGCCTTCTGATGACGATGCGGCGGAACTCTCAATGAAAGCACCAATGTCGGTGTCAAAACCAGCCGATCTCGGTTAGGGGGTCCCAAACTGTGCGTCTAAGGCTGATGGTAAAAGGAGGCGGGGGACACAATGTTTACCAAGGTTCGGGCCCTCTCTGTGGAGGTAATACCCTACTTCCTCCTTGATTGATCTTGATGAATATGAGTATTACAAGAGTTGATCTACCATGATATCGTAATGGCAAAACCCTATAAGTCTAGCCTAGGAGATTATGATTGTTGTGGGTCTAACCCTAGAAGTCTAAACCCTCCGGTTTATATGGACATCGGGGGGACTAGGGTTGTACAAAGTCGGTTACAGAGAAAGGAATCTACATATCTGAATCGCCAGGCTTGCCTTCCACGCAAAGGAGAGTCCCATCCAGACACGGGACGAAGTCTTCTATCTTGTATCTTCATAGCCAACAGTCCGGCCAAAGTATATAGTCCGGCTGTCCGAGGACCCCTTAGTCCAGGACTCCCTCAATGACCCACAACTTTATAAAGAAGGACTAGATGGTCTTCTTAGACATTGTGTACCTGAGCATGAACAGGAACAAATCCTACGCAAGTGTCACTCTGAGGCTTACAGAGGATTGCAATCCGGTTTTTATTGGTCTACTCTTTTCAAAGATGCCCGTAAGTTTGTCTTGTCTTGTGAAGAATGTCAAAGAATTCGCAATATTAGTAGACATCAAGAAATGCCTATGAACTATTTACTTGTTATTGAACCATTTGATGTTTGGGGCTTTGATTATATGGGACCTTTTCCTGCCTCTAATGGATATACACATATTTTAGTTGATGTTGATTACGTTACTAAGTGGGTAGAAGCTATTCCAACTAGTAGAGATGATCATAACACTTATATTAATATGCTTAAAGAAGTTATTTTTCCGAGGTTTGGAGTCCCTAGATATTTAATGGCTGGTGGTGGTTCATATTTAATTCATGGTGCTTTTTGTAAAATGCTTGCTAAGTATGATGTTAATATAGAATTGCATCTCCATACCACCCTCAGTCTAGTGGTCAAGTAGAATTGAGTAATAGAGAGATTAAATTGATCTTGCAAAAGACTGTTAATATATCTAGAAAGAATTGGTCCAAGAAACTTGATGATGCATTATGGGCCTATGGAACTGCATATAAATATCCTATGGGCATGTCTCTGTATAAAATGTTTATGGAAAAGCATGTCACTTACCTCTCGAACTAGAACATAAGGCATATTGGGCTATTAAAGAGCTCAATTATGGTTTCAAACTTGCCGGTGAGAAGAGGCTATTTGACACTAGCTCACTTGATGAATGGAGAACCCAGGCCTATGAGAATGCCAAATTGTTTAAAGAAAAAGTTAAAAGATGGCATGACAAGAGGATACAAAAGCGTGAGTTTAATGTAGGCGATTATGTTTTGCTATACAACTCTCGTTTAAGATTTTTTGCAGGAAAACTTCTCTCTAAATGGGAAGGCCCTTACATTATCGAGGAGGTCTATCGTTCGGGTGCCATAACAAAAACGCCGAAGGCACAAATCCGAAGGTGGTAAATGGTCAAAGAATCAAACATTATATCTAAGGTAATCCCATAAATGTTGAAACCAATGTTATTGACACCGTAACCCCGGAGGAGTACATAAGGGACACTTTGCCGAATATTTCAGACCCTGAAAGTAATAGGTATGTGGTACAGTAAGTAAACCAACTCCAAAACTGCTCAAATAGCATTTTTTGTTTTGGAATATTTTAAAAAATGGAAAATTAAAAGTACTCCGAAAGAGACACGGGGCGTCCATGAGGGTGGAGGGCGTGCCATACCCCCCTGGGCGCGCCCCCTACCTCGTGGTCACCTCGTGTGCCCTCCGGACTCTGTTTTCTTGCACGATACTTCTTTTGGCTGGTAAAAATTCATTATATAATCTCCCGAAGGTTTTGACCACCGTACCACGACAAAATCCTCTGTTCTTGTTTTCAGCTGTTTTTCTGGCAAATCTGAATCATTATGACGTCTCCAAGCGCCCCCAAGGACAAGTTTTTCGAGAAGGTCATCAACCCTTACCTCGCGGAGGTTCTGCAACACTCTCAACCCATTGAGATGCGTGAGGGGGTGCTACACATCCGCTATGTTGAGGGACCAAGGAGGACCGGACGCGTGGAGACAAGACTCGAAGCAATGGAGCAACAAGTTTTCAAGTGCCAAGGGATGGTGGAACGCAGACTCAACACCAACCACATGATGATCGCGGAGTTCACCAACAACCACAAGCTGAATACCAAGAACATTGGGGAGACCATCTTCAAGCTTCACGAGAAAATCGAGCACCTCCAAGCCCAGATCTATGACCTGCAAAACCAAAACTGTGAGTATGAATATATATTCAAGAGGATGAGTTTGGCTGCAGATTTGAGGATCCCGGAGACTCGATCATCCTTCTATGATGGTCAGCCTATGCCTTGGAAGATGGACGAAAAGCCTATATCATCAACAACTCCATCATCACCACCTCCGAAGAAAGAGACATAAATACATGGGTATGGGCACTGCCCTTGGCAACTGCCAAGCTTAGGGGAGGTGCCCCGGTATTGTATCACCACCACACTTCTATCTTTACCGTTTTTCTTAGTTCTATCCTTTTGGTTATATCTTGATCTAGTAGAATAAAGTTTAGTATGATCTAGCTTTGAGTTTTGTTGCGATCTCTATCTATGTAATCGAGTCCGTGAGTTATATATAATAAATATTAGTTTTGAGTTGAGGGATTTTCTATCTTGCTATGATCTTGAGGGAATAAAAGAAAGAATAAAAAGAAATTAAAAAGATCATATTGATCTTATGGAGAGTAATGACTTCACATATGAAGAGTATAATGAATAAAAGTTATTGAGAGTTGACAAACATAGTTTTGGTCATCGTTGCAATTAATCGGAAGTAATAAAGAAAGAGAGTTTTTCACATATAAATATAATATCTTGGACATATTTTATGATTGTGAGCACTCAATAAAATATAACATGCTAAAAAGTTGATGCTGGACAAGGAAGACAGCGTAATGAGTTATGTTTTCTTATATCTGAAAAAGTTATATTCTCATGGATCATCCAACATGTTTAGCTTGCCTCTTCCCCTCATGCTAGCCAAATTCTTTGCACCAAGTAGAGATGCTACTTGTGCATCCAAACATCCCTAAACCCAGTTTTGCCATGAGAGTCCACCATACCTACCTATGGATTGAGTAAGATCCTTCAAGTAAGTTGTCATCAGTGCATGCAATAAAAAATGCTCTATAAATATGTATGATCTATTAGTGTGAAGAAAATAAGCTTTATACGAGCTTGTGATATGGAAAAAATAAAAGCGACGGACTGCATAACAAAGGTACCTATCACAAGTGGCAATATAAAGTGACATTCTTTTGCATTAAGATTTTGTGCATCCAACCATAAAAGTGCATGACAACCTATGCTTCCCTCTACGAAGGGCCTATCTTCTATTTTTACCTTCTTCCCTTATACAAGACATGGTGATCTTCACCTTTCCTTTTTACACTTTATCTTTGGCAAGCACTATGTGTTGGAAAGATCCTGATATAATTATATCCACTTGGATGTAGGTTTTCATAAACTATTATTGTTGACATTACTCTTGAGGTAAAAGGTTGGGAGGCGAAAATATAAGCCCCTATCTTTCTCTATGTCCGATTGAAACTTCGTACCCATAAGTATCGCATGAGTGTTAGCAATTGTGAAAGAGAGTATGTGGACTTGCTGAAAAGCTCTTATATTGACTCTTTCCGATGTTATGATAAATTGCAATTGTTTCAGTGACTGAGATCATCGTTTGTTAGTTTTCAATGAGGTTTCTGATTCATACTTTACATTGTGAATGGATTGTTACTTTAGCATAAGAAATCATATGACAATATATATGTTGTTGTTCTAAAGATGATCATGATGCCCTCATGTCCGTATTTTATTTTATCGACACCTCTATCTCTAAACATGTGGACATATTTTTCGATATCGGCTTTCACTTGAGGACAAGTGAGCTCTAAGCTTGGGGGAGTTGATACGTCCATTTTGCATCATGCTTTTATATTGATATTTATTGCATTATGGGCTGTTATTACACATTATGTCACAATACTTATGCCTTTTCGCTCTTATTTTATAAGGTTTACATGAAGAAGGAGAATGTCGGCAGCTGGAATTCTGGGCTGGAAAAGGAGCAAATATTAGAGACCTATTCTGCATAACTCCAAAAGTCCTGCGGGAGGGCACCTACGGAGCTGTTCTGCCAGGGAAACATCCCTCTGGGAGGGGGAAATCGTCGCCATCGTCATCACCATCGATCCTCTCATAGAGAGGGGGTCAATCTCCATCAACATCTTCACTAGCACCATCTCCTCTCAATCCCTAGTTCATCTCTTGTATCCGATCTTTGTCTCAAAACCTCAGATTGGTACCTGTGGGTTGCTAGTAGTG
This sequence comes from Triticum dicoccoides, assembly GCF_002162155.2. Lineage (NCBI taxonomy): Eukaryota > Viridiplantae > Streptophyta > Magnoliopsida > Poales > Poaceae > Triticum > Triticum dicoccoides. Next base: position 368,045,409 of record NC_041389.1, on the reverse strand, counting down.
CTCATTACTCCTTGTAGTTGATGCTAGTTGGTTTATTCGATGGAAGATCATATGTTCAGATCCTTAATGCATATTAAGACCCCTCTGATTATGAACATGAATATGATTTCTGAGTAGTTACGTTTGTTCCTGAGGACATGGCAGAAGTCTTGTTATAAGTAATCATGTGAATTTGGTATTCATTCGATATTTTGATGAGATGTATGTTGTCTCTCCTCTAGTGGTGTTATGTGAACGTTGACTACATGACACTTCACCATGATTTGGGCCTAGGGGGAGGCATTGGGAAGTAATAAGTAGATGATGGGTTGCTAGAGTGACAGAAGCTTAAACCTTAGTTTATCTGTTGCTTCGTAAGGGGCTAATTTGGATCCATATGTTTCATGCTATGGTTAGGTTCACCTTAATTCTTATGTTGTAGTTGCGGATGCTTGCGAGAGGGGTTAATCATAAGTGGGATGCTTGTCCAAGGAAGGGCAGTACCCAAGCACTGGTCCACCCACATATCAAATTATCAAAGTAACGAACGTGAATCATATGAGCATGATGAAAACTAGCTTGACAGTAATTCCCATGTGCCCTTGGGAGCGATTTGCTTTATATAAGAGTTTATCCAGGCTTGTCCTTTGCTACAAAAAGGATTGGGCCACATTGCCGCACATTGTTTACTTTTGTTACTTGTTACCCATTATCAATTACCTTATCACAAAACTATCTGTTACCGATAATTTCAGTGCTTGCAGAGAATACCTTACTGAAAACTGCTTGTCATTTCCTTCTACTCCTTGTTGGGTTCGACACTCTTACTTATCGAAAGGACTACGATAGATCCCCTATACTTGTGGGTCATCAGAAAGCACCATGAATAAAGTGTGAACTGCCATCAATCATTAAATATCTAGGGACTCCAAACCTCGAGAAAATAACTTCTTTAAGCATTTTAATGGAGGTGTTGTGATTAGCACTACTAGTTGGTATAGCTTCTACCCACTTAGTGACATAATCAACAGCAACTAAAATATCTGCATACCCGTTAGAGGAAGGAAAAGGTCCCATATAATCAAAACCCCAAACATCAAATGGTTCAACAGCAAGTGAATAATTCATAGGCATTTCTTGACGCTTACCGATATTACAACTTCGTTGACATTAATCACAAGATAAAACAAACTTACGGGCATCCTTGAAGAGAGTAGGTCAATAAAAACCAGATTGCAATACCTTGTGAGAAGTTCTATCTCCCGCATCATGCCCTCCATAAGCTTCAGAGAGACATTTACGTAGGATTTATCCATGTTCATGCTCAGGTACACAACGTCTAATAATACCATCTACTCCTTCTTTATAAAGATGTGGGTCATCCCAAAGTAATGTCTTAAATCATAGATGATTTTTTTCTTTTGTTGGTACATATTTAGCAACAATATAATTAGCATAGTGAGCATACCAAGGGGTGTTATGAGAAACATTTATTGCAGCCAATTGTTCATCAGGAAAACTATCATTAATAGATTGTGGGTCATCAAGAATATTTTCTAACCTAGACAAGTTATCAGCTATGGGGTTCTTAGCTCCTTTTCGATCACTTATATGTAGATCAAATTCTTTTGGCAAGAGAACCCACCTAATGAGTCTAGGTTTAGCATCTTTCTTTTCCATAAGATATTTAATAGCAGCATGATCGATGTGAACAATAACTTTGGAATCAACAATGTAAGATCTGAATTTGTCACAAGCAAACTGCTAACAATTATTTTTCATTCGTAGCATAATTTCTTTGAGCATTGTCTAGAGTTTTGCTAGCATAATGGATAACATTTGGTTTCTTGTCAACTCTTTGTCCTAGAACAGCACCAACAGCATAATCACTAGCATCACACATAATTTCAAAAGGCAAGTTCCAATCAGGTGGTTGAACAATAGTTGCAGAAATTAAGGCTTTCTTAAGTGTTTCAAAGGCTTCTACACAATCATCATAAAAAATGGAACATACTTTTGTAAAAGATTTGTAAGAGGCCTAGAAATTTTAGAGAAGTCTTTGATAAACCTCCTATAGAAACCAGAATGACCGAGGAAACTACGAATACCTTTGATATCTCTAGGACATGGCATTTTCTCAGTTGCATCAACTTTAGCTTCCACTTCAATACCTCATGCAGAAATTTTATGCCCCAATACAATACCTTCATTAACCATAAAGTGGCACTTCTCCCAATTCAAGACAAGATTAGTTTGCTCACATCTCTGCAAAACTCAATCAAGGTTGCTCAAGCAATCATCAAAAGAAGTTCCATAAACAGAAAAATCATCCATGAAAACCTCAACAATCTTTTCACAAAAGTCAAAGAATATAGCAGTCATACATCTTTGAAAGGTAGCAGGTGCATTGCATAAACCAAAAGGCATACGTCTATAAGCATAAGTTCCAAAAGGGCAAGTAAAAGTGGTTCTCTCTTGATCAAGTTGTGAAACAGGTATTTGAGAAAAATAGAATATCCATCAAGGAAGCAAAAGTGTGTGTGCTTTGATCTTCTCTCTAGCATTTGATCAATAAAAGGCAATGGGTAATGATCTTTTCTAGTTGCTTTATTTATTCTCTAAAATCAATTACCATTCTATAGCCACTAACAATTCTTTGTGGAATAAGTTTATTTTTATCATTATGAACAACAGTAATACCTCCTTTCTTAGGGACACAATGAACGGGACTTATCCATCTACTATCAGCTATGGGATAGAATATACCTGCTTCCAGAAGCTTTAATATTTCGGTTCTTACCACTTCTTTCATTTTGGGATTCAACCGCCGTTCATGATGTACAACGGGTTTAGCATCAGGTTCCATATTAATCTTATGCTGACAAAGAGTGGGAGTAATGCCCTTAAGATCATCAAGAGTATATCCAATAGCAGCACGGTGCTTCTTCAGAATTTTCAATAGTCTTCCTTTTTCAAGTTCTGAAATGTTAGCACTAATAATAACAGGATATATCTTCTTGTCATCAAGATAAGCATGTTTCAAAGTGTCAGGTAATTGTTTTAATTCAAACATAGGACCACCTTTAGGTGGAGGAGGACCTCCTAGAGTTTCAACTGGCAAATTGTGTTTAAGCAGAGGTCGTTGTTCAAAGAAATTTTTATTTATCTCATTTCTTTCATGCATATGCATATCATTTTCATGATCTAGCAAGTATTGTTCTAGTGGATCTATAGGAGGCACACCAATAGAAGCAAGACCAACTATTTCATCCTTACTAGGTAATTATTTCTTATGAGGTTGTCTATTAAACTTAGAAAAATTAAACTCATGAGACTCATCACCAAAACTAACACCGACGGTTTGTTTCTCACAATCTATTTTAGCATTAACGGTGTTCAAGAAAGATCTACCAAAGATAATGGGATAGAAGTCATCTTGTGGGGAACCAAGAACTAGAAAATCAGTAGGGTATTTTATTTTCCCACACAAGACTTCAACATCTCTAATAATCCCAAGTGGTGTGATGGTATCTCTATTAGCCAGTTTAATAGTAACATCTATATCTTCTATTTCAACGAGTGCTATATCATTCACAATTTCTTGATATAAGGTAAAAGGAATAGCACTCACGCTATAACCTAAGTCACATAAACCATGATAACAATGATCTCCTATTTTAACTGAGACAACAGGCATGCCAGCAACAGTTCTATGTTTGTCTTTATCATCGGGTTTGGCAATTCTAGTAGCCTCATTACAGAAGTAAATAACATGCCCATCAATGTTTTCTACCAGGAGGTCTTTAACCATAGCAACACTAGGTTCTACTTTAATTTTTTTAGCAGGTTTAGGTGCTCTAATATGACTTTTATTGACCACGATTGAATTCTTAGCATGTTCCTTTATCCTAACAGGGAAAGGTGGTTTTTCAATGTAAGCAGTAGGCACAACTGGGTTAACATTGTAAATAATAGTTTCATATTTAGCTATGTCGGGTTCTTTAATTTCTTCTTTAATAGGTGGGTGATATTTAAACCACTTCTCCTTAGGGAGATCAACATGAGTAGCAAATGATTCACACAAAGAGGCTACTATCTCAGAGTCAAGTCCATATTTAGTGCTAACTTCTGAAAAGCATCAGCATTCATATAAGATTTTAACACAATCAAACTCAAGCTTAATACCTGACTCTTTACCTTCGTCGAGTTCCTAATCTTCAGAGTTGCGTTTAATACTTTCCAAAAGACCCCACCTGAATTCAATAATCTTCTTCATAAAAGAACCAGTACAAGAAGTGTCGAGCATAGATTGATCATCACGAGAAAGCCGAGCATAAAAATTCTGAATGATAAATTCTCTTGAGAGCTCATGGTTGGCGCATGAATATAAAATTGACTTAAGCGTCCCCCAAGCTAGAGTGATAATTTCTCCTTCACGAGGCCAAAAATTATATATGTAATTCTGATCACGATGAACTAGATGCATAGGATAATTTTTTTTGGTGAAATTCCAATTTCAATCAATTCCAGTTCCAAGATCCAATATCATCGCATAGCCTATACCATGCCAATGCTTTTCCCTTCAAAGATAAAGGGAAAACCTTCTTCTTACCTTCATCTTCGGGCAAATCTACAAGCTTAAATAATCCTCAAATTTCATCCACATATATCAAGTGCATATCAGGATGTTCGGTTCCATCTCCTGCATAAGGATTAGCTAGCAGTTGTTCTATCATACCCAAAGGAATTTCATAACAAATATTTTCAGTAGGTGCAATAGGTTGAGGGGCTAGTAATTGTGGTTCTGTTCGAGGTGAAGATACCCCGAACAAACCCCTCAAAGCATGATTCTTAATAGTAATGAGTGATAATAAATTTCAGCAAACAGTAATACTTTTTCCTTACCAATTTCCACTTACCAACAGCGCTTCACTCCCCGGCAACGGCGCGAGAAAAGAGCCTCGGTGATCCACAAGTATAGGGGATCAATCATTGTCCTATCAATAAGTAAGAGTGTCGAACCCAACAAGGAGCAGAAGGAAATGACAAGTGGTTTTCAACAAGGTACTCTTTGCAAGCACTAAAATTATAAGTAACGAGTAGTTTGATAGCAAGATAATTTGTAACGAGCAAGTAGCGGTAACGGTAAATAGTATGAAGCAAGGTAGCCCAATCCTTTTGTGGCAAAGGGTAAGCCAAAACGGTCTCTTATAATAAGCAAAGTGTTCTTGAGGGTACACGGGAATTTCATCTAGTCACTTTCATCATGTTGGATTGATTTGTGTTCGCTAGTTTGATAATTTGATATGTGGGTGGACCAGTGCTTAGGTGTCGTTCTTACTTGAACAAACCTCCTACTTATGATTAACCCCCTCGCAAGCATCCGCGACTACGAGAAAAGTATCAAGATAAAATCTAACCATAGCATTAAACTTTTTGATCCAGATCAGCCCCTTACAAAGTAGCGCATAAACTAGGATTTAATCTTCTGTCACTCTCGCAACCCATCATCTAATAACTACTCCATAATGCATGTCCTTAGGCCCTAATAAGGTGAAGTGCCATGTAGTCGACATTCACATGATACCACTAAGGGAATCACAACATACATATCATCAAAATATCAAACACATATCACGTTCACATGATTACTTGCAACAAGATTTCTCCCGTGACCTCAAGAACAAACGTAACTACTCAAAATGATAATCATGCTCAAGATCAGAGGGGTATTAAATAGCATAATGGATCTGAACATATAATCTTCCACCAAATAAACCATATAGTGATCAACTACAATATGTAATCAACACTACTAGTCACCCACATATGCTCCTGCCCAAGGTCCTCCTCGAGATGGCGGCGCTTCATTTCAAAATACTTTCAACAAGCATACATATCCCTGCCATATGGATATGATCAACCAACACATAAATATACCAAATCAAAAGTCCATATCCAACATATATATAACCAACATATCCAACAATTAAGCAAAAGTCCACATACAATGGTCTCATCCATACATACATATATAGGTAGCAAGTTTCACATTGTTCATCCTACAAAATCGAAACAAAAAGGAAGGACAAGGAGAGGAGTAGACTCCATCAACGCAAGCTTCCATGATCTGAAGCAAATTGGGAAATTGGGAAAGAAGAAGAAGAAGAAGAAGAAGAATTTTTCCTCTCTTTCTTTTTCTCCTGTTCTTTATCCTCTTATTCTTCTAAGGTAATATAGGTAATTATGCCATTTTTAGCTAATTAAGCATATTAAGTCATTTTGGAGGAAAAAATGTTAAGCGTAGGTCATTTAGAGCTAACCTAGGTAAATAGGTCATGTTGGAGCTAAGTAAGGTTATTACGTCATTTTCGAGGAAAATAAGCTAAGTATATGACATTTTGGAGGTAACTAAGATTATTATGCCATTTTTGACCTAAGTATGCTAAGTATGTCATAAATGAACTAAATAAGCTAAGTATAGGTCATTATTGAGCTAACCTAGGTAGTTATGCCATTTTTGAGCTAACTAAGCATATTAAGTCATTTTGGAGGAAAATGGCAAGTGTAGGTCATTTTAGAGCTATCCTAGTTAATATCGCTCATTTTGGAGCTAAGTAAGTTTATTATGTCATTTTGAAGGAAAATAAGCTAAGTATGTGACAGTTTGGAGCTTAACCAAGGTTATTATGCCATTTTTACCGAAGTAAGCTAATTATGTCATAAATGAACTAGCTAAGCTAAGTATAGGTCATTATTGAGCTATCCTAGGTAGTTATGCCATTTTAGCTAACTAAGCATATTAAGTCATTTTGGAGGAAAAATGCTAAGTATAGGTCATTTTATAGCTATCCTATGTAAAATCGGTCATTTTGGATCTAAGTAAGGTTATTATGTCATTTTCGAGCAAAATAAGCTAAGTATAGGTCATATTGAAGCTAAATAGGTCATTTCTTAAGCTAAGTATGCATTTGTTAAGCAAAACACTTGGGAAAACTTACAGTCATCACGGAGGAGAAGGCCGCTCGCGCCAGTGGCACACGAAGAAGGATCGGCCGATGCTTATAGGGAGCCACGCTGCACCAAAGATCATTTGTAATGTCTTGTTACCATGATGCAACTCAAATGTCAATACTAGTAACTAATGACCATTCAAATGAAACTCATCATGGTCGCGGAAGCAATCTGGGGCATCGGCGGAGGGGTCTGACCGTTGGCCTAGCACACGCACTGCACATTTGGTTTTCACGAGTCAGTCATATTAGTTAGTAATGAAACAAACATTACGTGCATGATTTGGCTAATATGCAGGAGAAACTTACCACGAGGAGCTCGTGTAGGGCCCGGTGAGACGCTTGTTCCGGTTCCTATCCTCCTCCAACAACCTAGCCATCCTCTCCTCTAGGTCCCTCTCCCTCTCTGTCGCCTACCTATTTGCCTCCGCCAGAAGCGCCTGGGTGTTCACTCTTTCTTTCTCAAGAACAGCATGCAACACCACTCCTCATTAGCATTGTAACCATCGACGGCTGCACACACAATGTAATGGAGGAAGGTATCTGAGTCCGTACAACTAACCTCGATGGCGATCTCCATTGGCCATGGACAAGGCCTTATCTCAGGATCGGAGCTCATCTGGCGCTTCTTGATCTCCGGTAGAGTGCTAGGACAACGTATCAGTCCATCCCCCATGGCTATCGAGCCATGGGACCTCCCGCCACCAGATATCAGCTCTGGATCAAAAGGACACTGGCTTGGGTTAAAGTCCTCCCATTTGCTCACCTTCCCCTCGTCTCTGTACCTCACGAGCTTGTGGTGGGAGGAGATGTTGGTGAAGCTCTCTGGATGATCGAGGTCAGACTCAGAGAATGCCTTGGCCTTCTTGTACGGGGCAGTATGAGCCATGGCATAGAGGTCGAACACCCCTGGCACCTCCTTCCTGTTGTGTCGCGCCTAAAAGAGAGGAACAAAATATTAGTTAAGGGCTCAAGCTAGCATGAAGAATGAAATTGCATGAATCATGAAGCAAACCACATACCCAGTTATCCCCGTACTCATATGGGTTGAAGCTCCCTTGATGGTGTGGCACACCAACCATTTTGGCACGCTTATCCTTGGCCTTGTTGTGGACGGCTAGCCATTGGGGAGAGCACCACTCATCCACCAATGCCTCCCAACAGTCCATCCTATCCGCACACCATGTCGGGGGCACCTAAGTTAGTCTACGGATCAAATCAAGGAAACTAAGTACAAGGCCTTAAGAATAGGTAATTAGCTTCATGTATTTCTCCTTACTTAGAAACTTGCCGCGGCACTTCGTCTTGGACCTCTTAATACCAATCAAGGTGTAGTAGTCTCGAACAGCCTGCACCCGAGCCTCGTGCCGTAAGTTCTGAAGTAGGCGCTCGCACTCGGCTTCGACAACCATAGTCGTGGCCTCCTCCTCTCCCTCAAGACACCTGTAGAAGGTCTGCAATCAAACTAGAAAACACTGATTAGTACAATCACTAGGTACTATTGATTTTTAATTCTGTAAAGGAGAAATTACCCAAAACGTCCGGACGTTAATGTTGGCCACCGTCTCACACAAGACACCGTCGATCCTCTCCTCCGGCAGGGACGGGGCAGCCAAGTACAGCTCCCAACTCAGTGCTAGCTGTCGAACTCGACCCTCACCGGGCAACATGACCCATCCCAGGAAGTTCTGCCGGCAAAGCATACCAAGGACCTGGTTGGGCCTGCGGACACCAGGGGCATGTTTCCAACCCCTGCAGTACGGCAAGGCCAACGCATTAGATATTAATTTGAAGAAACGTGAAGGCAAAAGGTTAAAAAAGAGTAAATGCACTTACTTCTCCCCATTAGGCACAATCAACCACATCTGCTCGGGGGTCGCCGGCACACGCGAGAACTTTGTGCCACCACGCTGGTAGATGTTGCCCCCCTCAACCAGCTTGCCCTCGCTATAGCTATCATCAGAAAAGCGGTCCCCGCCACCATCATCATAGCCACTCGCCTCCGGCGGCCAGTCCTCCAATCGGGTCGACTGCGACGTAGCATGATCCCTGCTCTGCTCTGGAGTCTCGTGGGACGAAGACTCTGGGACCGGAATCTCGTGGGGCGAAGGCTCGGCGACCCGAGGCTCGTCGGTCCTAGGCTTGTGGACCGGAGTTCGAGACAGGTCCATGTCAGATGGTCCCACCTCACATGGAGCTGTCATGTGGTTGGGTGAATCAGCTGGGGGTGGCGGCGAGGAAGGCGTAGCAGCCTTCCTACCTCTCCCGCCATGATGTCCACCTCTAGCACCCCTCTTCTTCCCCCGACCTCTCCCGGTCGAAGAAGAAGCGCCCGCCGGTGGTGTCTGCATACTATCTAGCAATGCTCTCCAAAGGTGTTGGGGTGGAAAGGAAGCACCCCTCCCACCACGCGCCAAGGAAGGAGCCTCGGAGCGCTCTGGACCCGCGCCCACCATCTGTCAACACCTGCAATAACAAAGAGTAAACAAAATTAGTACAACATAAAAAAATTGAATACCTAACATGAATAATAATATGTATACAATTTAAGTGTATCATCATCATGAACATAATAAAAAAATTGAATACCTAATATCATGAACTAATTAATAATATATATGTACATAATACTAATTAAATACCTGACATTACTAATATTAATCTTCATTGTCTATATATGCTCTAGGATCAATAAATGCATCATCATCATCATCACTATCAGTAATGACGTGCTCATCATCATCATCAATAAATGCATCAACATGTGGAAGGCATCCTTTACGTAATCGGTCAAGCATTGACAGGCCATCCACAACAGTAACCTCTTCTTGTTCCGGCTCTTCTTATTCCGGCTCAGTGGTGAAGTCGGATTCACTATCGCTGTCTACTTCAATGTTTTGGGGTGAAGTAGAGCGGTTCTTGATACATTTTTTGGAAAAAGTGTTTCTTAGAAGAATTCTCCTTCATATGTTACTGGGTTAATGTGAGGTTCATGATGCACTTCATTGGGGGGAGGTGGTCTAACACGTGGCGACACTTCACAAACGACATCCAACCATTGAGATTTGGATCACTTTGACAGGCCCACGGTAGATAGAAAACTTGGGTGGCCTGTTGAGCCATAATATAGACATCAAGAACATCCAAATGGGTGCTTTGTTTGATTTCGACTAGCCCTATATGTTCATGAGTCCTTCTAGTCTCCTTCGACTGGAACCAATAACATTTGAAGACTACGGCGTTTGGTGTGTTTGCACCTAATACGTCTCCAACGTTTCTATAATTTTTGACTGTTCCATGTTGTTATATTATCATTATTGGGTGTTTTATAATCATTTTATATCATTTTTTCGTACTAACCTATTGACATAGTGCCAAGTGACAGTTGTTTTTTTTCGCATGTTTTTTACATCGCAGGAAATCAATAACAAATAGAGTCCAAACGCAACGAAACTTTTTGTGGCTTTTTTATGGACCAGAAAACATCCAGTGGGCCGGAGAAGTGCTTCGGGGTGCTCCAAGGGGAGCACAACCCACCAGGGCACGCTTGGAGGCCCAGGCGCGCCTGGTGGGTTGTGCCCACCTCGGATGCCCCCGGACCGCCTCTTTACTCTATAAATACCCCAATATTCCAGAAACCATAGGGCAGTCGACGGAAATCAATTTCAGCCACCACAGCGTCCAGAACCACCAGATCCAATCTAGACACCATCACAGAGGGGTGCATCATGTCCATTGGTGCCTCTCCGATGATGCGTGAGTAGTTCTTTGTAGACCTATGGGTCCGTAGTTAGTAGCTAGATGGCTTCCTATCTCTCTTTTGATTCTCAATACAATTGTCTCTTGAAAATCCATATGATGTAACTCTTTTTGCGGTGTGTTTGTTGCGATCCGATAAACTTTGAGTTTATGATCAGATCTATCTTTTTCTCCATGAAAGTTATTTGAGTCTTCTTTGATCTCTTATATGCATGATTGCTTATAGCCTCGTATTTCTTCTCCAATATTTGGGTTTTGTTTGTCCAACTTGATCTATTTATCTTGCAATGGGAAGAGGTGCTTTGTGATGGGTTTGATCTTACGGTGCTTGATCCCAGTGACAGAAGGGGAACCAATACGTATGTATCGTTGCCATTAAGGATAACAAGATGGGGTCTATTTCTACATAAATAGATTTTGTCTACATCATGTCATCGTTCTTATTGCATTACTCCATTTCTCCATGAACTTAATACACTAGATGCATGCTAGATAGCGGTCGATGTGTGGAGTAATAGTAGTAGATGCAGGCAAGAGTCGTGTACTAATCTTGGACGTGATGCCTATATAATGATCATTGCCTGGATATCGTCATGATTATTTGAAGTTCTATCAATTGCCCAGCAGTAATTTGTTCACCCACCATTTGCTATTTTTCTCGAGAGAAACCACTAGTGAAATCTACAACCCCCGGGTCTCTTCTTTAATATATTTGCCTTTGCGATCTATTTTCCTTTGCTTTTATTTTCAGATCTATTAAACCAAAAATACAAAAATACCTTGCTGCACTTTATTTTATTTGGCGTTCGATCTATCAATATTTACTTCTCTCTCACATCCACGTGCCAATTTCTGGCGCCGTTACCCAAAAGGGATTGACAACCCCTTTAATACGTCGGGTTGCGAGTATTTGTTATTTGTGTGCAGGTGTTGTTTATGTAGTGTTGCTTGGTTCTCCTACTGGTTCGATAACCTTGGTCTCATCACTGAGGGAAATACCTACCGTCACTGTGTCGCATCATCCCTTCCTCTTTGGGGAAATACCGACGTAGTTCTAGCAAACATCAAAAGGAATTTCTGGCGCCGTTGCTGAGGAGACATCATCAACATCTACCAGGTTCCTCATCACAAATCTCATCTCCTTGCATTTTACATTATTTTCCATTTGCCTCTCGTTTTCCTCTCCCCCACTTCACAAAAATTTGTTGTTTCATTCGCCTTCTTTTTCGTTCGTTGTTTTCTTGCCGGATCTGTTTTTGAGTGCGATCTTGTTGTGTAGTCATAATGACTCAAGAGAACACCAAGTTGTGTGATTTCTCAAATAACAACAACAATGATTTTATTGGACCTCCGATTGCTCCTCCCACCACTAGTGCGGAATCTTGTGATATTAATATCGCTTTGCTGAATCTTGTCATGAAAGATCAATTTTTCGGTGCTCCTAATGAGGATGTCGCGTCCCATCTTAATGACTTCATGGAATTATGTGATATGCAAAAGAAAAAATAAGTGGACAACGATGTTGTGAAGTTGAAATTATTTCCGTTTTCTTCGCGAGATCATGCAAAAATTTGGTTTTTTCATTGCGTCGCCATAGTATCGATTCTTGGAATAAGTGCAAAGATGATTTTATCACTTAGTATTTTAAGCCTGCAAAAGTATTTCCCTTAGTACCCAGATCATGAATTTCAAGCAACTTGAACATGAGCATGTTTCACAATCTTCGGAAAGGATGAAAATGATGCTAAGGAATTGCCCAACTCATGGGTTAAATCTTTGGATGATCATACAAACATTTTATGCGGGGTTGAATTTTGTTTCTCGTAATCTTTTAGATTTTGTCACGGGTGGTAATTTTATGGAAATTACATTGATAATATCATGGCAAATTATTCACAATGGCATACCAAAAGAGCTCCTACTAGTAAAAAAGTTAATTCGGTTGAAGAAATTTCTTCTTTGAGTGAAAAAGTTTATGCTCTTATGAAATTGGTTGCTAGTAAAAGTGCTCCTATTGATTTTAGTGATGTGCCGTTGTCTACTTTGATTGAGCAAAATAGTGATCCATAGATGTGAATTTTATCTCGCAAAATAATTTCAACAACAATGCTTATAGAGGAAATTTTAATCCTAGGCCTTTCCCTAGTAATTCCTCTAATAATTATGGTAATTCCAATGGAAATCCTTCTTATAATAATAATAGGAACACCTCTGATCTTGATAATAATATTAAACAATTTATCAACACGCAAAAAGTTTTCAACTCTACCATAGAAGAAAAGTTGAATAAGATTGATGATTTATCTAGAAGTGTTGATAGAATTTCTCATGATGTAGAAAATCTCAAGATGAAAATTTTTGTGCCTAAGGTTGAGGAATCAATTAAAGCTCTTTATGTTTCTATGGATGAAAGTAAGAAAAGAACCACTATGCTTAGAGCCAGAAGAGAATTTTTAGAAAAATAGTTTCCTAGTGATTATTTGCACAAAAGTGATGAAGATCTTAAAACGATTGGTGTTTATTCTATTGATTCCTAGTTTAGTAAAATTAATATTGATGAAAAAGGGACTAGAGAAGAGTCAACTTTAGCTAGAAGGTGTCCTGATAATTCGGAGGGTGAAAATCTTGTTGAGAAATTTTATAAAAGTGGGTTTCAAGAGGTCAAGACTTTAACTAGTGATTTGCCCACTCTTTTGGATTACAAAGACTTTAATTATGATAGTTGCTCTTTGATTTATTGTATTTTCTTTGTTGCAATCCATGATAAATTCACCCCATGGTTATGAACAAAATAAATCTTTTACTAAACATATTGTCGATGCTATGATGAAAGCTTTAGAAGAAAAGTTGGAATTAGAAGTTTCAATTCCTAGAAAATTACATGATGAATGGGAACCTATTATCAAAGTCAAGATTAAAAATGATGAGTGTTTTGCTTTATGTGACTTGGGTGCTAGTGTTTCTACAATTCCGAAGTTTCTATGTGATGTGCTTGGTCTCACCGATATTGAAGAATGTTCTTTAAATTCGCACTTGGCGGATTCTACTATTAAAAAGCCTATGGGGAGAATTAATGATATTCTTATTCTTGCAAATAGGAATTATGTGCCCATAGATTTTATTGTTCTTGATATTGATTGCAATCTGTCTTGTCCAATTATTCTTGGTAGACCGTTTTTACGCACTATCGGTGCCGTGATTGATATGAAAGAAGGCAATACTAAATTTCAGTTTCCACTAAGGAAGGGAATGGAACACTTCCCTAGAACAAGAATTAGGCCACCATATGAATCAATCATGAGGGCATCTTATAGATCTACAAACAAAGATGACAAAACTTAGATCTTTGATTTATGCCTAGCTAAGGGCATAAAACGATAACGCTTGTTGGGAGGCAACCCAATGAATAAAATTTATTTTTGTCTTTTTCTTTCTGTTATTGAGTGTTTGCACAATTATGCTACTATTATGATTGTGTTTTTTTTTGTTTTAATTAGTATTTGTGCCAATCAAAGCCTTTAGGATCTTCTTGGGTGATAGTTGTTTGATCTTGCTGAAAAACAGAAACTTTTGCACTCACGAAAATATTTTGCATAAATCACAAAAATGTGATTTTGCTCTGATTCTTTCTGCAGAAGATTAATATACAAATTACTCAGGTCGTCCTAATTTTTCAGAATTTTTGGAGTTACAGAAGTATGAAATATCCAGATTTCTAGAGACTATTCTGTTTTTGACAGATTTTGTTTTCTTTGCGTTGTGTGCTTGTTTTGATGATTCTATGGTTTTCTTTTATGATTTTTTTCCATAGAAAAGTTGAAATATAATAGATATAATGCAAGAATAAAATATGAATGGGTTTACAATAGCACTTATAGTAGTGATTTGCTTTCTTATACTAACGGATCTCATGAAGGTTTTGTTGAGTTTTGTGTGACTGAAGTTTTATTACGATGGACGAAGGAATAAGGAGTAAGAGGAGCCTAAGCTTGGGGATGCCGATGGCATCCCAAGATATTATGCAAATACAAGCAAGCAACTAAGCTTGGGGATGCCCGGGTGGCATCCCCAATTTCTACTAACAACCATCGGTATTTTACTCGAAGCTATATTTTTATTCGTCACATACAATGAATTTTGCTTGGAGCGTCTTGTATGATATGAGTCTTTGCTTGTTTTGCTTTGTGTTTTAATTCTTGAATCCTTGCTGGGCACACCTATTTGAGAGAGCCAAAATTATGCCATGACTTGTTAGAATTGCTCTTTATGCTTCACTTAAATTTTTATGAGCTATGGAATTGCTCTAGTGCTTCATTTATATCTTTTTGAGCACGGTGTGCTTTATAATTTTCAAGAAATTCTCTCTTGCTTCACTTAAATTATTTTGAGATAAAGAAATATGATGCTCATGATCATCACTTATATTTTTTTGAGCTTATTAAAAGCAACATATGAAATTACTCCCAAAGTGATAGATATCCAAGAAGGATATAATAAAAACTTTCGTGAAGATCATTGGACAAAATAAACTTGATTCTTTGTAATAGTTTTGAGATATGATGATGTGATATGTGATTCATGTTGATGAGTAATTATGCTTTAGTAAGAATATTGGTGTTAAGGTTTGTGATTCCCTATACAAGCATGAAAGTCAATAGTCATGCAATATAATTACATCCTACTTGTGGTGCATTATTTGGTGTTAATTATGCTTAATGCTCGCTTATGAGATTATTCGTTTCTTGGTTGGTCGCTTCTCAATCTTTTGCTAGCCTTCATTTTGCACTAAGTATGTGTTGGGGAACATAGCATACAATTTCAAAAAAATCCTACGATCACGCAAGATCTATCTAGGAGATGCATAGCAACGAGAGGGGGAGAGTGTGTCCACGTACCCGCGTAGACCGAAAGAGGAAGCGTTAGTAAGTGTGGTTCATGTAGTCGAACGTCTTCACGATCCAACTGATCCAAGTATTGAACGTACGGCACCTTGATATGTCTCCAACGTATCTAGTTTTCCAAACACGTTTGCCCTTGTTTTGGGCTCTAACTTGCATGATTTGAATGGAACTAACACGGACTGACGTTATTTTCAGCAGAACTGCCATGGTGTTATTGTTGTGCAGAAATAGAAGTTCTCGGAATGACCTGAAATTTCACGGAGTCAAGTTTTGGAAATTAATAAAAAATATTGGTGAAAGAATCAACAGAGGGAGACCCACACCATGTCCACGAGGGTGCAGGGCGCGCCCACCCCCGGG
Source organism: Triticum dicoccoides (assembly GCF_002162155.2). Classification (NCBI taxonomy): domain Eukaryota; kingdom Viridiplantae; phylum Streptophyta; class Magnoliopsida; order Poales; family Poaceae; genus Triticum; species Triticum dicoccoides. The sequence continues at coordinate 368,029,397 of NC_041389.1, read as the reverse complement.
GGTGCGCCCCCTGCCTCGTGGGTCCCCTGGACCTCCATCGTCCTCAACTCCAACTCTATATATTCATGTTCGGGGAGAAAAAAATCAGAGAGAAGTAGTCATCACGTTTTATGATACAGAGCCGCCGCCAAGCCCTGTTCTTCCTCGGGAGGGCAGATCTAGAGTCCGTTCGGGGCTCCGGAGAGGGGAATTCGTCGCCATCGTCATCATCAATTTCATGATGCTCACCGCCGTGCGTGAGTAATCCCATCATAGGTTTGTTGGACGGTGTTGGGTTGGATGAGATTTACCATGTAATCGAGTTAGTTTTGTTAGGGTTTGCTCCCTAGTATCCATTATGTTCTGAGATTGATGTTGCTATGACTTGCCATGCTTAATGCTTGTCACTAGGGCCCGAGTGGCATGATTTCAGATATGAACCTATTATGTTCTCATGAATATATGTGAGTTCTTGATCCTATTTTGTAAGTTATAGTCACCTACTACGAGTTATGATCCGGCAAACCCCGGAGTGACAATAGTCGGGACACTTCCCGGTGATGACCGTAGTTTGAGGAGTTCATGTATTCACTAAGTGCTTGGTCTGGTACTCTATTAAAAGGAGGCCTTAATATCTCTTAGTTTCCAATAGGACCCCGCTGCCATGGGAGGGTAGGACAAAAGATGTCATGCAAGTTCTTTTCCATAAGCATGTATGACTATATTCAGAATACATGCCTACATTATATTGATGAACTGGAGCTACTTCTGTGTCACCCTATTTTATAACTGTTGCATGATGAATTGCATCCGACATAATTATCCATCATTGATCCATTGCCTACGAGCTTTTCAGATATTGATCTTTGATTAGTTACTTCTCCGTTGCCACTGTTACAATCGCTACGAAACCGCTACTATTACTTTGCCACATACTACTTTGCTAGTAAATACTTAGCTGCAGATATTAAGTCTTTCAGGTGTGTTTGAATTGACAGCTCAGCTGCTGATACTTGAGTATATTCTTTGGCTCCCCTTGTGTCGAATCAATAATTTTGGGTTGAATACTCTACCCTCGAAAACTGTTGCGATCCCCTATACTTGTGAGTTATCAAGACCTTTTTCTGGCACTGTTGCTGGGGAGCATATCTCTATTCTTTGAGTCACTTGGGATTTATATATGTTGATCACTATAAGGAATTTGAACGATGAAAGAACCAAGATTTTTCCCTCAACTACGAGGGGAGGTAAGGAACTGCCATCTAGCTCTGCACTTGATCCACCTTCTGTTTTGAGTAAACTTGCGACACCTACACTTGCACCTGATATTGATTCTGATATGTCGCATGTTATTGATGATGCCACTTCTTCTATGCATGATGCTTATGATACTTCTCTGCTTGATAATAATGTGCCATTAGGTGAATTTCTTGATGAACAACTTGCTAGGGTTAGAGAGAATGAAATTACTGAAACTGGTGATATTAATGAAAGTGATGATGAGGATTCTCCCCCTAGATATGAATTGCGTGTTGTAGCTGAGGGTTATGTTATGGATGAAGAAACCGCTAGAGACTTTCTTGCTTGCAATGATAGATATGATGTTAAGAAACTGTAAGCTAAGTTGACAGAAAAGTCTTTGAATACTATAATGAAATATGACCCTTCTTTTGCTACTTCACCTATCTGTGTTACTGATAAGGATTACGAGTTCTCTATCGATCCTGAGTTAATTACTTTGGTTGAATCTGATCCTTTCTATGGCTATGAATCTGAAACTGTTGTGGCACATCTTACTAAATTGAATGATATAGCCACCCTATTCACTCATGAGGAAAAAATTCGCTATTATTATATCCTTAAATTGTTTCCTTTCTCATTAAAGGGTGATGCTAAGATATGGTTTAATTCTATTTCTCCTGGTTGTGTGCGTGGTCCCCAGGATATGATTTATTACTTCTCTGCAAAATATTTCCCAGCTCATAAGAAACAAGCTGCCTTAAGGGAAATATTTAATTTTGTGCAAATTGAAGAAGAGAGTCTCCCACAAGCTTGGGGGATGCTTCTCCGATTACTTAATGCTTTGCCTGATCATCCTCTCAAGAAAAATGAAATATTTGATATCTTTTATAATGGACTAACCGATGCTTCCAGAGACCACCTGGATAGTTGTGCTGGTTGTGTTTTCAGGGAAAGAACTGTTGAGCAAGCTGAATTGCTATTGAATAATATATTAAGCAATGATAATGATTGGACACTTCCTGAACCAACTCATAAGCCAAGTCTGAAGAAAAGGGGTATTCTATTTCTCAGTCCCAAAGATATGCAAGAGGCAAAGAAATCTATGAAAGAAAAAGGTATTAAAGTTGAAGATGTTAAGAATTTACCACCTATTGAAGAAATACATGGTCTTAATAACCCGACACAGGTGGTAGAGGTAAATCCTCTCTATAGATTTGATAAGATTGAAATCCCATCTACTAAGTTTGCTAGTCAATGCTTGGATTAGTTCGATAATTTCATTCTTAAAGAAGAAAACTTCAATGCTTATGTTGGTAAACAATTGAAACGTAATGCTTATATGGTTGAACACTTGAATGATTATATGTCTAGAGTTAAAGGTGACCTTAAGCTTATTAGTAAACATGCATCCATGGTTACTGCTCAAGTAGAACAAGTACTTAAGGCACAAGATGATTTGCTCAATGAGTTAAATAATAAGAATAATGATAATGTTGTTAGAGTTATGACTAGAGGTGGTAAAATGACCCAGGAACCTTTGTATCCCGAGGGCCATCCTAAGAGAGTCGAGCAAGATTCTCAGAGAACTAATGTTGATGCACCTAGTCCTTCCAAGAAAAAGGAAAAGAAAAATGATAGGACTTTGCATGCTTCTAGTGAACCTATTATAGACACACCTAAGAATCCCAATGATAATTCTATTTCTGATGCTGAAACACAATCTGGTAATGAACATGAACCTAGTGATAATGTTAATGATGATGTTCATGTTGATGTTCAACCTAGTAATAACAATGATGTAGAGATTGAACCTGCTGTTGATCTTGATAACCCACAATCAAAGAGTCAACGTTATGATAAGAGAGACTTCATTGCTAGGAAGCATGGTAAAGAAAGAGAACCGTGGGTTCAGAAACCCATGCCTTTTCCTCCAAAGCCATCCAAGAAAAAGGATGATGAGGATTTTGAGCACTTCTGAAATGGTTAGACCTATCTTCTTGCGTATGCGCTTGACTGATATGCTTAAAATGAATCCCTATGCTAAGTATATGAAAGATATTGTTACAAATAAAAGAAAGATACTAGAAGTTGAAATTTCCACCATGCTTGCCAATTATACCTTTAAGGGTGATACGTCCATTTTGCATCATGCTTTTATATCGATATTTATTGCATTATGGGTTGTTATTACACATTATGTCTCAATACTTATGGCTATTCTCTCTTACTTTACAAGGTTTGCCATGAAGAGGGGGAATGCCGGCAGCTGGAATTCTGGCTGGAAAAGGAGCAAATATTGGAAACCTATTCTTCACAGCTCCAAAAATCATGAAACTCCACGGAAGTCAGTTTTGGAATTAATAAGAATTATTGAGCGAAGAAAGCACAAGAGGGGGCCCACACCCTGGCCAGGAGGGTGGGGCACGTCCACCCCTACTGGGCACGCCCCCTGTCTCCTGGGCCCCCTGGTGGCCCTCCGGTGCCCATCTTCTGCTATATGAAGGCTTTTACCCTGGAAAAAATCAGAGGCAAGCTTACGGGATGAAACTCCGCTGCCACGAAGCGGAACCTTGGCGGAACCAATCTAGGGCCCTGGCAGAGCTGTTCTGCCGGGGAAACTTCCCTCCGGGAGGGGGAAATCATCACCATCGTCATCACCAACGACCCTCTCATTGGGAGGGGGTCAATCTCCATCAACAACTTCACCAGCACCATCTCCTCTCAAACCCTAGTTCATCTCTTGTATCCAATCTTGTATCCAAAACCACAAATTGGTACCTGTGGGTTGCTAGTAGTGTTGATTACTCCTTGTAGTTGATGCTAATTGGTTTATTTGGTGGAAGATTATATGTTCAGATCATTAATGCATATTATTACTCCTCTGATTATGAACATGAATATGCTTTGTGAGTAGTTACGTTTGTTCCTGAGGACATGGGTGAAGTCTTGCTATTAGTAGTCATGTGAATTTGGTATTCGTTCGATATTTTGATGAGATGTATGTTGTCTTTCCTCTAGTGGTGTTATGTGAACATCGACTACATGACACTTCACCATTATTTGGGCCTAGAGGAAGGCATTGGGAAGTAATAAGTAGATGATGGGTTGCTAGAGTGACAGAAGCTTAAACCCTAGTTTATGTGTTGCTTCGTAAGGGGCTGATTTGGATCTATATGTCTAATGTTGTGGTTAGGTTTACCTTAATACTTCTTTTGTAGTTGCGGATGCTTGCAATAGGGGTTAATCATAAGTGGGTTTCTTGTCCAAGTAAGGTCAGTACCCAAGCACCGGTCCACCCACATATCAAATTATCAAAGTACCGAACGCGAATCATATAAGCGTGATGAAAACTAGCTTAACGATAATTCCAATGTGTCCTCAGGAGCTCTTTTCTCATTATAAGAAATTACCAGGCTTGTCCTTTGCTACAAAAAGGATTGGGCCACCTTTCTGCACTTTATTTACTTTCATTGCTTGTTACCCGATACAATTTATCTTATCACAAAACTATCTGTTACCTACAATTTTAGTGCTTGCAGAGAAAACCTTACTGAAAACCGCTTGTCATTTCCTTCTGCTCCTTGTTGGGTTCGACACTCTTACTTATCGAAAGGACTACGATAGACCCCCTATACTTGTGGGTCATCAAGACTCTTTTCTGGCGCCGTTGCCGGGGAGTGAAGCGCCTTTGGTGAGTGGAACTTGGTAAGGAAACATTTATATAGTGTGCTGAAATTTTCTGTCACTTGTTACTATGGAAACTAATCCTTTGAGGGGATTGTTCGGGGTATCTTCACCCCGACCAGAAGGGCAAAGAGCTTCTCCTCAACCTACTGAACCTACTCAACATATTTACTTTGAGATTCCTTCGGGTATGATAGAGAAACTACTAGCTAATCCCTTTGCAGGAGATGGAACATTGCATCCCGATTTACACCTTATCTTTGTGGATGAAGTTTGTGGATTATTTAAGCTTGCAGGTATTCCCGATGATGTTATCAAAAGTAAGGTCTTCCCTTTATCTTTAAAGGGAGATGCATTGACATGGTATAGGCTATGTGATGATACGGGATATTGGAATTATAAACGATTGAAGTTGGAATTTCACCAGAAGTTTTATCCTATGCATCTTGTTCATCGTGATCGTAATTACATATGTAATTTCTGGCCTTGCAAAGGAGAAAGCATCGCTCAAGCTTGGGGAGGCTTAAGTCAATGTTATATTCATGCCCCAGTCATGAGCTCTCCAGAGAAATGATTATTCAAAAAAATTATGCTCGGCTTTCTCCCAATGATCGCAACATGTTCGATACTTCCTGTGTCGGTTCTTATATGATGAAGACTATTCAATTCAAATGGGACTTATTGGAAAGATTAAACGCAACTCTGAAGATTGGGGTTCCGATGGTGGTAAGGAGTCATGGATAAAACCTAAGTTTAATTGTGTTAAATCTTTTATGGATACCGATGTTTTTCGTGGATTTAGCGCTAAGTATGGACTTGACTATGAGATAGTAGCTTCTTTTTGTGAATCTTTTGCTACTCACGTTGATCTCCCTAAGGAGAAGTGGTTTAAATATAATCCTCCCATTAAAGTAAAAGTAGTTGCACCTATTACAGTTGAAGAAAAGACTGTCACTTATAATGATCCTATTGTTCCTACTACTTATGTTGAGAAACCTCCTTTTCCTGTTAGGATAAAGGATCATGCTAAAACTTCGACTGTTGTTCGTAAAAGTAATACTAGAACTTTTACACCTCCTGAGCAAATCAAAGTTGAACCTAGTATTGCTATGGTTAAAGATCTCTTGGATGATAATTTAGATGGGCATGTTATTTATTTCTGTGGTGAGACTGCTAATATTGTTAGACCAGATGCTAAGATACATAGACCTGTTATAGGCATGCCTGTTATTTCTGTTAAAATAGGAGATCATTGTTATCATGGCTTATGTGATATGGGTGCTAGTGCTAATGCAATACCTTATGACTTATATAAAGAAATTATGCATGATGTCGCACCCGTTGAATTGGAAGGTATTAATGTTACTATCAAGCTTGCCAATAGAGATACTATCTCACCAGTTGGGATTGTTAGAGATGTTGAAGTCTTGTGTGGGAAGGTTAAATATCTTGCTGATTTTCTTGTTCTTAGTTCCCCACAAGATGATTTTTGTCCCATTATTTTTGGTAGACCCTTCTTGAATACTGTTAATGCTAAGATTGATTGCAATCAGGATACTGTTGAAATTGGCTTAGGGGATATGTCTCATGAGTTTAATTTCGCTAAGTTTCATAGACAACCCCGTGATAAAGAATCACCTAGTAAGGATGAGATTATTGGTCTTGCTTCTATTGCCGTGCCTCCTACTGATCCGTTAGAACAATATTTGCTAGACCATGAAAATGATATGTTTACGAATGAAAGAAGGGAAATAGATAAAGTGTTCCTTCAACAGGAACCTATTCTGAAGCACAACCTACCCGTTGAAATTCTAGGGGATCCCCCTCCACCCAAGGGTGATCCCGTGTTTGAACTCAAACCATTACCTGATAATCTTAAGTATGCTTATCTTGATGAAAAGAAAATATATCATGTTATTATTAGTGCTAACCTTTCAGAGCAAGAAGAATAAATATTATTGAAAACTCTGAAGAAGCACCGTGCTGCTATTGGATATACTCTGGATGATCTTAAGGGAATTAGTACCACGCTATGCCAACACAAAATTAAATTGGAGGAAGATGCCAAACCAGTTAGAGATCCTCAACGACGATTGAATCCTAAGATGAAACAAGTGGTAAGAAAGGAGATACTAAAGCTCCTTGAGGCAGGTATAATTTATCCCATTGCTGATAGTGATTGGGTAAGCCCTGTCCATTGCGTTCCTAAAAAGGGAGGTATTACTGTCATTCCTAATGATAAAGATGAATTGATCCCACAAAGAATTATTACAGGTTATAGGATGGTAATTGATTTCCATAAATTAAATAAAGCTACTAAGAAAGATCATTACCCTTTACCTTTTATTGATCAAATGCTAGAAAGACTATCCAAACACACACACATTTTTGCTTTCTAGATGGTTATTCTGGTTTCTCGCAAATACCTGTGTCAGCGGGGGATCAATCAAAAACTACTTTTACTTGCCCTTTTGGTACTTTTGCTTATAGATGTATGCCTTTTGGTTTATGTAATGCACCTGCTACCTTTCAAAGATGCATGATGGCTATATTCTCTAACTTTTGTGAAAAGATTTGTGAGGTATTCATGGATGATTTCTCCGTTTATGGATCCTCTTTTGATGATTGCTTGAGCAACCTTGATCGAGTTTTGCAGAGATGTGAAGACACTAGTCTCGTGTTGAATTGGGAAAAGTGCCACTTTATGGTTAATGAAGGCATTGTCTTGGGGCATAAGATTTCCAAGAGAGGTATTGAAGTTGATAAAGCTAAAGTTGATGCTATTGAAAAGATGCCATGTCCCAAGGACATAAAAGGTATAAGAAGTTTCCTTGGTCATGCCAATTTTTATAGAAGGTTCATTAAGGACTATTCTAACATCTCTAGGCCTCTCACTAATTTGTTGCAAAAAGATATTCCTTTTGTCTTTGATGATGATCGTGTAGAAGCATTTGAAATACTTAAGAAAGCTTTGATTACTACACCTATTGTTCAGCCACCTGATTGGAATTTACCTTTTGAAATTATGTGTGATGCTAGTGATTATGCTGTAGATGTTGTTCTAGGGCAAAGAGTTGATAAGAAATTGAATGTTATCCAGTATGCTAGTAAGACTCTTGATACTGCACAGAGAAATTATGCTACTACTGAAAAAGAGTTCTTAGCAGTTGTGTTTGCATGTGATAAGTTTAGACATTATATTATTGATTCTAAAGTTACTATTCGCACTGATCATGCTGCTATTAAATATCTTATGGAAAAGAAATATGCCAAGCCTAGACTTATTAGATTGGTTCTCTTGCTCCAAGAATGTGATTTACATATTATTGATAGAAAGGGAGCTAAGAACCCCATCGCAGACAACTTGTCTAGGTTAGAGAATGTTCTTGGTGACCCACTGCCTATTGATGATAGCTTTCCTGACAAAAAATTAGCGGTCATTAATGCTTCTCGTACTGCTCCTTGGTATGTTGATTATGATAATTACATTGTTGCTAAATTTATACCACCTAGTTTCACATACCAGCAAAAGAAAAAGTTCTTTTATGATTTAAGACATTACTTCTGGGATGACCCACACCTTTATAAAGGAGTAGATGGTGTTATTAGACGTTGTGTACCTGAGCATGAACAAGAACAGATCCTACACAAGTGTCACTCTGAATCATATGGAGGACACCACGCTGGAGATAGAACTACACATAAGGTATTGCAATCTAGTTTTTATTGGCCTACTCTCTTCAAAGATGCTCGTAAGTTTGTCTTATCTTGTGATGAATGTCCAAGAATTGGTAATATTAGTAGACGTCAAGAAATGCCTATGAATTATTCTCTTGTTATTGAACTGTTTGATGTTTTGGGCTTTGATTATATGGGACCTTTTCCTGCCTCTAATGGTTATACGCATATTTTAGTTGGTGTTGATTACGTTACTAAGTGGGTAGAAGCTATTCCAACTAGTAGTGTTGATCATAACACTTCTATTAAAATGCTTAAAGAAGTTACTTTTCTGAGGTTTGGAGTCCCTAGATATCTTATGACTGATGGTGGTTCACATTTTATTCATGGTGCTTTCCGTAAGATGCTTGCTAAGTATGATGTTAATCATAGAATCGCATCTCCTTATCACCCGCAGTCTAGTGGTCAAGTAGAGTTGAGCAATAGAGAGCTCAAATTAATTTTGCAAAAGACTGTGAATAGATCTAGAAAGAACTGGTCCAAAAAACTTGATGATGCATTATGGGCCTATAGAACTGCATATAAAAATCCTATGGGTATTTCTCCGTATAAGATGTTTTATGGAAAAGCATGTCACTTACCTCTTGAACTTGAACATAAAGCATACTGGGCTATTAAAGAGCTCAAGTATGACTTCAAACTTGCCGGTGAGAAGAGGTTATTTGATATTAGCTCACTTGATGAATGGAGAACCCAAGCCTATGAGAATGCCAAGCTATTCAAAGAAAAAGTCAAACGCTGGCATGACAAAAGGATACAAAAGCCTGAGTTTAACGTAGGTGATTATGTGTTACTATTCAACTCTCGTTTAAGATTTTTTGTAGGAAAACTTCTCTCTAAATGGGAAGGTCCTTACGTTATCGAGGAGGTCTATCGTTTCGGTGCCATAAAAATCAACAACTTCGAAGGCACAAGTCCGAGGGTGGTGAACGGTCAAAGAATCAAACATTATATCTCAAGTAATCCTATCAATGTTGAAACTAATATTGTTGAGACCGTAACCCCGGAGGAATACATAAGGGACACTTTCCAGAACGTTTCAGACTCCGAAAAGGAATAGGTATGTGGTACGGTAAGTAAACCGACTCCAAATTAATTCTAATGACAATTTCTATCTGTTTTGGAATATTTAAGAATTTTAGAAAGAAAGAAGTAGTCCAGGAAGGACACGAGGCCTCCACGAGGGTGGAGGGCACGCCCACCCTTCCTGGGCGCGTCCCCCTGTCTCGTGGCCACCTCGTGTGCCTCCCGGACTCCGTTTTCTTGCACGTTACGTATTTTGGTCGGTAAAAATTTATTATATAATCTCCCGAAGGTTTTGACCACTGTATCATGCAAATATCCTCTGTTCTTGTTTTGAGGTGTTCCTATTGCAGATTAAGAGCAAGATGTCTTCTCAAGAGTCAGTAGGGGAGAGTCGGGTGTCTCACCCGACACCAGGTCCAGGAGTAAATAGCGATGCTTATCACTTTGGACCATCAACTAAGGATGAGATGGAGGCTGACTTGAAAAGGATAGATGCCATGGAGGAAGATCAAGAAGTTACCTCTCGCCTCCAAGCAGGATTCATGATGGGGGAACTACATAGCTCGGCTATTCCAAATTCGGTCATCCCTTCCAATGTTAAATTTGTTTCTTATGAAAACATGAAAAAGAGCATCGCTTGTTCTCCAGAAGCTATGCAACATCCTTGGGTAAAGGGAGCTTTAGCCGTTACGGGCAAGCTTCAAAAAGAAATTATGGACCTCAAACAACAAGTCAATAAGCTCGAGGAGGAGAATCGTATCCTGAGGGGCATCATCGCCAAGAAGATCACAACACCAACTATGAAGAAGGAGACATAATTACATGGGCATGGGCACTCCCCTTGGCATCTGCCAAGCTTGGGGGAGGTGCCCCGGTATCGTATCACCATCACACTCCTATCTTTACCATTTTACTTAGTTTGATCCTTTTAGTAGTATCTTGATCTACTAAATTGAAGTTTTGGTATGAATTAGTTTTGAGTTTTTCTTTGTGATCTCTTTTTGTAATCGAGTCCGTGAGCTATCTATAATAAAGATTAGTGTTGAGTCATGGGCTTTGCTATCTTACCATGATCTTGAGAAAGTAGAAAAAATAAAAAGAATAAGAGAGTTCATATTGATCTTATGTATAGTAACGACTTCACACATAGAAAGTATGAGGCATAAAAGTTGTTGAGAGTTGACAAACGTAGTTTTGGTCATCATTGCAATTAATAGGAAGTAATTAGGAAAGAGAGGTCTTCACATGCAAATATACTATCTTGGACATTTTTTATGACTGTGAGCACTCATTAAGTATGACATGCTAAAACAGTTGATGTTGGACAAGGAAGACAATCTAATGGTTTATGTTTTCTCACATCTCAGTTAAAGTATATTGTCATTGATCTTCCCAAAATGTTGAGCTTGCCTTTCCCCCTCATGCTAGCCAAAATTCCTTGCACCAAGTAGAGATACTACTTGTGCTTCCAAATATCCTTAAACCAGTTTTGCCATGAGAGTCCACCATACCTACCTATGGATTGAGTAAGATCCTTCAAGTAAGTTGTCATGTTGCAGGCAATAAAAATTGCTCTCTAAATATGTATGACTTATTAGTGCAGAGAAAATAAGATTTATACGATCTTGTTATGGAAGCAATAAAAGCGACTGACTGCATAATAAAGGTCCATGTACAAGTGGAAAGATAAAGTGACGTTCTTTTGCATTAAGATTTTGTGCATCCAACCCTAAAAGCACATGACAACCTCTGATTCCCTCTATGAAGGGCCTATCTTTTACTTTATGTTTTTACTTTATGCTTGAGTCAGGGTGATCTTCACCTTTCCTTTTTCATTTTTATCCTTTGGCAAGCTCCTCGTGTTTGAAAGATCTTGATATATATATCCAATTGGATGTAAGTTAGCATGAATTATTATTGTTGACATCACCCAAAGGTGAATATGTTGAGAGGCAACACAATAAGCCCCTATCTTTCTCAGTGTCCGGTTGAAATTCCATAACCACAAGTATTGCGTGAGTGTTAGCAATTGTAGAAGACTATATGATAGTTGAGTATGTGGACTTGCTGAAAAGCTCTATTCTTGACTCTTTCTGATGTTATGATAAATTGCAATTGCTTCAATGACTGAGATTATAGTTTGTTAGTTCCCAATGAAGTTTCTGAACCATACTTGACATTGTGAATTGATCGTTACTTGAGCATAAGAAATCACATGATAAAATCTATATATATTGTTGTTATAAGAATGATCATGATGCCCTCATGTCTGTATTTTATTTTTATCAACACCTCTATCTCTAAACATGTGGACATATTTTTCGATTTCGGCTTCCGCTTGAGGACAAGCGAGGTCTAAGCTTGGGGGAGTTTATACGTCCATCTTGCATCATGCTTTTATATCGATATTTATTGCATTATGGGTTGTTATTACACATTATGTCTCAATACTTATGGCTATTCTCTCTTATTTTACAAGGTTTACCATGAAGAGGGGGAATGCCGGCAGCTGGAATTCTGGCTGGAAAAGGAGCAAATATTGGAAACCTATTCTTCACAGCTCCAAAAATCATGAAACTCCATGGAAGTCGGTTTTGGAATTAATAAGAATTATTGAGCGAAGAAAGCACAAGAGGGGCCCCACACCCTGGCCAGGAGGGTGGGGGGCGCGCCCACCCCTACTGGGCACGCCCCCTGTCTCCTGGGGCCCCTGGTGGCCCTCCGGTGCCCATCTTCTGATATATTGTAACATCCCAAATTTCCAATTTGGAATGTTATACATAGGTCATACATGCATATCATATTTTATTGCTTTTTCATTAGCAATCCTCGAAATCCTAAGCAACTCAAGGACCTTCGGAGAGAGTTGGGGATTTTCTAATTTTCATATTTGAAATTTTATCAAATAGTGAAGACGAGGATTTGATTTTAATTATTTTTCTCTCCGGAAAATATTTCATTTTAAAATAATAAATGAGGGGAGATAATATGACTTCTCCAAAATAATTGGAATATCGGAGGAAAAATGTTAAAATCATTTTTGGATTTTTATTTGAGTTTATTCGGGATTTTATTTGCTCCTAGAAAAATGTTGCATGATTTAAAATTGCATTTTAGGGGCCAAGAAAAGTTCATCTTGTTCTAAATATTTTATTTAGACCGAAAAAACTTGTTTTGGAATTTTTAGATTTTTATTTATTTTTCTAGGAATTTTTCTTTCGGCGGAATGTTTTTAAAAAAAAACCTCGTGCCACACAGGCTCAAAGGGAACTGAGTCTATTCATGCTAGAAACTTCCGTGTGCAGCCGCAAGCTATTATGGGCTCTACCATAGTTTGAGTAAGTTGTGTGAAGCTCTTGAAGAGGTGGATCAGCAGGTAGTGCGTTTGTAGGTTTGGTATGGTCTGCCCGGAGTAGAGAGTTAATGCTTCTGAAAGACTATGTCTCGGTCATCCGTCTCTCAAACACCATGCAGTGCGAGAATCAATGGAGGCGATCGAGTCTTGCGGGGAAAAGTGCGCAAACCTCTGCAGAGTGTACAATCTAATGATGGTTAGCCGTGTCCCCGGTTATGGACAATTCTGAGTATCTAGTACTTGAGTATTCGCATGTATCTCAACACTCTTAAAATTAATATTGATGGGTTGTTAAGTACTTTTTAATTGGGATCATTGAGTTGGGGTTACCTTCTCAAATGATGTTTCAACTACCATGATAGTTAAATTAAAATTGATTCCTTTGTAGTAGGGAAAAATTGGCTTTTCGCAAAAACTGTAACCATAGAGCTTTCCACCAGCCAAATATGCATGTAGTAGTAGCATTATTCTGTTATTGCTCTTTTGTGTTACATTGCCAGCATATTCCATGTGCTGACCCATTCTTGGGCTACAACGTATTATGTTGCAGACTTTTCAGACGAGGAGTAAGGTTCGTAGGTCGTTGCCGTGCAGCTCAGTTATGCCGTTGGAGTTGATGGACTCACTTTATCTTCCAAGCCTTCCGCTGTTATCGCATTAGATGGCCTTAAGCCATATTATTGTAATAAGTTCTCTTTTGAGACATTCGATGTAATAAGTGTGTGATTGCTACTCTGTTATAAATCCTTCGAAGTACTGTGTGGTGTCAGCATTACTGATCCAGGGATGACACCTGAGCACAGAGACTTGGCCATCTGAGGTCGGGTCGCTACATATATGAAGGCTTTTACCCTGGAAAAAAATCAGAGGCAAGCTTATGGGATGAAACTCCGCCGCCACGAAGCGAAACTTTGGCGGAACGAATCTAGGGCTCTGGTAGAGCTGTTCCGCCAAGGAAACTTCCCTCCGGGAGGGGGAAATCATCACCATCGTAATCACCAACGATCCTCTCATCGGGAGGGGGTCAATCTCCATCAACATCTTCACCAGCACCATCTCCTCTCAAACCCTAGTTCATCTCTTGTATCCAATCTTGTATCCAAAACCACAAATTGGTACATGTGGGTTGCTAGTAGTGTTGATTACTCCTTGTAGTTGATGCTAATTGGTTTATTTGGTGGAAGATTATATGTTCAGATCCTTAATGCATATTATTACTCCTCTGATTATGAACATGAATATGCTTTGTGAGTAGTTACGTTTGTTCCCGAGGACATGGGTGAAGTCTTGCTATTAGTAGTCATGTGAATTTGGTATTCGTTCAATATTTTGATGAGATGTATGTTGTCTTTCCTCAAGTGGTCTTATGTGAATGTCGACTACATGACACTTCACCATTATTTGGGCCTAGAGGAAGGAATTGGGAAGTAATAAGTAGATGATGGGTTGCTAGAGTGACAGAAGCTTAAACCCTAGTTTATGCGTTGCTTCGTAAGGGGCTGATTTGGATCCATATGTCTAATGTTGTGGTTAGGTTTACCTTAATACTTCTTTTGTAGTTGCGGATGCTTGGAAAAGGGGTTAATCATAAGTGGGTTGCTTGTCCAAGTAAGGGCAGTACCCAAGCACCGGTCCACCCACATATCAAATTATCAAAGTAACGAACGCGAATCATATAAGCGTGATGAAAGCTAGCTTGACGATAATTCCCATGTGTCCTCGGGAGCTCTTTTCTCATTATAAGAAATTGTCCAGGCTTGTCCTTTGCTACAAAAAGGATTGGGCCACCTTGCTGCACTTTATTTACTTCCATTGCTTGTTACCCGTTACAATTTATCTTATCACAAAACTATCTGTTACCTACAATTTCAGTGCTTGCAGAGAAAACCTTACTGAAAACCGCTTGTCATTTCCTTCTGCTCCTCGTTGGTGTCGGGCGGGCGATGCAGATTCCCGCCAACACCTATGGGGACAGGGCCCCTTTCGGTTCGGTGGGGGCGGAGAGCGCACAAAGAGCGGATCGAGGCAGTGCACGCGGGCGATTTTACCCAGCTTCGGGCCGCACAGATGCGTAAAACCCTACTGCTGCTTGTTTGTGTATATTGGATTCTTGCTCAGGAGCGATGGACGCTGCCAGACTGAGCGTGAGAGTGTTCCTAGTGTTGAACGAGCCGAACTGGCCGAACCTCTGAACTTCCGACCCCTTTCTACGTTGCGCTTGGGCCTCCTTTTATACTCTCAAGGGGTCACCGACAGGGGGCAACGTATACAAGAAGGGTAAAAATGGAAAAGGATGCGGTAGGTGCAGCTACCGCTACTGTGGATATAGTGCGCCCTACCTAACTCTGACGGCAGTGGACAAGGGCATTAAATGCCTGTCTGAGTCTCCTAAACAGTGCAAAAGGTGACCGTTAGGAGCGCCACCGTTTGCCACGATGGGCTTCTCTTCATCTCTGCTTGCCACCACGTACCCCTAGCTGCACGGCCTCCTGCCACGTGTGCTTGGGAGAGCCCTAGAGCGACACGTTAGCAGGTGTGCTGGAGCGCAGGCACGAAGTGGGGGTTTCCCGCGGCAAACTCCTTGCCGCGGCCGTCGTCTTGTCGCGTCCGGAAGCTTGTCGCTCGCTGGTTCTTGCCGGGACGCGGGGCGCGTCGCGGCAAGCTTTCTCGATTCGCCTTGAATGGCCTTCCCGGCAAGCTCCTCTTGCCGGGGTCTCGTCTCTTCCCGGCAAGCTCTTCTTGTCGGGGCCTTGGTTGGCCTTCCCGGCAAGCTCCTCTTGTCGGGGCCTTGATTTGAGTACTTTGTTCTTGAATGGTCTTCAAGGGAACCACGGAGGGTCCTGGCGGTCACCCGGCAAGCCTTGCCGCGGGGCGCTGCAACTGCCCGTGCACGAGTTCGGGGTAATAGGGTACCCCTACTCTAGTACACCGACAGGAGCCCCCGGGCCTGGGCCATACACGGTGCCGAGTGCTGTTGGGCCAGGCCCAAAACAGTGCACGGGCATGCGCGGCCTAGGTCACGCCAAATCTAACTCCGCTCCCACCGCGCACGCCCAGAACGGCATGCGTCAAACGCGGCGTCATGGGAGAGATCGTGGGAGGCATGCGTGGGGCTAAGCTCCCCGAGCATGCGTCAGGCCACGATGATGAGGACGATTCACGCCCTCCTCCTTAAACGTAGGTAGGTGTGAGGGCGTGATGCATTTACTGGACGGGGCCGGTGCGCGGTTTTCGGGACGTCCACTCCCCGCGTTCACGGGGCGGAGCGATGCCGCCTCATCTGTCGCCTTAGTTCTGCATCCCCGCCACGCGGCTCCCATGCGCTTGAGGTCACGGACAGTGGATTGGGAAACTGGGCCGTCGCGAGCGGGTTGGCCCCGACTCCCTGCCCTTCCCGTGCCTTGATTCGCTGAGCGGGGCGGCCGAGCCCCCACTTCGCTCCTTTATAAAGAGCGGGATGGGATCATGGAAACCCGCACTCTCTCATCTTCTCCTTTCTTCAGCTTCTGCTCCCCTTTCTCTCATCTGCCATGGAGAAAGGGAACCCAGGCCCTTCATCGGTGGCGGCGAGGGTCGCTGCCAGACAGCGCATCTCTCCCTCTTCCGTGCCCGTGGTGGCAGAGCCAGCCATGAGGGGAAGAGGGAGGGGGCGAGGCCGCGGACGAGGTCGAGGACGAGGTCGAGGCGCTCGGGGAAGAGGCGAACGGGGCGGCGCGTCAGCTTCACCTCCGTCGGCGGCTTCTCCCCCCACGGCGGTCCATATAGGGGACGACCCTTGCGAGTTCTTCGTCAGGCTGCGCCGAGCGCCTCGTCGTCGCCTCCGGCTTCCAGCTCCGTTTGCACGCGCGATGGAAGTGGAGCCGCCCGAGACGCTGAGACTGCACATGAGGGGCTGTGGGATCAGCGGCACGCGAGTCCGCGTTGCATTCCCAGCCCCTAATGTGATGTATCTTGATCGAGGGTGGAAGACGTTCGCCCGCATCCACATCTTGACGGAGGGGTTTACCCTCCATTTTAAGTTGATGGAGGGCGATCTCCTCTCCGTCAAGGCCTTCGGGTGCTTCGGCACTCGGGCGAAGTGCTGCGTGGACAGCTCCTCCGACAGCGAAGGCTCCTCCTCGAGCGAGAGCGACGAGGAGGGGAGCGACAGCGACGATGAGGGTAGCGGGCGGCGGGGTAGCGGGTCCGACTAGGCGTCGGGCGCCGCTTTGCGCGGCACCGGCAACCCCATCATCCGCGTCGCCGGCTTCTTGAACTCCCCGGGGTCGTCTCCTTGGGCGGCTGGCGTAGGGAGGCTGCGCAAGGGGAAGAGGGCAGGCGACAAGGCCGTCAAGCCGGAGTACGAGGGCGTGGTGCCCTCAACAGCGTGCTGACGTCCTGTCGCCCCGTCTTCGAGCCCCGCTTCCGGTGCCGCCGTCGCCGTCCAGCCTTCGGACGGCCCTCGAGATGTTCCCTTGGTGTCTTCTGGCACCCGTAGCTCGCCTAGGCACTCCTTTTGCCCTTTTCGCCTCCTTGACCTGCCTCCTGAAAAGAGGGACAGGAAAGGGATTACGGGCACCTTATCTTTTTAATTTGTAAGCCGTCGGGCCTTAGCTGTATCTAAAATCTGTAATCCTCTCTTTCATGTTTTTCATCCTCTATGGACTGTACCTGAGTGGGATGTTTTTTTAATGAAAGGGGATGCTTGCCGGTTATTTGTCTCGCGATTTAAACCCACGCCAAGGAGCAAATCCTTGGTATCCCTCGGACAGACATTTCATCTCCCGGCAACAGACCCTGCCGCCTTCCCACGTCGCTCGACCTTTCTCACGCTGTTGACGGAGGCAGGAACGAGGTGGGTGTGGTCTCCTCGTTTCATCCCTTTGCTGCCGCGACTACGACCAAACTTGGCCCCGAGAAAGAGCCCCAGGGCCTAGAGTCGAGGGAGCACGGCAGTTTCCGGGAAGAAACGTGGTTTCGCATTCCCCAGTCCATAAGAGGATGCATGATGAGGGATGAAAGACTTATCTGATAGTGCAGCCCTCGGCAACTCTGGTTTGCCGTGGACGATTCTTGGCACTCACAGCCCCCCGCGATACTGGCTTGTCGGGAAGGCTCTTATCTTCAGCAGAGAACTTTGTCGTTCTCGATGCCGGCTTCCGGCAAGCTGGTCGCCAGGAAGGCTTTTATCTTCGGCAGAGAACTTCGATGTTCTCGATGCCGGCTTCCGGCAAACTGGTTGCCAGGAAGGCTTTTATCTTCAGCAGAGAACTTTGACGTTCTCGATGCCGGCTTCCGGCAAGCTGGTTGCCAGGAAGGCTTTTATCTTCAGCAGAGAACTTTGACGTTCTCGATGCCGGCTTCCGGCAAGCTGGTTGCCAGGAAGGATTTTATCTTCAGCAGAGAACTTTGACGTTCTCGATGCCGGCTTCCGGCAAGCTGGTTGCCAGGAAGGCTTTTATCTTCAGCAGAGAACTTTGACGTTCTCGATGCCGGCTTCCGGCAAGCTGGTTGCCAGGAAGGCTTTTATCTTCAGCAGAGAACTTTGACGTTCTCGATGCCGGCTTCCGGCAAGCTGGTTGCCAGGAAGGCTTTTATCTTCAGCAGAGAACTTTGACGTTCTCGATGCCGGCTTCCGGCAAGCTGGTTGCCAGGAAGGCTTTTATCTTCAGCAGAGAACTTTGACGTTCTCGATGCCGGCTTCCAGCAAGCTGGTTGCCAGGAAGGCTTTTGGCGAAGAACTTCATTGTTCTTGACACCGGCTCCCGGCAAGATCGTTGCCGGAAAGGCTTATGGCGAAGAACTTCGTCGTTCTTGACGCCGGCTCCCGGCAAGATCGTTGCCGGAAAGGCTTATGGTGAAGAACTCCGTCGTTCTTGACGCCGAAGATGTTGGCCCTAAGGGCGTTGCCAGCCCTCGGGCCATAATTGCGTTCAAACATAGCAAGTGATTAGCATCCGAAGTGCACTCAACTTTCTTGCGAATTTTGACTTTTGCTGCATATTCCCTATGCCTGCTGGAATGCTTTCCGGTGTGTACGATCCAGCCAGTAGCGCTTGAGGGAACGGGCCCTTAGCGGCTATTCGGGAACAACGCCTCCCGGAAAGGTTTACCTTCTTTTTTCTAGCGCAACCGCACAAGTTGCCGAGCGGACTCGAGGCAACATGGAGCGCAACTAGCCCCGAGAAGGCTCCTCGGCATACAGGTCTATGCAGAAATCTCAAATAAATAGCGCATGCTATCTTCCTGTTCAACCTCTCTTTGTACGTCCACCCTATGATTTCTAGGGAAACTTGCCAGTGCAGGCACCCTTGCTGCGAGCGCCGAGTGCGGAACTTCAGCAGCCTGCTGGCGGGGTCGCTACCGACAAGCAATCTTGTCGCAACTAGTTGCAGCTCGCTTAAGTTGTTGAGTGGACTCGAAACAAAGTAAGGGCGCTAGCAGCTCACTTAAGTTGCTGAGCGGACTCGAAGCAAAGTAAGGGCGCTAGCAGTTCACTTAAGTTGTTGAGCGGACTCGAAACAAAGTAAGGGCGCGACTAGCTACGAGTTGATTCCTCCGTGCACAGGTTTTCCGTACAAAGAACAAGATCTCCGAGGCGGATAACCTTATATAGTAAGGAAATATCTAAAGTTTTGCATGACTTAGCTTTTTCTGTTGCCGCCCTGGCGTCGTTCTTTTGCTAGCCCGCTCCTTGGGAGCCATGACGATGAAGATTTAGCTTGCGCGCACGCCGGATCGGGTTCGCACGATCTCGACGCCCCCTACCTGGCGCGCCAGAGATGTCCGGCGGGCGATGCTGATTCCCGCCAACACCTATGGGGACAGGGCCCCTTTCGGTTCGGTGGGGGGCGGAGAGCGCACAAAGAGCGGATCGAGGCAGTGCACGCGGGTGATTTTACCCAGCTTCGGGCCGCACAGATGCGTAAAACCCTACTGCTGCTTGTTTGTGTATATTGGATTCTTGCTCAGGAGCGATGGACGCTGCCAGACTGAGCGTGAGAGTGTTCCTAGTGTTGAACGAGCCGAACTGGCCGAACCTCTGAACTTCCGACCCCTTTCTACGTTGCGCTTGGGCCTCCTTTTATACTCTCAAGGGGTCACCGACAGGGGGCAACGTATACAAGAAGGGTAAAAATGGAAAAGGATGCGGTAGGTGCAGATACCGCTACTGTGGATACAGTGTGCCCTACCTAACTCTGACGGCAGGGGACAAGGGCATTAAATGCCTGTCTGAGTCTCCTAAACAGTGCAAAAGGTGACCGTTAGGAGCGCCACCGTTTGCCACGATGGGCTTCTCTTCATCTCTGCTTGCCACCACGTACCCCTAGCTGCACGGCCTCCTGCCACGTGTGCTTGGGAGAGCCCTAGAGCGACACGTTAGCAGGTGTGCTGGAGCGCAGGCACGAAGTGGGGGTTTCCCGCGGCAAACTCCTTGCCGCGGCCGTCGTCTTGTCGCGTCCGGAAGCTTGTCGCTCGCCGGTTCTTGCCGGGATGCGGGGCGTGTCGCGGCAAGCTTTCTCGATTCGCCTTGAATGGCCTTCCCGGCAAGCTCCTCTTGTCGGGGTCTCGTCTCTTCCTGGCAAGCTCTTCGTGTCGGGGCCTTGGTTGGCCTTCCCGGCAAGCTCCTCTTGCCGGGGCCTTGATTTGAGTACTTTGTTCTTGAATGGTCTTCAAGGGAACCACGGAGGGTCCTGGCAGTCACCTGGCAAGCCTTTCCGCGGGGCGCTGCAACTGCCCGTGCATGAGTTCGGGGTAATAGGGTACCCTACTCTAGTACACCGACAGTTGGGTCCGACACTCTTACTTATCGAAAGGACTATGATAGATCCCCTATACTTCTGGGTCATCAAAGGGTTGAATACCAAAGAAACTTGGAGAGCCAGGAGTACCAACTATACCATGCTCGATTAAAAGAAACTATGTTAAAACTGCTTTATGTGCTCTTGGAGCCGGTGTTAGTGTTATGCCTTTCTCTTTGTATCGTAGACTTGTGTTGAATAAGTTGACACCTACTGAAATCTCTTTGCAAATGGCCGATAAATCAACTGCTATACCCGTCGGTATCTGTGAGGATGTGTGTGTTCTGGTTGCAAACGTTACTATTTTAACGGACTTTGTTATTCTTGATATTCCCGAGGATGACAGTATGTCGATCATCCTTGGTAAAGCCTTTTTGAATACTGCAGGGGCTGTTATTGATTGCAACAAAGGCAATGTCACTTTTCATGTTAATGGTAATGAGCATACGGTACACTTTCCGAAGAAACAACCTCAAGTTCGTAGTATCAATTCTATTGGAAAATTTTCAACTATTACTATTGGAGGTTTTGAATTCCCTCTTCCTACTGATAAAAAGAAATATGATATTATTATTTATGGGGACATGCATATGCCCTTTGAGGTAACCTGGTGTTATTTGAAAATTCTCCGGTTTCATGTTATTCGGAATAAGTTTGTTAACAAGACTTGATCAACCTTGTTACTGGATCCTTTTGATGAGCATGAGATGGATGAAGTTAGAAAGCACAACTCTCTGTACCAACCTTTTACTCTTTGTTATTTAGTTAAATAAAGCAAAAATAGTATTTCCTGTCTGTTTTCTGAATTATCCGTGCAATAAAAAAATATCCTGGAAATAAAAGTTCTCCAAATACCCTGAAAATTGAGTATGATTTTTTATAAAATATTTGAGAATTTCTGGCACTTAGAACACACCACGGGGACCCACCATTTGGTCACGAGGGTGGAGGGTGCGCCCCCTGCCTTGTGGGTCCCACGTGGCCCCCCTTTACTTATTCCAGCACCCACACACTTCATCTTCCTCCAGAAAAAATTACCCCGTAGCTCAAACTCGTGTTCTTGCTTGTTTTGCTGCCGTTTTTGATCTCCTAGCTCAAAGCTCCATTCACAAAACTGCTTTGGGGGATTGTTCTTTGGTATGTGACTCCTCCAAGGGTCCAATTAGTTTTTGTTCTAGTGCTTTATTTATTGCAAAATTTTGCTACTAAGGTGACCCGGTTCTTGAGCTTGGATGTCAAATTTATATGGTCCAAAGTAGTTTTAATGCATGATATAGCCTCTAGGCATTTGTGGGAGTAGTTGCTATCAATCTTGTTGAGTTTGGTTCACTTTTATTTTGAGTCACTAAAAATTTCAGAAAATTTTTAGAGGAAGAAAATGATGAAGAGATTGTTGAGAGGCTCCTCGAGCCGGAGCTCGAAGGAAAAGCAGAATGAAGAGAATAAAAAGCCCAAGTACAACATTCCTTGCACCATGGAGGTTCGGCCGTGTGAATGGCCTTGTGATGCATTCTTAAGAGCCGCCGGAATTTATGACGACTTATATTATTTGGCTGAGAATGCAGGCATCACCGACTTCCTCCACGGCCAGTGCGAACAGTATCTCCTACTCACTAATATTTTCGTGCAAAACTTTCATTTCCATGCTAGAAGATCACCATCTTCGGTGGATTTTTATTTATATGATGAGTTTAAGGAGATGACACTCCATTATTTTTGTGTGGTTTGCGAGTTTCCCTTCGAGGGCAGCATCGAGGAACCACATCCTGATGATGTGGATGAATTTATTGATAGAATTGCTGTAGGGGAAACGAGGAAAGTTTCAGATGCAAGGATTACTAGCGTACATATTCCTGTTCTACGTTGCTATGCAATATTTGCTAGTAGAGGTTTAAATGGTCACGGGAACAGTGGGGGGCTCAGTGCTCCTGACCTTTCTATTTTGCGCCATGCTTTACTTTGTGATACAACCTTCAGTTTAGGCGCTATGGTTGCTAAATGGTTGAGTCTGAACTGTTCAAAGGGCCCCATTTTTTAGGTATCTTTGCTTCACGCCTTGCTAAACACTTTGAGATACCTATTAGGCATTATGAGAAAGAGGAAAAGTTGCTGCCCACTATTTTCTTAGACTATAAGAGTATGGTAGCACATGATTTTGTTATTAAAGATAAGAAGAAGAGACTTAAGTATAACTTGGTATTTAGTAAAACTACTTGTGAGACTATTATCTTGCATGCACCCTCTTTGTTTAACATACATCCAGGCAAGTACCTCATCATGCCCGAGGACATCTATGCATACTGGGAGCTGATGCAAGTCCCATAGCCTGAGCCTGAGCCACCTCTTGTTCCATATCGGGGGTCTATTTATCAGTGGGATCCGGAGGAGCTCACTAACCAGTGGCACCCCGAGGACCCTCCTCAGTACACCGAAGAGGACCACTTTGATCCATGGGAATATACCAACTTAGGCCAAAAATCTAAGCTTGGTGGAATACGTATTTCTCACCGACATTACATTCATGTTCACACACTCATTCTAGTTGTCAGTGTTCATACTTTTTCATTGTACTATCCATGCTAGTTTATTTTCTTTTCTTGCTTTATTCTTGTGTGTTTGAAAAACTTTGAGAAAAACCAAAAAAATTACTTGTAGCCTTTAGCTAGTTTACTTTCCACGCTTGTAGTAGTAATATTAAAAGAAAACCCAAAAAGATTTCTCGTTCTTCTTTTGCTTGTTGGGAGCTTTCCTCTGTAAATAGTTTTATTTTTCTTTGAAATTCTTTTCTTTTCTTTGGGGGTCGAGAGGATAAGACCACGATGAAAATGATGAGTGGCTCTCATATGCATTATTGTTGATCTAACCAAGAGCCTATATTAATTTTTCTTCTCCTTTGAATTAAATTTTTGCAGATTCCAGCTTAGTCCAATACGCGTGCACTATAATTATTATCCACACCATTCAATCGTGCAAGTGAAAGGCAATAATGACGATATATGATGAAATGATTGAGATGAGAGAAGCTGGTATGAACTTGACCTATCTTGTTTTTGTAAATATGATTAGTCCATCATTCCTGATTAAGCCCATTATGAATGAAACATGTTTTCAACGACAATTAGAGATTATAGTTATTCATGCCATGCTTAATTAGCTAGGAGTTTATAATGGTTTACCTTGCGTGCCAACATGCTATTAAAATGGTCGTGATGTGGTATGATAGGGTGGTATCCTCCTTTGAATGATTCGAGTGGCTTGACTTGGCACATGTTCACGCATGTAGTTGAAACAAAAACAACATAGCCTCCACGATATTTATATTCATGGTGATTTAAATCCTACTCATGCTTGCACTCATTGTTGGTTAATCTTAATGCATGTTCATGACTGTTGTCGCTCTGTAGTTGGTCGCTTCCCAGTCTCTTTCTAGCCTTCACTTGTAGTAAGCGGGAATACTGCTTGTGCATCCACTTCCATAAACTCCAAAATTATTCCATATGAGTCCACCATACCTTCCTATATGCGGTGTTTACCTGCCGTTCCAAGTAAATTTGCACGTGCCAAACTCTAAACCTTCAAATGAAATTCCATTTTGTATGCTCGAATAACTCATGTATCGACTAGGGTTGTCTATATCTTCCATGCTAGGTGGGTTATTCTCACGATGAGTGGACTCCGCTCATCATTCACGAGAAAATGGCCGGTAACCGGGATGCCCAGTCCCATGCTCAAATAAAATCAAAATAATTGCAAACAAAACTCCCCCAGGATTGTTGTTAGTTGGACGATACCCGTTGTTTCGGACCAGCCATGGAATGTGCTAGTTGGTGGGGGGGAGTATAAACTTTACCATTCTGTTTGGGAACCGCCTATGATGTATGTAGCATGGAAGATATCGAGATATCATAGTTGTTATGTTGACAATGAAAGTATGCCGCTCAAATTATTATTCATCTCTACTTCAAAACTCGAGCTTTGGCACCTCTACAAATCCCTGCTTCCCTCTGCGAAGGGCCTATCTATTTACTTTTATGTTGAGTCATCATCCTCTTATAAAAAAGCACCAGTTGGAGAGCACCGCTGTCATTTGCATGCATTGTTATTAATTTACATTGAGTACGACTGTGACTGGGTCTCTTTTACCATGAATTACAATGTCTACTCAGTCGCTGATCTTCAGGGGTGCTCTACATTTATGTTTTGCGGTCTCAGAAAGGGCTGGCGAGATACCATCTTGTTATATCATATTATGATTGTTTTGAGGAAGTGTTGTCATCCGGGATTTATTATTATTGCTTGCTAATTGATATGAGTAAACATGAGACCTAAATGTTATTGTGAATATGGTTAGTTCATAATAATTGTTGAAAACTTGAATGCGGGCTTTACATATCTGCAACAACAAGATCAAACAGAGTTTGTAAAAGTTTTTCTTTGTCACTTTCAGTTTGTCAACTGAATTGCTTGAGGACAAGCAAATGTTTAAGCTTGGGGGAGTTGATACGTCTCCAATGTCTCTACTTTCCAAACACTTTTGCCCTTGTTTTGGACTCTAACTTGCATGATTTGAATGGAACTAACCCGGACTGACGCTGTTTTCAGCAGAATTGCCATGGTGTTATTTTTGTGCAGAAATAAAAGTTCTCAGAACGACCTGAAACTTCACGGAGTCAAGTTTTGGAATTAATAAAAAATATTGGCGAAAGAATCAACAGAGGGGGATCCACACCCTGTCCACAAGGGTGCAGGGTGCGCCCACCCCCTGGGGTGCGCCCCCTGGATCGTGGGTCCCCTGGACCTCCACCGACCTCAACTCCAACTCTATATATTCATGTTCGGGGAGAAAAAAATCAGAGAGAAGGATTCATTGTGTTTTACGATACGGAGCCGCCACCAAGCCCTGTTCTTCCTCGGGCGGGAAGATCTGGAGTCCGTTCGGGGCTCCGGAGAGGGGAATCCGTCGCCATCGTCATCATCAACCATCCTCCATCACCAATTTCATGATTCTCACCGCCGTGCATGAGTAATCCCATCGTAGGCTTGCTGGACGGTGATGGGTTAGATGAGATTTACCATGTAATCGAGTTAGTTTTGTTAGGGTTTGATCCCTAGTATCCATTATGTTCTGAGATTGATGTTGCTATGACTTGCCATGCTTAATGCTTGTCACTAGGGCCTGAGTGCCATGATTTCAAATCTAAACCTATTATGTTTTCATGAATATATGTGAGTTCTTGATCATATCTTGCAGGTTATAGTCACCTACTACGAGTTATGATTCGGCAACCCCCGGAGTGACAATAGTCGAGACACTTCCCAGTGATATCTGTAGTTTGAGTAGTTCATGTATTCACTAAGTGCTAATGCTTTGGTCCGGTACTCTATTAAAAGGAGGCCTTAATATCTCTTAGTTTCCAATAGGACCCCGCTGCCATGGGAGGGTAGGACTAAAGATGTCATGCAAGTTCTTTTCCATAAGCATGTGTGTCAGCCTGTGTAATAACTGTTGCATGATGAATTGCATCTGACATAATTATCCTTCATTGATCCATTGCCTACGAGCTTTTCACATATTGATCTTTGCTTAGTTACTTCTCCGTTGCCACTGTTACAATCGCTACAAAACCGCTACTGTTACTTTTGCCACTGTTACCGTTACTTCCATACTACTTTGCTACTAAATTCTTTGCTGCAGATATTAAGTCTTTCAGGTGTGGTTGAATTGACAACTCATATGATAATACTTGAGAATATTCTTTGGCTCCCCTTGTGTCGAATCAATAAATTTGGGTTCAATAGTCTACCCTCGAAAACTGTTGCGATCCCCTATACTTGTGGGTTATCACACCTCTGTGTTCAGCACACGTTCAGCTCGATGACGTCCCTTGAACTCTTGATCCAGTAGAGGGTCGAGGGAGAGTTCCGTCAGCACAACGGTGTGGTGATGGTGTTGATGATGTGACCGCGTAGGGCTTCGCCTAAGCACTACGATGATACTATCAGAGGAGTAAACGGTGGAGGGGGCACCGCACACGACAAAGCCAATGTTGTTTGTTGTGCTTTTAGGGTGCCCCCTGCCCCCGTATATAAAGGAGGGAGGGAGGAGGTCGATGGCCTAGGAGGGGCGCGCCTATAGGGGGAGTACTAGGATTCCCAATCCTAGTTGGAGTCCCCTTCCTTTTCCAAGAGGGGAGAGAGGGAAAGAGTAGGAGAGGGAGAAGGAAAGAGGAAGGGCACCGCCCCCTCCTAGTCCAATTTGGACTAGCCAAGGGGGGTGCGGCCACCCTATGGCCCTCCTCTCATTTCCACTAAAGCCCATTAAGGCCTACTACTTCCCCCGGGGGGGTTCCGGTAACCTCCCGGTACTCCGAAAAATGCCCGAACCATTCCGAAACCTTTCCAGTGTCCGAACATAACCTTCCAATATATCAATCTTTATGTCTCAACCATTTTGAGACTCCTCGTCATGTCTGTGATCTCATCCGGGACTCCGGACAAACTTCGGTCATCAAAAACACATAACTCATAATACAAATTGTCATCAAACGTTAAGCGTGCGGACCCTACGGCTTCGAGAACTATGTAGACATGATCGAGACACATCTTCGATCAATAACCAATAGCGGAACCTGGATGCTCATATTGGCTCCTACATATTCTACGAAGATGTTTATCAGTCAAACCGCATAACAACATATGTTGTTCCCTTTGTCATCGGTATGTTACTTGCCCGAGATTCGATCGTCGGTATCATCATACATAGTTCAATCTTATTACCGGCAAGTCTCTTTACTCGTGCCGTAATACTTCATCCTGCAACTAACTCATTAGTCACATTGCTTGCAAGGCTTATAGTGATGAGAGTTACCGAGAGGGCCCAAAGATACCTCTGCGAAGCATGGAGTGACAAATCCTAATCTGGATATATTCTAACCCAACAAACACCTTCGGAGACACCTGTAGAGCATCTTTATAATCACCTAGTTACGTTGTGACATTTGATAGCACACAAGGTTTTCCTCCGATATTCGGGAGTTGCATAATCTCATAGTCTGAGGAACATGTATAATTCATGAAGAAAGCAGCAGCAATGAAACTGTAATGATCATAATGCTAAGCTAATGGATGGGTCTTGTCCATTGCATCATTCTCTAATGATGTGATCCCGTTTATCAAATGACAACACATGTCCATGGTTAGGAAACATAACCATCTTTGATTAACGAGCTAGTCAAGTAGAGGCATACTAGGGACACTATGTTTTGTCTATGTATTCACACATGTACTAAGTTTCCGGTTAATACGATTCTAGCATGAATAATAAACATTTATCATGATATAAGGAAATATAAATAACAACTTTATTATTGCCTCTAGGGCATATTTGCTTTAATCTCCCACTTGCACTAGAGTCAATAATCTAGATTACAAAGTAATGATTCTAACACCCATGGAGTCTTGGTGCTGATCATGTTTTGCTCGTGGAAGAGGCTTATCCAATGGGTCTGCAACATTCAGATCTGTATGTATTTTGCAAATCTCTATGTCTCCCTTCGCGACTTGATGTCGGATGGAATTGAAGCGTCTCTTGATGTGTTTGGTTCTCTTGTGAAATATGGATTCCTTTGCCAAGGCAATTGCACCAGTATTGTCACAAAAGATTTTCATTGGACCCGACGCTCTAGGTATTACACCTAGATCAGATATGAACTCCTTCATCCAGACTCTTTCACTTGCTGCTTCCGAATCAGCTATGTACTCTGCTTCACACGTAGGTCCCGCCACGACGCGCTTCTTGGAACTGCACCAACTGACAGCTCCACCATTCAATATAAATGTGTATCCGAATTGCGACTTAGAGCCATCCAGATCAGTGTCAAAACTTGCATCGACGCGACCATTTATGACGAGCTCTTTGTCACCTCCATGAACGAGAAACATATCCTTAGTCCTTTTGAGGTATTTCGGGATGTTCTTGACCGCTGTCCAGTGCTCCACTCCTGGATTACTTTGGTACCTCCCTGCTATACTTATAGCAAGGCACACATCAGGTCTGGTACACAGCATTGCATACATGATAGAACCTATGATGAAGCATAGGGAATGACTTTCATTTTCTCTCTATCTTCTGCAGTGGTCGGGCATTGAGTCTGACTCAACTTCACACCTTGTAACACAGGCAAGAACCCTTTCTTTGACTGATCCATTTGAACTTCTTCAAAACTTTGTCAAGGTATGTGCTTTGTGAAAGTCCAATTAAGCGTCTTGATCTATCTCTATAGATCTTGATGCCCAATATGTAAGAAGCTTCACCGAGGCCATTCATTGAAAAACTCTTATTCAAGTATCCTTTTATGCTATCCAGAAATTTTGTATCATTTCCAATCAACAATATGTCATCCGCATATAATATTAGAAATGGTACAAAGCTCCCACTCACTTTTTTGTAAATACAGGCTTCTCCAAAATTCTGTATAAAACCATATCCTTTGATCACACTATCAAAGCATTTATTCCAACTCCGAGAGGCTTGCACTAGTCCATAAATGGATCGCTGGAGCTTGCACACTTTGTTAGCACCCTTTGGATCGACAAAACCTTCTTGTTGCATCATATACAACTCTTCTTTAAGAAATCCATTAAGGAATGCAGTTTTGACATCCATCTACCAAATTTCATAATCATAAAATGCGGTAATTGCTAACATGATTCAGACAGACTTAAGCATCGCTACGGGTGAGAAGGTCTCATCGTAGTCAACTCCTTGAACTTGTCGAAAACATTTCGCAACAAGTCGAGCTTTGTAGACAGTAACATTACAGTCAGCGCCAATCTTCTTCTTGAAGATCCATTTATTTTCTATGGCTTGCCGATCATCAGGCAAATCCACCAAAGTCCATACTTTGTTCTCATACATGGATCTCATCTCACATTTCATGGCCTCATGCCATTTCATGGAATCTGGGCTCATCATTGCTTCATCATAGTTTGTGGGTTCATCATGGTCTAGTAACATGACTTCTAGAACAGGGTTACCGTACCACTCTGGTGCGGACCATATTCTGGAAGACCTACGAGGTTCAGTAGTAATTTGATCTGAAGTTTCATGATCATCATCATTAGGTTCCTCACTAATTGGTGTAGGAATCACTGGAACTGATTTCTATGATGAACTACTTTCCAATTCGGGAGAAGGTACAATTACCTCATCAAGTTCTAGTTTCCTCCCACTCACTTCTTTCGAGAGAAACTCCTCTAGAAAGAATTCATTCTTAGCAACAAATATCTTGCCTTCGGATCTGTGATAGAAGGTGTACCCAACAGTTTCCTTTGGGTATCCTATGAAGACGCATTTCTCCGATTTGGGTTCGAGCTTATCAGGTTGAAGTTTTTCACATAAGCATCGCAGCCCCAAACTTTAAGAGATGACAACTTTGGTTTCTTGCCAAACCATAGTTCATAAGGTGTCGTCTCAATGGATTTTGATGGTGCCCTATTTGAAGTGAATGCAGCCGTCTCTAAAGCATAACCCCAAAACAATAGCGGTAAATCAGTAAGAGACATCATAGATTGCACCATATCTAATAAAGTACGGTTACGGCGTTCGGACACACCATTACGCTGTGGTGTTCCAGGTGGCGTGAGTTGCGAAACTATTTCACATTGTTTCAAATGACGACCAAACTCATAACTCAAATATTTGCCTCCACGATCAGATCATAGAAACGTTATTTTCTTGTTACGATGATTTTCCACTTCACTCTGAAATTCTTTGAAGTTTTCAAATGTTTCAGACTTATGTTTCATTAAGTAGATATACCCGTATCTGCTCAAATCATCTGTGAAGGTAAGGAAATAACGATACCAGCCACGAGCCTCAACACTCATTGGACTGCATACATCAGTATGTATTATTTCCAATAAGTCAGTAGCTCGTTCCATTGTTCCGGAGAACGGAGTTTTAGTCATCTTGCCCAAGAGGCATGTTCGCAAGCACCAAGTGATTCATAATCAAGTGATTCCAAAAGCCCATCAGCATGGAGTTTCTTCATGCGCTTTACACCAATATGACCTGAACGGGAGTGCCACAAATAAGTTGCACTATCATTATCAACTTTTCTTCTTTTGGCTTCAATATTATGAACATGTGTATCATCACGATCGAGATTCAACAAAAATAGACCACTTAACAAGGGTGCATGACCATAAAAGATATTACTCATATAAATAGAACGACCATTATTCTCTGATTTAAATGAATAACCGTCTCGCATTAAACAAGATCCAGATATAATGTTCATGCTCAACGCTGGCACCAAATAACAAGTATTCAGGTCTAAAACTCATCCCGAAGGTAGATGTAGAGTTAGCGTGCCGACGGCGATCACATCGACCTTGGAACCATTTCTGACACGCATCGTCACCTCGACCTTAGCCAATGTTCGTTTAATTCGTAGCCCCTATTTCAAGTTGCAAATATGAGCAACAGAACCAGTATCAAATACCCATGCGCTACTACGAGCATTAGTAAGGTACACATCAATAACATGTATATAAATATATACCTTTCACTTTGCCATCCTTCTTATCCGCCAAATACTTAGGGCAGTTCCGCTTCCAGTGACCAGTCCCTTTGCAGTAGAAGCACTCAGTTTCAGGCTTAGGTCCAGACTTGGGCTTCTTCTCGGGAGTAGAAACTTGCTTGCTATTCTTCTTGAAGTTCTCCTTCTTCCCTTTGCCCTTTTTCTTGAAACTAGTGGTCTTGTTAACCATCAACACTTGATGCTCCTTCTTTATTTCTACCTCCGCATCCTTTAGCATTGAGAAGAGCTCGGGAATCATTTTTGTCATCCCTTGCATATTATAGTTCATCACGAAGCCTTTATAGCTTGGTGGCAGTGATTGAAGAACTCTATCAATGACACTATCATCAGGAAGGTTAACTCCCAGCTGAGTCAAGTGGTTATGGTACCCAGACATTCTAAGTATGTGTTCACTAATAGAACTATTCTCCTGCATTTTGCAGTTATAGAACTTGCTAGAGACTCCATATCTCTCAACTCGGGCATTTGCTTGAAATATTAACTTCAACTCTTGGAACATCTCATATGCTCCATGACGTTCAAAACGTCTTTGAAGTCCCGATTCTAAGCCGTAAAGCATGGCACACTAAACTATAAAGTAGTCATCAGCTTTGCTTCGCCAGACATTTATAACATTCGCAGTTGCATCTGTAGCAGGCCTTGCACCTAGCGGTGCTTCCAAGATGTAATTCTTCTGTGCAGCAATGAGGATATTCCTCGAGTTACGAACCCAGTCTGTGTAATTGCTACCATCATCTTTCAACTTAGCTTTCTCTAGGGACGCATTAAAATTCAAGGGAACGGTAGCACAGGCCATTGATCTACAACAACATAGACATGCAAAAACTATCAGGACTAAGTTCATGATAAATTAAAGTTCAATTAATCATATTACTTAAGAACTCCCACTTAGATACACATCCCTCTAGTCATCTAAATGATCACGTGATCCAAATCAACTAAACCATGTCTGATCATCATGTGAGATGGAGTAGTTTTCAATGGTGAACATCACTATGTTGATCATATCTACTATATGATTCACGTTCGACCTTTCGGTCTCAGTGTTCCGAGGCCATATCTGCATATGCTAGGCTCGTCAAGTTTAACTCGAGTATTCTGCACGTGCAAAACTGGCTTGCACCCGTTGTATGTGAACGTAGAGCTTATCACACCCAATCATCACATGGTGTCTCGGCACGACGAACTGTAGCAACGGTGCATACTCAGGGAGAAAACTTATACCTTGAAATTTAGTAAGGGATCATCTTATAATGCTACCGCCGTACTAAGCAAAATAAGATGCATAAAAGATAAACATCACATGCAATCAAAATATGTGACATGATATGGCCATCATCATCTTGTGCTCATGATCTCCATCTCCGAAGCATTGTCATGATCTCCATCGTCATCGGCTTGATACCTTGATCTCCATCGTAGCATCGTTGTCGTCTCTCCAACTATTTCAACTACGACTATCGCTACCACTTAGTGATAAAGTAAAGCAATTACATGGCGATTGCATTTCATACAATAAAGCGACAACCATATGGCTCCTGCTAGTTGCCGATAACTTTGTTACAAAACATGATCATCTCATACAACAATTTATATCACATCATGTCTTGACCATATCATATCACAACAGGCCCTGAAAAACAAGTGAGACGTCCTCTACTTTGTTGTTGCAAGTTTTACCTGGCTGCTATGGGCCTCTAGGAAGAACCGTTCTTACCTACGCATCAAAACTAGAACGATTTTCATCAAGTCTGCTATTTTAACCTTCAACAAGGACCAGCCATAGTCAAACTCGATTCAACTAAAGTTGGAGAAATAGACACCCGCCAGCCACCTGTGTGCAAAGCATGTTGGTAGAACCAGTCTCATGAACGCGGTCATCTAATGTCAGTCCAGGATGCTTCATCCAACAATACCGCCGAATTAATGTAAGACGTTGGTGGTAAGCAGTATGACTATTATCGCCCACAACTATTTGTGTTCTACTCGTACATATCATCTACGCATAGACCTGGCTCGGATGCCACTATTGGGGAACGTAGCATGCAATTTCAAAAAAATTCCTATGATCACGCAAGATCTATCTAGGAGATGCATAGCAACGAGAGGGGGAGAGTGTGTCCACGTACCCTCGTAGACCTAAAGCGGAAGCGTTAGTAAACGCGGTTGATGTAGTCAAACGTCTTCACGATCCAACCGATCCATGTAAACGTATGGCACCTCCATGTTCAGCACATGTTCAGCTCGATGACGTCCCTCAAACTCTTGATCTAGTAGAGGGTAGAGGGAGAGTTCCGTCAGCATGACGGTGTGGTGACGGTGTTGATGATGTTATCCGCGCAGGGCTTCGCCTAAGCACTAGGATGATACTATCGGAGGAGTAAACGGTGGAGGGGGCACCACACACGCCTAAGACAATGTTGTCTGTTGTGATTTGGGGTGCCCCCTGCCCGCGTATATAAAGGAGGGAGGAAGGAGGCCGACGGCCTAGGAGGGGCGCGCCTATAGGGGGGTCCAACTAGGATTCCCAATCCTAGTTGGAGTCCCCTTCCTTTTCCAAGAGGGGGGAGAGAAAGAGTAGGAGAGGGAGAAGGAAAGAAGGGGGGCGCCGCCCCCTCGTAGTCCAATTCAAACCATCCATGGGGGGGCGCGGCCACCCTGTGACCCTCCTCTCATTTCCACTAAAGCCCATTAAGTCCCACTACTTCCCCCGGGGGGTTCCGGTAACCTCCCGGTACTCCCAAAAATGCCCGAACCAGTCTGAAACCTTTCCGGTGTCCGAACCATTTCGAAACTCCTCGTCATGTATGTGATCTCATCCGGGACTCCGAACAAACTTCGGTCATCAAAACACATAACTCATAATACAAATCGTCATCGAACGTTAAGCATGCGGACCCTACGGGTTCGAGAACTATGTAGACATGATCGAGACACATCTCCGGTCAATAACCAATAGCGGAACATGGATGCTCATATTGGCTCCTACATATTCTACGAAGATCTTTATTGGTCAAACTGCATAACAACATACGTTGTTCCCTTTGTCATCGGTATGTTACTTGCCCAAGATTCGATCGTTGGAATCATCATACCTAGTTCAATCTCGTTACCAGCAAGTCTCTTTACTCATTCCATAATACTTCATCCCGCAACTAACTCATTAGTCACATTGCTTGCAAGGCTTATAGTGATGAGCATTATCAAGAGGGCCCAGAGATACCTCTCTGAGGAGTGCCAAATCCTAATCTCGATCTATGCCAACCCAACAAACACCTTCGGAGACACCTGTAGAGCATCTTTATAATCACCCAGTTACGTTGTGAAGTTTGATAGCACACAAGGTGTTCCTCCGGTATTCGGGAGTTGCATAATCTCATAGTCTGAGGAACATGTATAAGTCATGAAGAAAGCAGTACCAATGAAACTGTAACAATCATAATGCTAAGCTAATGGATGGGTCTTGTCCATCACATCATTCTCTAATGATGTGATCACTTTATCAAATGAAAACACATGTCCATGGTTAGGAAACATAACCATCTTTGATTAACGAGCTAGTCAAGTAGAGGCATACTAGGGACACTATGTTTTGTCTATGTATTCACACATGTACTAAGTTTCCAGTTAATACAATTATAGCATGAATAATAAACATTTATCATGATATAAGGAAATATAAATAACAACTTTGTTATTGCCTCTACGGAATATTTCCTTCAGTATGATCACTACTTGTGCATCGAAAATCCTTTAAACCAGTTTTGCCACATGAGTCCACTATATCTACCTATATGCGGTATTCTTTTGACATTCTAAGCAAATTTCTGTGTGCCATCTCTAATTTTCAAAACAAATTTCTCTTTTGTGTGCTCGTACCGCTCGCGAGGCAGTGAGGGGTGGCCAATATTTTCCATGCTAGATGTGTTATTCTCACGATGAGTGTTTATTCACTTGTCATTGCATAAGAGTAAGGCAAAGGTATTAGGGATGCCCAGTCCCGAAATGAAAAATGAATTTACTTTATGTTGTCAAATAATAAATTCCTTGGAAAGTGTTGGTATGGGGGGCAACCGTGGATATGGCTAGCCATGGAAAGTGAAAGTATGGTTGAAAAACGAATAAACTGTATTTTCTGTTTGGGAACCGCCTATGATATATCTAGCATGGAAAGTGCTGGGAGCTCTAATTCGTTTTTTGGGTGGGAAAAGTATGCCTCTTAAAATGTTTTTATCTCTTAATTTTCGCTTTGAGCTCAAGCACCTCTACAAATCCCTACTTCGCTCCGCGAATGGCCTTTCTTTTTTATTTTATGCATTTTTTATTTTTTTATTTAGGTCTCCATCTTCTCTTATAAAGCACCAACTAGGAGGCACTATGATCATACTTAAGCATTGGGTGTAGCTAATATGTGAATTTGTTTCATAAATGGGATCAATGATTGAGCATGTTGGGCTAGGGATAACTTATTTTAGCGTTGATATTTTGAAAGACATGGTTGCTTGTTGATATGCTTGAGTATTTAAGTCTCATGTCAAAACTAGACTATTGATTTGAATCATATAAAAGTCCAAATGTCCATGCTATAAAGAAAATAATATGAGATGACATGTTAGGGAGCATTCCACATCAAAAATTCCGTTTTTATCATTTACCTACTCGAGGACGGGCAGGAATTAAGCTTGGGGATGCTGATACATCTCCAACGTATCTATAATTTTTTATTGTTTCATGTTGTTATATTATCATTCTAGGATGTTTTATAATCGTTTTATACCATTATTTGGTATTAACCTATTGACATAGTGCCAAGTGCCAGTTGCTGTTTTTTGCTGTTTTTTACATTGCAGGAAATCAATACCAAACAGAGCCCAAACACAGCGAAACTTTTTGTGGATTTTTTATGGACCAGAAGACATCCAATGGGCCGGAGAAGCACCTGGGGGGTGCTCCGAGGGGAGCACAACCCACCAGGGCGCGCCTAGAGGCCTAGGCGCACCCTAGTGGGTTGTGCCCACCTCGGGTGCCGCCGGACCACCTCTTTACTCTATAAATACCCCAATATTCCAGAAACCATAGGGGAGTCCACGAAAATCAATTCCAGCCGCCGCAGAGTCCAGAACCACCAGATCCAATCTAGACACCATCACAGAGGGGTGCATCATGTCCATTGGTGCCTCTCCGATGATGCGTGAGTAGTTCTTTGTAGACCTATGGGTCCGTAGTTAGTAGCTAGATGGCTTCCTCTCTCTCTTTTGATTCTCAATACAATGATCTCTTGGAGATCCATATGATGTAACTCTTTTTGAAGTGTGTTTGTTGGGATCTGATGAACTTTGAGTTTATGATCAGATCTATCTTTTTATCCATGAAAGTTATTTGAGTCTTCTTTGATCTCTTATATGCATGATTGCTTATAGCCTCGTATTTCTCCTCCAACATTTGGGTTTTGTTTGTCCAACTTGATCTATTTATCTTGCAATGGAAAGAGGTGCCTTGTTATTGGTTTGATCTTACGGTGCTTGATCCCAGTGACAGAAGGGGAACCGACGCGTATGTATCGTTACGATTAAGGATAACAAGATGGGGTCTATTTCTAAATAAATAGATCTTGTCTACATCATGTCATTGTTCTTATTGCATTACTCCGTTTCTCTATGAACTTAATACACTAGATGCATGCTGGATAGCGGTCTTTGTGCGGAGTAATAGTAGTAGATGCAGGCAGGAGTCGGTCTACTAATCTTGGACTTGATGCCTATATAATGATCATTGCCTGGATATCGTCATGATTATTTGAAGTTCTATCAATTGCCCAATAGTAATTTGTTCACCCACCGTTTGTTATTTTTTTCGAGAGAAGCCACTAGTGAAATCTATGCCCCCTTGATAACCGCCTCCATGCTTTGCCGACATATCGACTGTATGGAATATCCAGGAATAAGAGCAGTTCAAAGGAATTAGAAATGGATCTCTAAGCCAAAGTTTTGACAATACCATCTGAAATGAGTCCAAAGTCTAGGTATGTATACTTAGCAGACCTATTTAGTCACATTTAGTATCTTATTTATCACTAAAGGTAGCCGGGCATAACCTTTTTTAAAACTTCACCAGGTACCACAAAATCCAGAGTAGTTCATCAAGAAATAAGCACATTATCATGTCTAACTTTTCTGCACAAAGCAAAGTTGGCCATCTTTGGGTCTTCATGAAATTCTTATCGCAAAAAGTTAAAACCCAACGATGGAAGAATCTGGCTAAGGTTCGAAAAGTTGTTATGTCTCCCAAAATTAAATGTTTATGCATACCTCCAACTCTCAGTTTGATAAAAGATGCATACATCATTTGCGTGTGAAGCTCCTTCAGAAACATATTGTTCACTGGATAATCATCAGACCCCTCTGTCCCTCCAGACAATAATTGTGCTGTCCCATTTTGGGAAGGCCATGGTAGCACATAACAGTCAACAATGTTAAGCACTGCACCTGGCAATCATGCTTCCTCCTTTCAGGCTGCATTAGTGACCCTATTGCAACACATGCATCATAGAAAACTATTAACAATCAGGACTCCTTCTGTCTGAAAATAAGTGTCGCTGACTTGGTACAACTTTGCACTAAAGTTGTACTAAATCAGCGACACTTATTTTGGGACGGAGGGAGTATATGTTATGAATATATGCAAATTGAAGTAGTTACTCGATGCTCAACAGATTAAAGTTCCTCCTGATACAACCTAAAAGAATGAGCTGATAGACGCCAATAGTTATAGGGCATAAGATCTCTGCTATGATGCCAATAGTATATGTTGTAATACCTAAAAAAACTACATAATCTGTTCCTGAATTGGTCAGATCATAAATAGGACCAGCCAAAAAGTTTGAGTGCATATTTCTATGAATACCGATCGCTTGATAGAAAACCGCTCCCTTTATAAAAATAACTACACTCTGAATAATCTTCCATTGTTTACATGTGAACCTAAACATATAGTTGCAAAATTCACAAGAATGAACTGAACACATATTGCAATCCAAGTGAATTCCCTTGTTTACATGTGTCACCTATCCTTGAGAATGCTCTAGCGAATTCTTCAGTTGTAGACAATGCACCATAACAATTGCAAAGCAGGAGTAGGTTTACCACCAAGCAGATTGCCACCAAGGTCTTCTAATCCCGACATCATCCACACTACAATCTATATTTTCTATGCAGTCCCTAACTGTTGCCCAACCAAATAGGTTAACCAACAAAAAATGTGGTCCTCTAATATTAATTGCAGATCTAGCCAAGAGGAACACACCTTGAGGGGGGCAGCGTTTAGGGTTTAGAGAGATTCCATGGTAAGATCCGCTGGTGGGCCGCCTTCGAGCTTGATGGTGTGGATATACTCGTGGAGGAGCACCACCGTGGTTGGAGGAGACGCGCGGCAGGGAATGAGGTGGTCGTGGCCGCCGCCGATGAGCTGCTGGATGATCTCGGGCACCCACCTTCAATCGGGCTGCTGTTGCTCCCCCGATGTGGAGGCTCTACGGCGGCTCCATCGACCAGATCTGGCACTCTCTTCGTCAGATCGGATTGGGGAGGGGAGCGCCTAGCCTTGGACGAAAGGAGGAGGGAGGCCGAGACCTACCGCCATGCACGTGGTCGCCGCCCCACTGTACATGGTCGTTGGGGGAGGGGTGGCAACGACCGACTAGGCATGGTATACATACCTGGACTCTTATGGCTGACAGCGGCGGCGATCCAGACGGCGGCGGTGATCCGGACAAACGGCGGAGGCGGCGATCCGGAGAGGGGATCGATAGAGAGACGATGTCGGGGCGGCGCATGCGGGTGGGGGGTTGGGGGTGCGAGGGGATCGTGCGTGGGGTGGGGTGTAGGGACAAAAGAACCAGTTGAAAAAAACAGACGAAAAAACCCGACGCAAGTGGTGGGACGAAAAAAAAATGTGGATACTCAGATATTAGGAGTAGAGATTCTATGTCCGGTCAACTGATCTACGTAGTTTGATTGGTGTTGCATGATTTACTATGGTTACATGGGTTCGGATATGAGATACACGGATGTGGACGACACGATTTGAGAAGTGCCCAATTAGTGTCCGCGGGAGTCATATTCGTGTGTCACCGTTGTAGATGCTCTTATCCCCTAAAGAAAAGAAAGGGGACATCCTATCTTCGTCAAGCTTCCAAATTAAGTATATGATACAACAACGTACATAGAAAAAGTGATAGTATAAGGGCCTGTTTGGTTTCAAATAAGTCACCAACTTATAAGTCAGGTGACTTAAAACCAGCGACTTATAAGTCATGCCTGTTTGGTTGTCACATAATTTATAAGTCACCCGACCACACCTTCCCACACCAATCCACATCATGCAGGTGGTTGGACCCACGCAAAAGGGGTAACTTATAAGTTTTAAGTTGGGGTGGAGCAACTTATGACTTATAAGTTGGGGTGACTTATAAGTTGGGTCTGTTTGGCAAAATAAGTGACTTTTTTCACTTTTCGACTTATAAGTTGGTGACTTATTTGAAACCAAACAGGCCCTAAGGCTAGTCATAGTGGGTAGTAGCTTAGATTAGTAACATGCATATGTTACTAGTCTATATTACTAGCATCATAGTGGATAGTAACATAAGTATAGTATCATGCAAGCCTTCATTTATTATGTTGTAGACTCATTTTGCATTGGGGTGCGTTATGTTACGGTAACATATTATGTTACCACAAGCACCTCTTTCCTCATTAACTCCATGCCACATAAGCATATATGTCTTGTATGTTGTTTGGCAGTAACTTTCCCCTTCGCCCAGGCCTAGGGTTTTCTTCCTCGCGGGCGATCTAATCGCCCCCAAGTCCCACCACCATACCATGACCTGATAGGCGTTCTCTCCGGCCGTTGTGCTCCCCAGCCCGCGCTCGGATGGCCTCCCCTTCGGACGCCAACTCTGCTACGAGCGGCGGCGCCTCGGCGGCCGCCAACCCTTTCCTGGAGGATTTCTTCGACCAGCTAGATCTAAACTACGAGTAGTTCAATGATGTGGAGATTGACGAGGAGGATCCAGGCATCAAGGAAAGCGTAAAGTGGCTGGCCCTGGCTAGGGTTCACACCGACAAAACCTTCTCTCCGGCGACCTTCTACAAAGATATGAGGGCGGCCTGGAATCCGGCGCAACCAGAGTACGGTTTCATCCAGTTGGCCCCAATAGATTCGTTGTCCAGGCCTCCTGCCTTGGGGATTGGGAGCGGATGATGAAGCAAGGGCTCTGGCTCTTTCGCAACATAGCGGTCCTTATGTGCTCGTATGATGGTTTTACCAAAGCAGATGATGTAGTCTTTGATCACATGCCGATTTGGCTGCAGATACATAAGCTACCGGATCCCTACTGTAAGCAGGGGATCGTGGAGAGGCTCCTCAAGGGGGCTGGCGAAATCTTGGAGATGAGATTGAACGTCAACACCCGCAGGGATTATGTTAGGGTTAGGGTCAACCATGACATCAAACAGCCGCTTACAAAGTTGGTGAGCGTTGTAAGAGCTCAGGAGAGACAAGTTTATTTGGTTTGATATGAGAAGCTGGCGCGTTTTTGCAAATTCTGTGGTCTAATTGGACATGACCATAAGGAGTGTGGTTCTGGTGTCCACGATCAGAAGAAACTCAAGTTTGGAGATTGGTTATACGTGGATGGGCCTAGTCGTCCGCGTCCTGAGTAAAACCCTAGCAGGGCCAGCGAGCCACGACAAACGCAGAACAACGGTAGAGCAAGTGCTCCATTGGTTCCTGGCGGTAAAGGAGTGGATCCTGAGACCCTGGATACGGCCACGAGCCCTATGAAGAACCTGGGAGTGAGCATGGAGGTGGACAGAGAAGCTAGAAAGAGACTTAATATGGACAACCATGGTGATGATGTTCTGCACACTATCAGTACCCCGAAGGCGATCTTGGCAATCACCGATGGCAATGGTCAGGACTTAGGGGATAATGACTCCCCCTCTAGCAGCACCTCTAGCAGTAAACGTGTTAAACTGAGTTTGATCTGTGGCACAAATGAGATGTCGTCGGCTTCCCATGAGGAAGACCGCTGGACACAATGAATACCTTGTTCTCGAACTGCCGGGGGAGGAGGGGACCGCCGGACAGTTCGTGAGGTTTTGGCCCTCTCAAAAGCCAACAACCCCAAGCTAGTTTTCCTTTGTGAAACTAGACAAGTATCAGCTAAAGTGGAGAAGTTACATTGGAGACTCGGTCTGAAAGGATTTCATGGCGTGGATAGTGATGGTAGAAGTGGTGGCTTGGTACTTTTCTAGGATGAATCTTTGTCTGTTACGGTTCTTGACTCTTGCAGTCGCTTTATCAATATTAGTGTGGTTGATGCTGGTTCAGGCACGTCATGGCGTGCCATGTTTGTCTATGGTGAACCACAGGTGGAAAATCGATACCGTATGTGGGAGCACCTGTGCAGGCTCATGGAGAATTCACATTTGCCGTGGATGGTGTGTGGTGATTTCAATGAGGCTTTATGGCAGCATGAGCACCTCTCGAGGACCATGCGTTCAGAATCTCAGATGGTGGCGTTTAGTGATTGTCTGGAGGTCTGTGAGCTAGAGGACCTTGGCTTCTCAGGCATTCCGTACACATACAATAATGGTCAAGACTCATTCCGCAATGTGCAGGTTCGGTTGGACCGTGCATGTGCAGATGAAGCATGGAAAGATATGTTCCCGTTCGCAAAAGTGGTACACTTGGCCACTTCATGCTCTGACCACTGCCCTGTGGTGATTATGATGGAGGGGATGCAAGATCAGCGGCGCCGGGCGTCTTGCCCACGCTATGAAATTATGTGGGAGCGGGGACCTACCCTACCGGATGTGATCGCCGGGGCCTGGACCAAGTGGAAGCCCATGGGAGGCCTGGGTTCGGTGGCCCGGTCACTGAAGGAAACATTGAAGGATCTGAAGAATTGGAGCAAGGAAAAATTTGGAAACGTGTCGAAAGAGATTGAAAAGCTACGTTCGCAGTTGGAGGAGCTACAAAATTTGTGTGCGGACCGGTCTGAAATCCGGTCCAAGATGAACCAACTTCACAAGTTGTTGTACAGGGAGGAAATGCTTTGGCTCCAAAGATCACCAATTACTTGGTTGAAGGAGGGAAAACGCAATGCAAAATACTTGCATCGTAGAGCGGTATGGCGTGCTCGCAGGAACCTTATTCAACGTCTACAAAAACAGGACGGGACTTGGTGCAATGCACCAACGGAGATGGAGAGGATGGCTCAATCCTACTTCAAGGAGATTTTCACTAAGGATCCAACTCTTTCCCCGGATGAGGTCCTTAACTGTATAGTACCAAGGGTCATGATGAAATGAATGATATGTTATGCAAGCCATATTCTGAAGAGGAAATCTCTAATGCCATGTTCCAGATCGGTCCCCTAAAAGCGTTGGGCTGTGACGGTCTGCCTGCCAGGTTCTTTCAGCGTAACTGGGCACTGCTAAAGGTGGAAATTGTTGCTGCCGTCCGCGAATTTTTTGTGACTGGTATTATGCCGGAAGGGGTTAACGACACGACTATTGTGCTAATTCTGAAGGTCCCTCACCCTAAGGACCTGAAAGATTTTTGGCCAATAAGCTTGTGTAATGTCATCTACAAGATTTTCTCGAAGTGTATGGTGAATAGATTGCGGCCTATTATGACAGAGCTTATTTCAGAAAACCAAAGCACCTTCATCCCTGGGAGGCTAATCACTGACAACTCCATAATAGCATTTGAGTGTCTCCATCACATTCAGATTGCGAGAAATAATGCCCCAAGTCTATGTGCGTACAAGCTTGATTTATCTAAAGCCTATGATCGGGTGGATTGGTCTTTTTTGGAGAGAGCCCTGGCTAGGTGGGGATTTTCAGAGCTATGGATTTCTCGTGTTATGGCATGTGTGTCCTCCGTCAAGTATTCAGTGAAATTTAATGGCAAATTATTGGAGTCCTTCTCCCCGTCTAGGGGACTCCATCCCTTGTCCCCTTTTCTCTTCTTATTTGTTGCTAATGCCCTGTCTTTATTGATGGAGAAGGCTGCAAGAGAG
This sequence comes from Triticum dicoccoides, assembly GCF_002162155.2. Classification (NCBI taxonomy): domain Eukaryota; kingdom Viridiplantae; phylum Streptophyta; class Magnoliopsida; order Poales; family Poaceae; genus Triticum; species Triticum dicoccoides. The sequence goes on along the minus strand of NC_041389.1, from coordinate 367,985,903 downwards.
GATGGGCTCAAGGGTGTTACGATTTGTAGAGGGGGCCCAGAGATCACACACCTCTTATTTGCGGATGACTCCCTCTTGTTCTTCCATGCTACGCAACAGCAGGCATTGTTAGTGAAAGGAGTGTTGAACACGTTTGCGGCGGCGACTGGACAACTTATAAACCCATTGAAGTGTTCCATTCTATTCTCAGGCCAACGCCCATCCGATGTGGTATAAGAGATAAAGCTTACGTTGGAAATCTCACAGGAGGCCTTTCAACCTAAGTACTTGGGCTTGCCTGTGCCCGAGGGGAGGATGCACAAGGGGAACTTTGAGTCCACCCAGGAGCGTTTGAGGAAAATTCTTGTTGACTGGAGCAAGCAATATATGTCTACGAGGAACAAAGAGATCCTTATCAAATCTGTTACACAGGCCATACCTGCATATGTTATGAGCGTATTTAAACTCCCCGCCTCCGTTTGTGATGATATCACACGTATGATACGCCAGTATTGGTGGGGAGTTGAGAATGGGAAGAAGAAGATGGCTTGGATGAGTTGGGAAAATTTGAGATTACCTAAACCCATGGGAGGATTAGGGTTTAGAGACATGAGGGCGTTTAACCAGGCTTTGCTCGCTAAACAAGGCTGGAGATTACTGGACATACCGGACAACTTATGTGCGCGCTTAATCAAGGCGCGATACTACCCCTCAGGCCAGCTTTTGGATACAGTGTTCCTGGGCACTGGCTCAGAAGTTTGGAAAGAAATCTTGCATGGGCTTGAGCTGATAAAAAAGGGTGTCATTTGGTGCGTTGTCAATGGTATGAAAATCCGCACTTGGCGTGACCCATGGATCCCCCGCCCTTACTCCTTCCGCCCAATCACCCCAAAAGGAAATTGCCGGTTCAACAGGGTTTCAGATTTCCTGGATGGCAACAGTGCATGGCGGCAAGATCGGCTCGGCGAGTTTTTCTGGCCTATGGATGTTGACCTGATATTGAAGATACGTACATCTCCTCGCCAGAGGGATGATTTTCGGTCCTGGTATCCTGAGAAGAGTGGTTGCTTCACTGTGAGAAGTGCCTATAAACTGGCCACGCATGATCAGAATGTTGCAGCGGCAAATGGTGCGTCAAGCACCGCCCCAGAGGGGAACCGTTCAGCTTGGAACCTCGTCTGGAAGGCTGCAGTCCCTCAAAAAATGAAGATACACGCTTGGAGATGCATCACGGGAACGCTGGCCACTCAAAGATGCAAGGTACATAGACATATATCCACAAGTTCTACATGTCAGCTTTGTGGGGTGGAGGAGGAAGATTCATATCATGCTTTGGTCGTTTGTACTCATGCGAAAATTTTATGGACCAACATGAGGCGTCATTGGCCGATCCCGGGTGATGATCTTCTTATATTTGATGGGAAGGAATGGTTTGCCTTCCTCTTGGCAAAATGCACATCCTAGGTCCGGCATATGCTCATCATGTTGATCTGGAGGATCTGGCACCTACGCAATGAGCTGACACATGGGAAGGAAATCCCACCAGTGCCGGCCATGGTCGAATATCTGGATAGCTACTACAAGTCAATCTCGATCGCTGGGAGCTTCTCAATGGAGGAAATCATCAAGGGCAAGATGCCACTGTCGGCTGCTCCTGTTCCTTGTCGTAACGACAAGCCACCCGAAGCCCCCTGGCCGGCGCTGTGCCAAAGACGACTAGCGCTGTCCATCGACGGCTCGTTCCTCAAGGAGGACGGCTCAGCTGCTATTGGCATGGTTCTCAGAAATGAGAAGGGAGAGATCCTCATGGCGGCCTATCGTTTTATCTTCTATTGCAATGACCCGCTTGAGGCTGAACTGCATGGGATAATGCAGGGCTTGGCCCTTGCAATTCAGCATTCTAACCTCCCGGTGGTGGTGCAAACGGACTCCTCGGAAGCGCTATCATGTCTGACCGGCGGTGCACTTCTTCGCTATGCTTACGGACAGATTGTCTTGGAGATCAAGGACCTGTTAGGTAGTAGGGAGTTTTTTCCTCAACAGATTTCTAGGTTTTAGAATAGAGTTGCTGATCATTTGACTAAGTATAGCCGCACCGAGCATGCCACTGTTGTTTGGCTAGGCTCGGTTCCAGCATTTATCGAGGACTTGGCCTGTTGACTGTAACTCTTCACCCATGCAATAAACTCCCTTTACCCTCGCAAAAAAAAGCATATATGACTTGGATGCGTTATGTTACTGTTGGAAATATGCCCTAGAGGCAATAATAAAAGTATTATTATTATATTTCCTTGTTCATGATAATTGTCTTTTATTCATGCTATAACTGTATTATCCGGAAATCGTAATACACGTGTGAATACATAGACCACAATATGTCCCTAGTGAGCCTCTAGTTGACTAGCTCGTTGTGATCAACAGATAGTCATGGTTTCCTGGCTATGGACATTGGATGTCGTTGATAACGGGATCACATCATTAGGAGAATGATGTGATGGACAAGACCCAATCCTAAGACTAGCACAAAAGATCGAGTAGTTCATTTGCTAGAGCTTTGCGAATGTCAAGTATCTCTTCCTTTGACCATGAGATCGTATAACTCCTGGATACCGTAGGAGTGCCTTGGGTATATCAAACGTCACAACATAACTGGGTGACTATAAAGGTACACTACAGGTATCTCCGAAAGTATCTATTGTTTTATGCGGATCGAGACTGGGATTTGTCACTCCGTGTAAACGGAGAGGTATCTCTGGGCCCACTCGGTAGGACATCATCATATGCGCAATGTGACCAAGGAGTTGATCACGGGATGATGTGTGTTACGGAACGAGTAAAGTGACTTGCCGGTAACGAGATTGAACAAGGTATCGGTATACCGACGATCGAATCTCGGGCAAGTAAAATACCGCTAGACAAAGGGAATTGAATACGGGATCGATTGAGTCCTTGACATCGTGGTTCATCCGATGAGATCATCGTGGAACATGTGGGAGCCAACATGGGTATCCAGATCCCGCTGTTGGTTATTGACCGGAGAACGTCTCGGTCATGTCTACATGTCTCCCGAACCCGTAGGGTCTACACACTTAAGGTTCGATGACGCTAGGGTTATAAAGGAAGCTTGCATGTGGTAACCGAATGTTGTTCGGAGTCCCGGATGAGATCCCGGACGTCACGAGGAGTTCCGGAATGGTCCGGAGGTAAAGATTTATATATAGGAAGTCCTATTTCGGCCATCGGGACAAGTTTCGGGGTCATCGGTATTGTACCGGGACCACCGGAAGGGTCCCGGGGGCCCACCGGGTGGGGCCACCTGCCCCGGGGGGCCACATGGGCTGTAGGGGGTGCGCCTTGGCCTACATGGGCCAAGGGCACCAGCCCCTAGAGGCCCATGCGCCAAGATAAAGGAAAAAGGGAAGAGTCCTAAAGGGGGAAGGCACCTCCGAGGTGCCTTGGGGAGGATGGACTCCTCCCCATCCTTAGCCGCACCCCTTCCTTGGAGGAGGGGGCAAGGCTGCGCCTCCCCCCTCTCCCTTGGCCCTATATATAGTGGGGAAAAGGAGGAGCAATGATACCCAAGGCCTTTGGTTGCCTCCCTCTCCCTCCCGTGACACATCTCCTCTCCCGTAGGTGCTCGGTGAAGCCCTGCAGGATTGCCACGCTCCTCCACCACCACCACGCCGTTGTGCTGCTGTTGGATGGAGTCTTCCTCAACCTCTCCCTCTCTCCTTGCTGGATCAAGGCGTGGGAGACGTCACCGGGCTGTACGTGTGTTGAACGCGGAGGTGCCGTCCGTTCGGCACTTGATCATCGGTGATCTGAATCACGACGAGTACGACTCCATCAACCCCGTTCACTTGAACGCTTCCGCTTAGCAATCTACAAGGGTATGTAGATGCAAACTCTCCTCTCTTTCTACTCGTTGCTGGTCTCTCCATAGATAGATCTTGGTGATACGCGTAGGAAAATTTTGAATTTCTGCTACGTTCCCCAACAGTGGCATCATGAGCTAGGTCTATTGCGTAGATTCTTTGCACGAGTAGAACACAAAGTAGTTGTGGGCGTTGATGTTGTTCAATATGCTTGCCGTTACTAGTCCAATCTTGTTTCGACGGTATTGTGGGATGAAGCGGCCCGGACCGACCTTACACGTACTCTTACGTGAGACAGGTTCCACCGATTGACATGCACTTAGTGCATAAGGTGGCTAGCGGGTGCCAGTCTCTCCCACTTTAGTCGGAACGGATTCGATGAAAAGGGTCCTTATGAAGGGTAAATAGCAATTGACATATCACGTTGTGGTTTTTGCGTAGGTAAGAAACGTTCTTGCTAGAAACCCATAGCAGCCACGTAAAACATGCAAACAACAATTAGAGGACGTCTAACTTGTTTTTGCAGGGTATGCTATGTGATGTGATATGGCCAAAAGGATGTGATGAATGATATATGTGATGTATGAGATTGATCATGTTCTTGTAATAGGATTCACGACTTGCATGTCGATGAGTATGACAACCGGCAGGAGCCATAGGAGTTGTCTTTATTTTTTGTATGACCTGCGTGTCATTGAAGAACGCCATGTAAACTACTTTACTTTATTGCTAAACGCGTTAGCCATAGAAGTAGAAGTAGTCGTTGGCGTGACAACTTCATGAAGACACGATGATGGAGATCATGATGATGGAGATCATGGTGTCAAGCCGGTGACAAGATGATCATGGAGCCCCGAAGATGAAGATCAAAGGAGCTATATGATATTGGCCATATCATGTCACTACTCTATTTGATTGCATGTGATGTTTATCATGTTTATGCATCTTGTTTGCTTAGAACGACGGTAGTAAATAAGATGATCCCTTACAAAATTTCAAGAAGTGTTCTCCCCTAACTGTGCACCGTTGCTACAGTTCGTCGCTTCTAAGCACCACGTGATGATCGGGTGTGATGGATTCTTACGTTCACATACAACGGGTGTAAGACAGTTTTACACAGCGAAAACACTTAGGGTTAACTTGACGAGCCTAGCATGTGCAGACATGGCCTCGGAACACGGAGACCGAAAGGTCGAGCATGAGTCGTATAGTAGATACGATCAACATGAAGATGTTCACCGACGTTAACTAGTCCGTCTCACGTGATGATCGGACACGGCCTAGTTGACTCGGATCATGTAATCACTTAGATGACTAGAGGGATGTCTATCTGAGTGGGAGTTCATAAGATGAACTTAATTATCTGAACATAGTCAAAAGACCTTTTGCAAATTATGTCGTAGCTCGCGCTATAGTTCTACTGTTTAGATATGTTCCTAGAGAAAATATAGTTGAAAGTTGATAGTAGCAATTATGCGGACAGTAGAAAGCTTATGTCCTTAATGCACCGCTTAGTGTGCTGAACCCCAAACGTCGTTTGTGGATGTTGCGAACATCGGACATACACGTTTTGATAACTACGTGATAGTTCAGTTAAATGGTTTAAGTAGAGGCACCAAAGACGTTTTTCGAAACATCGCGGAACATATGAGATGTTTCGAGGGCTGAAATTGGGATTTCAGGCTCGTGCCCATGTCAAGAGGTATTAGACCTCCGACGATTTTCTTAGCCTGCAAACTAAGGGAGAAAATCTCAATCGTTGAGCTTGTGCTCAGATTGTCTGAGTGCAACAATCACTTGAATCGAGTGGGAGTTAATCTTCCAGATGAGATAGTGATGTTTCTCCAAAGTCATTGCCACCAAGCCGCAAGAGCTTCGTGATGAACTATAACATATCAGGGATAGATACGATGATCCTTGAGGTATTCGCGATGTTTGACACCGCGAAAGTAGAAATCAAGAAGGAGCATCAATTGTTGATGGTTGGTGAAACCACTAGTTTCAAGAAGGGCAAGGGAACAAAGGGATACTTCATGAAACGGCAAATCAGCTGCTGCACCAATGAAGAAACCCGAGGTTGAACCCAAACCCGAGACTAAGTGCTTCTGTAATAAGGGGAACAACCACTCGAGCAAGATTACCCTAGATACTTGGTAGATGAGAAGGCTGGCAAGGTCAATAGAAGTATATTGGATATACATTATGTTAATATGTACTTTACTAGTACTCCTAGTAGCACCAGGGTATTAGATACCGATTCGGTTGCTAAGTGTTAGTAACTCGAAATAAAAGCTACGGAATAAACGGAGACTAGCTAAAGGTGAGCTGACGATATATGTTGGAAGTGTTTCCAAGTTTGATGTGATCAAACATCGCACGCTCCCTCTACCATCAAGATTAGTATTAAACCTGTATGGTTTATTGAATCTCGATCGTAGTGATACACATTTTCATGCCAAAAGATATAAGATAGTAATGATAGTACCACTTACTTGTGGCACTGCCATGTAAGTCATAATGGTATAAAACGCATGAAGAAGCTCCATGTTGATGGATCTTTGGACTCACTCGTTTTTGAAAAGTTTGAGACATGCGAACCATGTCTATTGGTATATACGCATGAAGAAACTCCATGCAGATGGATGGTTCGGACTCACTTGATTTTGAATCACTTGAGATATGCAAATCATACCACATAGGCAAGATGACTGAAAAGCCTCGGTTTCAATAAGATGGAACAAGATAGCAACTTGTGGGAAGTAACACATTTTGATGTGTGCAGTCCAATGAGTGCTGAGGCATGCAGTGAATATCGTTATGTTCTTACTTCACAGATGATTCGAGTAGATGTTGAGAATATTTACTTGATGAAACACAAGTCTGAATTATTGAATGGTTCAAGTAATTTCAGAGTGAAGTAGAAGATCATTGTGACAGGAGGATAAAATGTCTATGATATGATCATAGAGATGAATATCTGAGTTACGAGTTTTGGCACACAATTAAGACATTGTGGAAATTGTTTCACAATAAATACCGCCTGGAACACCATAGTGTGATGGTGTGTCCGAACATCATAGTTGCACCCTATTGGATATGGTGCGTGCCATGATGTCTCTTATCGAATTACCACTATCGTTCATGGGTTAGGCATTAGAGACAACCACATTCACTTTAAATAGGGCACCACGTAATTCCGATGAGATGACACCGTATGAATTATGGTTTAGAGAAACCTAAGTTGTCGTTTCTTAAAAGTTTGGGGCTGCGACGCTTATGTGAAAAAGTTTCAGGCTGATAAGCTCAAACCCAAAGCGGATAAATGCATCTTCATAGGACACCCAAAACAGTTGGGAATACCTCCTGTCTCAGATTCGAAAGCAATAAGGGATTGTTTCTAGAATCGGGTCCTTTCTCGAGGAAAAGTTTCTCTCGAAAGAATTGAGTGGGAGGATGGTGGAGACTTGATGAGGTTATTGAACCGTCTCTTCAACAAGTGTGTAGCAGGGCACAGGAAGTTGTTCCTGTAGCACCTACACCAATTGAAGTGGAAGCTTATGATATTGATCATGAAACTTCGGATCAAGTCACTACCAAACCTCGTAGGACGACAAGGACACGTACTACTTCGGAGTGGTTAGGTGATCCTGTCTTGAAGGTCATGTTGCTAGACAACAATGAACCTACGAGCTATGGAGAAGCGATGGTGGGCCCGGATTCCGATAAATGGCTCGAGGCCATAAAATCCGAGAACGGATCCATGGACTTTGGTGGACTTGCCCAATGATCGGCAAGCCATTAAGATAAATGGATCTTTAAGAAGAAGACGGACGTGGATGGTAATGTCACCGTCCATGAAGCTCGACTTGTGGCGAAAAGTTTTTCACAAGTTCAAGGAGTTGACTACGATGAGATTTTCTCATCCGTAGCGATGCTTAAAGTCCGTCGGATTCATGTTAGCATTAGCTGTATTTATGAAATCTGGCAGATGGATATCAAAACGAGTTTCCTTACCAGTTTTCGTGAGGAAAGGTTGTATATAATACAATCAGAAAGTTTTTGTCGATCCTAAGGATGCTAAAAGGTATGCTAGCTCCAGCGATCCTTCTAAGGACTGGAGTGAGCATCTCGGAGTTGGAATGTATGCTTTGATGAGATGATCAAAGATTTTGGATTTATACAAAGTTTATGAGAAACTTGTATTTCCAAAGAAGTGAGTGGGAGCACTATAGAATTTCTGATGAGTATATGTTGTTGACATATTGATGATCAGAAATGATGTAGAATTTCTGGAAAGCATATAGGGTTATTTGAAATGTGTTTTTCAATAGAAAACCTGGATTAAGCTACTTGAGCATTGAGCATCAAGATCTATAAGGATAGATCAAAACGCTTAATGGTACTTTCAAATGAGCACATACCTTGACATGATCTTGAAGGTGTTCAAGATGGACCAGTCAAAGAAGGAGTTCTTGCCTGAGTTGTAAGGTACGAAGTTAAGACTTAAAGCTCGACCATGGCAGAATAGAGAGAAAGGACGAAGGTTGTCCCCTATGCTTAAGACGTAGGCTCTTCAGTATGCTATGTTGTGTACCGCACCTGAAGTGTGCCTTGCCATGAGTCAGTCAAGGGGTACAAGAGTGATCCAAGAATGGCTCACAGGACAGCGGTCAAAGTTATCCTTAGTAACTAGTGGACTAAGGAATTTTTCTCAATTATGGAGGTGGTAAAAGAGTTCGTCGTAAAAGGTTACGACGATGCAAGCTTAACACCTATCCGGATAGCTCTGAGTAGAGAGACCAGATACATATAATGGAGCAATAATTTAGAATAGCTCAAAGTAGAACAGTTATTTGGAATAGCTCCAAATAGAGCGTGGTAGCTGCATCTAGGAGATGACATAGAGATTTGTAAAGCACACACGGATCTGAAAGGTTCAGACCCGTTGACTAAAACCTCTCTCACAAGCAACATGATCAAACATAAAACTCATTGAGTGTTAATCACATAGTGATGTGAACTAGACTACTGACTCTAGTAAACTCTTGGGTATTAGTCACATGGCGATGTGACCTGTGAGTGTTAATCACATGGCGATGTGAACTGGATTATTGACTCTAGTGCAAGTGGGAGACTGTTGGAAATATGCCCTAGAGGCAATAATAAAAGTATTATTATTATATTTCCTTGTTCATGATAATTGTCTTTTATTCATGCTATAACTGTATTATCCGGAAATCGTAATACA
>NC_041389.1:367879359-367976791 GCF_002162155.2 Triticum dicoccoides | reverse complement strand
CTATGGACATTGGATGTCGTTGATAACGGGATCACATCATTAGGAGAATGATGTGATGGACAAGACCCAATCCTAAGACTAGCACAAAAGATCGAGTAGTTCATTTGCTAGAGCTTTGCGAATGTCAAGTATCTCTTCCTTTGACCATGAGATCGTATAACTCCTGGATACCGTAGGAGTGCCTTGGGTGTATCAAACGTCACAACGTAACTGGGTGACTATAAAGGTACACTACAGGTATCTCCGAAAGTATCTATTGTTTTATGCGGATCGAGACTGGGATTTGTCACTCCGTGTAAACGGAGAGGTATCTCTGGGCCCACTCGGTAGGACATCATCATATGCGCAATGTGACCAAGGAGTTGATCACGGGATGATGTGTGTTACGGAACGAGTAAAGTGACTTGCCGGTAACGAGATTGAACAAGGTATCGGTATACCGACGATCGAATCTCGGGCAAGTAAAATACCGCTAGACAAAGGGAATTGAATACGGGATCGATTGAGTCCTTGACATCGTGGTTCATCCGATGAGATCATCGTGGAACATGTGGGAGCCAACATGGGTATCCAGATCCCGCTGTTGGTTATTGACCGGAGAACGTCTCGGTCATGTCTACATGTCTCCCGAACCCGTAGGGTCTACACACTTAAGGTTCGATGACGCTAGGGTTATAAAGGAAGCTTGCATGTGGTAACCGAATGTTGTTCGGAGTCCCGGATGAGATCCCGGACGTCACGAGGAGTTCCGGAATGGTCCGGAGGTAAAGATTTATATATAGGAAGTCCTATTTCGGCCATCGGGACAAGTTTCGGGGTCATCGGTATTGTACCGGGACCACCGGAAGGGTCCCGGGGGCCCACCGGGTGGGGCCACCTGCCCCGGGGGGCCACATGGGCTGTAGGGGGTGCGCCTTGGCCTACATGGGCCAAGGGCACCAGCCCCTAGAGGCCCATGCGCCAAGATAAAGGAAAAAGGGAAGAGTCCTAAAGGGGGAAGGCACCTCCGAGGTGCCTTGGGGAGGATGGACTCCTCCCCATCCTTAGCCGCACCCCTTCCTTGGAGGAGGGGGCAAGGCTGCGCCTCCCCCCTCTCCCTTGGCCCTATATATAGTGGGGAAAAGGAGGAGCAATGATACCCAAGGCCTTTGGTTGCCTCCCTCTCCCTCCCGTGACACATCTCCTCTCCCGTAGGTGCTCGGTGAAGCCCTGCAGGATTGCCACGCTCCTCCACCACCACCACGCTGTTGTGCTGCTGTTGGATGGAGTCTTCCTCAACCTCTCCCTCTCTCCTTGCTGGATCAAGGCGTGGGAGACGTCACCGGGCTGTACGTGTGTTGAACGCGGAGGTGCCGTCCGTTCGGCACTTGATCATCGGTGATCTGAATCACGACGAGTACGACTCCATCAACCCCGTTCACTTGAACGCTTCCGCTTAGCGATCTACAAGGGTATGTAGATGCAAACTCTCCTCCCCCTTCTACTCGTTGCTGGTTTCTCCATAGATAGATCTTGGTGACGCGTAGGAAAATTTTGAATTTCTGCTACGTTCCCCAACAGTTACTGCCTAAGTTACTCCCACTATGACTAGCCTAACTAAATAACTGAGTGATGGCTACATTGTCAGGGTGAAAATAATGTGATGACACCAAGCGAGCAAAGTAGCCATGATCCAACATTAGCTATGGACACCGTCAAAAAAGAAAAAAACAAACCTTATCTTTTTTTCGAGGGTACGCAAATTGCGTACCTTAGCTTTATAGAAGGAGAGAAATATAGCCGTACAACCACATCTGCCTCTCGCTGCGAACAACGAGCGTAGCACAACTCCACACTCGACACAAACAAGGACAACCACACACGACTACACACTACGACATACAAGAGCCTACCCAAAACCGAAAGCCTCGCCGCGTCTCGCCCGACGCCGGTGATCACCGAAGAACATCAACTCCAGCTTCCTTGGTAGAGCCAGCGACGACCGTACATAGCACCAGAGAAGAACGGTCCGGGCAGCGGTGCACGCCGGAGGAGCGCAACATAGGGCCTCTTATCTCCCAGCACAAAGCTCCCAACAGAGAAATGACGTCAGAAGACGCCGCCATCGTGCCAATCCTACGAATCAAGGCTTTCGCCCTGGAGATGGTTGCCGATACAAGGCAACGTGGAAAATGGCGCTACACTCGGCGACGCCTCCAGGAAGGGAAATGACACCCACGGGTGCCATCGACGCCGGTCCGACCAAGGCCGAACAGAATTTTCATTCGTAGCATTGCACATTTCCACGCCTCCAAGATTCCGGCCAGCCCCGAAAGATGTCTCTCACCGCCAACACCGCAGCCACTTGCAGTCGGAGCCACGCATCACTGCCGAGGAAGCACGCCTCAATCCACCACCTTCGGCACACTAGGAACCACAACAACCACCAATCGATGCAGGGACCAGATCCGCCGCGATGGCCTTCACCCGCACCTAGGGACTGCCACACAGATGGATCTGACCCGCACCATCAACCATACTTCGACGCCCACTTCACCGAGGCATCACCGCCGGTACCTCACACGTAGGTGGTCGGGCGCCCGCTGCTCGCCAGGGCCCTGCCTAACCGAGCCTCACGGCGCCGCCGCCTCCATGGCTGCGCAAGCGCTGCCGCCTCCGACGAAATCAGTGCACCACCCACATCCACTCTCCCGCTGCACCCCTCGTGCAGATCCAGGGGAGCGCCGTCGAGCATCCCGCCATGAACCAGCCTCCAGCAGCACCCGACCGGGAGCCATCCGACGCGCCAGATCTGACCTGACCTGACCGAAGAACATCAGCCCCTCCACACCTCCGGACAGGGCCAGGACCGTCCGTGACGGCCGTCACCTACTCCAAGGGACGGCCTTGCAAGGACTCCAGCACCAAGGGCCCAGATCGGACCCGAAACGCCCAGATCTGACCAGCCCCACTTTGGACAGCATCACGCCGGTACTACTAGGAGAGCTTCGCCGCTCACCACACGGCCCACAGGTGGCCGGCCACTTGCTGCTCGCCAGGAACACCCGCCTAGCCGAGCCAACGAAGCGCCGCCACCAACCTGGCATGTAGATCGCGCCGCCGCCTCTAGCACGCCGCCGTGCCCGTCCGCCACCAGCACATGGCTGCCCTTCTCCGCCAGGTCCGCCGCTCCTCCGCGCCTCTTGCCGTGCGCCGGCGACGCTGCGCCACTGCCCACACCGCCACCCGCGCCGCCCATGGGACAACCCGCCTCCGCGCGAAGGGGAACCGTCGAGGCGCGCCGTCCTCTCCCGCCGCCTTTGGCAGCCGGGCGTGGCCGCCACCGCCGGCGCCAGCGGCGGCAGCAGCCGGGGAAGGGAGGGGGAAAACGGCCGCTCGCTCGATCTAGGGTTGGGGCCTCCGGAGTTGCTCGCGCGAGCGACCCAGGAGGCAGATGCGGGCGAGGGGATGTGGCCGCTCGCTTTCGATGTGGAAATTTTCAGCCCAAAACAAACATTATCAACGGACAAGCTTGCAGCTCGAAGTTTGTTTGAACCAGATTAGGAAAATTCTAATAACCAAAAATAACCGTTGCCTCCGAGCTATTCACGGAACTGGCGCGCAACCTCCGCGCGAGCCGTTTGCCACTTGCAGTGGCTGAGGCAGCGATTCCTGCGGAATATTCGCGGCCTCGGCGAAGCTGACCGGCGTCGAGCAGCAGACACCAGAAAACCTCCACCAAGACCTCGCCACGGCGGCCACACCGGCAACACCCGGTTCCTCACCCCCACACGTGTCGGTGAGGAGGACACCTGGCGTCCTCCTAGTGGCGGAGCTCCGCTGCTCGACGCGGTTTTCCCCCACCCCATCCGATCGAGCATTTAATGAATGCCTGTGCATCTGCCCGCTGTCCCACATGACAGTAGCGCAGAGGGGGAGGAGTGGGAGCGAAGCAAACCACTAATCACAGCCCTAAACAACCGGGAGAGGACGGAAAAGGGGCAATAATTAATCGGGAGAGGATAAACTATGGGTCACGAAGTCGCGGGCTGCCCAGGGGCCGCCCGCGCTATAAAGGAGCTGCTTGGCCCTCCAGTCCTCCTCCCCGCCTCCATTTCGCCCACTCCGACCTTCGTCCACACACATTCCACCAGCCACCACCCGCCGAAAAAGCCCCAATCCCAGCAAACCACAAACACTCACGTGAGTTCGAGCGAGGTAAGCATAGATCCGAGCGAGTTCTTGCGTCGCCAAGGTAAGGTTCTCCGAGTCTCAAGCCCTCTTCCTCCCGCCCCCCTATTCGTCTCCTTGTTCACCCGGCAGGCAGCGAGGTCTCCAGGACGTTTTAGATCCCGGGGCTCCAGATCTGTTCTTTTTTCTTCTCTTTTAGTTGTAGTAATCGGCCAGGCGAGGTTCTTTTTCCACACCTCCTTGCTCGTTGTGTCTAGATCTACCACCAACGCCATCTCTTTTTGCCGTGGCTGTTGACCTTGTTGATTTTCTCTGCCTGTTCTAGGTTTTGGTTTGGAAACCAGGCAGATTTCTTTCTTGTTCATCTTTCCCAGAAAACAAAAATCCCCCAAAAAAGTTCGTCCTAGTTCCTTAGATGGCTGCAGCTATAGATCTGTCCGGGGAGGATCTGGTGAGAGCACTCGAGCCTTTTATCCGAGAAGCCTCTGCCCCCCTTCCACTCCACTCCCATCTTAGTCCCACCTCGCCATTCTCCTTCCCCCACGCCGCCTACAGTGGGTACCCGTACGGGGTGCAGGCACAGGCCCAGACCGAGCTCAGCCCGGCCCAGATGCACTACATCCAGGCACGCCTCCACCTCCAGCGCCAGACTGGCCAGCCGGGCCAGCTCGGACCGCGGCCCCAGCCCATGAAGCCCGCTTCGGTGGCAGCGGCGACCCCGCCGCGGCCGCAGAAGCTCTACCGTGGCGTGCGGCAGCGCCACTGGGGCAAGTGGGTGGCGGAGATCCGTCTCCCCCGCAACCGCACCCGCCTCTGGCTCGGCACCTTCGACACCGCCGAGGAGGCGGCCCTCGCCTACGACCAGGCCGCCTACCGCCTCCGCGGCGATGCAGCTCGCCTCAACTTCCCCGACAACGCCGCCTCTCGCGGCCCGCTCCATGCCTCCGTTGACGCCAAGCTCCAGACCCTCTGCCAGAACATCACCGCCTCCAAGAACGCCAAGAAGTCCGCCTCTGTCTCCGCGTCCACCGCCGCAGCCACGTCGTCCACCCGCACCAGCAACTGCTCCTCGCCTTCCTCCGACGAGGCGTCATCCTCGCTGGAGTCTGCGGAGTCGTCACCGTCACCCGCCGCCACCACCGCAGCAGATGTTCCAGAGATGCAGCAGCTCGACTTCAGCGAGGCGCCATGGGACGAGGCAGCCTGCTTCGCCCTCACCAAGTACCCGTCGTATGAGATCGACTGGGATTCGCTTCTCGCCACCAATTAGCACCCAGTTTGTGTCCGTCAGCTACTATTACTACCGTCTTTAGCGTGTCATGATGCTAGGTTAATGGTCGCCTCGATGCAGATGGCATTTTAGACATTCTGCACGGGCTTTTAGCGGATTAGCTCTAAGTCTCTAATCCTTGTTCATTGTGTAGATCTATTATTTGTTCTCTTGTGGTAGGGTTTGGTTAGTCCGTCCCGGATGACTATAAGCCGGCGTTTTTGTGCCCGGCGTCTCCGGTGGTCGGTCACTGGTCAGTGACTCCGGCCGGTGAAGTCTGTGTCCATGGTTCTAGCTAGTTGCTGTTCCTTCCGCTGCTCTGCAGATTGTAACAGTGGGAGTCTGTCATGTAAAATTATCTCGTCAAAAATCCTGTAATGTGGAATATTATTTTGTTGTTAATGTTCGTTTTGTCTTGTAAACTCATGAAAGGCATCGTTTTTTTTCTTGTAAAATTCTTGAAATGTCAGATTGCGAAATGGAACTAGGTAGTGAACGTGACTGTAATTCTTAAGTACTACTCCTACATGTGCATATACTGTGTTTCCAGACTTGCAATGGATAGTTTATACTAGTTTTTGGTCGAGAAATGCAGGTTGGGCTTGGACGCCTGGTGGCCATACTTGTATCCGTGGTCACGTCTTTCGTGCTCGATCACGGTTGCTTGAGAAACCATCTCACTTCATTTTCGGTCAAGGTAGAAGAAGCACAAAGGAAAAAGGGGAACACATCCACGTCGTGGGCTATTATTCCGATATTTCCTAACAAATGGAGTAGGTCGAACGGATCGCGCCGGGCTGGACATTAGCTGGCAGGCAGGAAGCTTCGCGAGGCGATATTTTTAGTAGTATTTGTAGGCAAATTTCACGCTCCTCGAAGCAGACGGGTCCGACGACGACGTGATCCCCTTTTGTCACCTACCGGAGCGCCGTTGCGTTGTTGCCATGCTGAACTGATGATGCGTCCTGTCCATACCCATCGTTTTCGTGGCGATTGCCCGCGCGTTCCAGAAATGCCCACGGATGCCCCCGCGGTGCTTAAATTTGACCCAGTTCACCTGGATGTGAACAAGAGATCAGAGCAAAATACCAGAAAGATTTATACTCCGAGTGCGTCAGCACGTAGTACAAGCAACAGCTGATCGTGAGTGTTTCGCGGCGTTCGGAGAAAACTAGCAGCAGGAGAGAAGAGTAGGGGGTTGAAACGAGGGCGCCAAAGTAAATGCTATTTCCCGCCAGAAATTGACGGCGAATCCGCGTAGGCTCCGCGTCCGCGCGAAACGCACAGCCGATGTGACATGACGACGGCGGACCCACCACACCTCCGGCGGAGGGAAGAAAAGAATCGTCTGGGAATCGTGGGGCCAGAGCCACTGCCCAGTCTCGTCCGCCCTGTGCACGCCTGCCTGCCTCATCTCCGGTCAAAAGGGTAAACAGGAAGCCCCGGAACAGGCAGCGTAGAGTAGCAGTGGGCGGATCACTACCACCACCTCTGTGTGGAGTGGATGGATATCTGGCGTTGCTTTGCGTTGGCATATGGTAACTGGCACTCGAATGCACAGGGACACGCTCCTATCCATTCGTGTTGCATTCCATCTTCGGTTCGTTGTAAATGCAAAAGGAAGGCACACCAACCCACTGGACAAAAGCACACGTTGGCGCCTCTGCCTGTCGGTGGGCCCTCCCTATCACGAGCGGTTTCTCCTGGCCTCCCTCGCTGCTCACACATTCGCTCCTCTCTTTTCCCTTCATTGCACTCATTACCCGTCATCTTCTTGTTGGTGACCGAATTAGTACTACTAGTGGTTATTATCTTTTTTTTGTAGTGGTTGGGTTAGCCATAACAGCAGCCTATCACTCCGTCGCCATGAGTTATCACAGGAGAAAGGATAAAAGATATGAAGATATCCTAGTTTTACATATAGTAGTACAACTTACTGAAAAAACAGGTGAACGAGTCTGAACGGCGAGGCTGCCCAGGTGCCGCCCCACTGCGCAAAACTTTCGTGTTTTGACCCTTTTCACGTAGTTTAACAGGATCTGACCCCGGTCTGAAATAATTTCAAGATTTGACCTTTTTGCTACCGCCGGAGGCCCTGCCGGTAGCTTCACAGGCTACCGCCGCCCTGCCTGGCGGTAGGTTCCGTTGACGCCCGTCTGTCAGTTAACGGGGCTGACGTGGCAAAGGGCCCTACTGCCGCAGACGCTGGCGGTAGACTCTTTCAACCTACCGCCGGGCTACATGGCGGTAGGGTCCTGGATAAGGTTTTGAGGGGTGGAGGCTTTGCTCCTCCACCCACTCATTCACCCCATTCCTCTTTTGAGCTCAAGCTCTCTCTCCTCTTCTCCCCCACCAAATCACCCACTAGATCCCCCTCCATTGCTTGAGATTTGTCCGGTGGATTCGGGGCATTTGCATCACCCAAGGTACCTCCCTTCACCCCCCCTTGATTTTGTTGGTTGGAATCTTGTATTTTGCCCATTTTGTTGCAAACCCTAGTTCATGGTTTTGTTGTGGTGAAATCAATGTATATGATGCATTTAGGGTAATGTTTGTGCTTTGACAATGTATTGTGTGACTAGCATTGTTTGGGTAGTAAGAACTATCATTTAGGGTTTTGTCAGAGTTAGGTTTAATGTTATGGTTAGGGTTAAGGTTATGGTTAGGGTTATGCTTAAGTAAATGCCTATATGACGAACGTTATAGTAGTTACCTCTCGAATTGTAGCTCGATCTAGTCCTAGGGTTATAGTTTTGTCAAGAGACGGTTAGGATTTTTTCCTTGGATGACCGTTATTGTAATCCCTCGACCTGTAGGATGGGATCGATCATCTTTGTTGAGACTTCTGCGGAGGCGGCGGCGAAGCGTGAACCTGCAGTCATTGAGGAAAAGATGGACTTGTGGGTCAAAGCCGACGATGCGTTGAATGCGGCTTCTACAGAATTTTCAAAGTATTATGTGTCCAAGTGCGACGATGAGAAAGTTAAGTTATACCAAGCTAAAGAGAAAAACATAAGCAATCTGAAGAAGAAAGAGAAAATTCATAGACGCGCTCTTGCAAGGCAAATTGCATTGTGTGGAACAAGGGATGGAGTGAATGAGATGGATGTCGGTGTCAAAACCGGCGGATCTCAGGTAGGGGGTCCCGAACTGTGCGTCTAAGGCTAATGGTAACAGGAGGCGGGGGACACAATGTTTACCCAGGTTCGAGCCCTCTCGATGGAGGTAATACCCTACTTCCTGCTTGATTGATCTTGATGATATGAGTATTACAAGAGTTGATCTACCACGAGATCGTAGAGGCTAAACCCTAGAAGCTAGCCTATGGTTATGATTGTTGTCCTATGGACTAAACCCTCCGGTTTATATAGACACCGGTGGGGGCTAGGGTTACACAGGGTCGGTTACAGAGAAAGGAATCTTCATATCCTAACTACCAAGCTTGCCTTGCACGCAAAGGAGAGTCCCATCTAGACACGAGACGAAGTCTTCTATCTTGTATCTTCATAGTCCAACAGTCCGGCATACGCATATAGTCTGGCTGTCCGAGGACCCCTTAATCCAGGACTCCCTCAGTAGCCCCCGAACCAGGCTTCAATGACGCTGAGTCCGGCACGCAGATTGTCTTTGGCATTGCAAGGCAGGTTCCTTCTCCGAATTCTTCAGAGTACCTGTTGCAAATTGCAGTGCCCGGTTCCCCATTTAATGTTATGCTCATCGGCTTCTGCACCTTAACAGTCCCAGCCTCCACGTGTTGAGCGAATGCGAGAAGTCAGGGCATTTTTACATTTGCCACCCTAACCATGTAAATGAACCGTCTATTAAAGAGACGGGGATCTTCAGATCCAATCCACACCATCTTCCCCAAGCGAGGAATCATCAGAGCGTGCCCGAAAAAACCACTCCAACATGGCCGGTGCTCGCAGCTCTTCCTCCCGCTCCCGCAACACCAAATCGAGCAAATGGGAGAAGTGTTCCGTATCCCATGGCCGATTAGTGAAGTTGCAGACCCAAGGGCACCTACCCCCCGCGTAACTAGTCCCCGTTCGAGCCGGATTGGCTTCCTTTGACGGCGGGGAGCAAGCGGAGAGCTTCCCCAACCCATCCAGGGGGGACGAGTATACCTCGTTTCCTACTTACTGAGGGGCGTCAGATTTCCAATCCATCCGTTCCTCCGCGGGCTTCTAGAGTTCTACGGCCTCCAGTTGCACAACTTCACACCTGCCTCCATCATGCATATCGCATGCTACGTCGCTCTTTGTGAGTATTTTTGGACCGCGAAGCCCATTTTGAGCTATGGAAGAAGCTATTCTGCCTCGTCCCCCGTAATCAAGGGGGATCGATATTCCAAGTGGGCGGAGCCGAGATATGGCGCATCGCCGGGACCGGATACGTATCTGGCACACCGAAGAAAGCACCCAAAGAATGGCCCTCCGAGTGGTTTTATATTGAGAACGTCTCCCTTCCCGACCCAATCCGAATGAGTCTTCCTGAGTTTACAAACGCTCCGCTGAAAAAACGCCTTAACTGGCGTCCCCGGAGCCCCAGAGAGGAAGATAGCAGGGAGGTCCTTCAATTGATGAGCAAGATAAGAATACTCACTCAGTCCAGATTGTCAATAGTCGAGGTTATGGCGATATCCATAATGCGGCGGGTTCAGCCACTCCAATACCGAGGGCATCCCATGTGTCACTTCAATGGAGAAGACGACGCCACCCGCTGCGATCGAAAGGGTCCGGACTCTACCACCGCTCTGGTGGAAATACTGTCCGATTTATACAAGGGGGAAAGAGAGGAGTTCGTCCGCATTAAACCACGGGATGGCTTTTCCATGTACAACCCTCTCAGCTGGGTGAGCTGCCATTCATCACTCTACTCTATTCATTCCCTGAGCCTTTGCTTTTATAAATATTTATTTCCGTCTATTTATAACAGGAATGGCGGAAGGTAACTAGGGAGTTCCACAGCCCAGCACCACAGCCAGAGGACTGCAACCAGGCCCTTGACCCCGGATTCGAAGAGGATTCAGATATATTCGTGGAGCTCGTGGAAGGGGTGTTTCATCACGCGAGCTGTGATGGCACAGAGGTGGCCATCATTGCTGACTATCCCCGCCTCCTCCCTGTATCACATGTAAGTAAACAAGAGACTTATCTTCCGGAAAAGATTTATTCCTTCCGTCTTACCCACCGCGCAATTCTTATGCTCTAAAGGGAAGACGATCGGCGCGCCAAGCCGAACCCGAGGAGACTCGCCAGCAAGGGGCGCCTGTGCCGGGTAGGCCTTTAAAAAGGAAGGCGAACAAAAATACAACGGAGCCGTCCTCAAGGAGGTATGGTTTTAAATACGCTTCGTGGTTCGTCATCTTAAAGTTTGACACTACCCATTGTGTATTAGCAGAAAGAACATCCGCAGAACTATGTCCGGGGATCCTGCCAATCGTGCCTCCACTAGCCGGATTCCAAGCCAGGTCTCGAGGACAGAGGCCAACACGGGAGTGACACCGGACTGTCCTCATATAGAGGATTCAGACAAAATGTCTGTTACAAATTTTGAAGTGGAGAGCGCCATGAATCATCGACGCCGGCGGGCCGCACTCCGCGACTCTGGTTTTTCAGATGAGGCTTTTAATGCCTTCAGCTCGGGTGATGCGTACATCCGAGCCGCTCAGGATGGGCTTGCTAGAGCCATGGACCAGTATTTGAAAGATATACGGGTAAATATAAAAATCTGATAATTATGTATATCAGTAGCCCCTGAGACTTAAAACAGTTGGTACAACTGATTTAAGGATCATTGTACATGTAGGTTCTCTCAGAGAAGAACAACCTGTTGTCTCAAGAGCTGGACGAGTGTCGAACCCAGCTAATGGTCGCTATGGCCAAGCTATCAAGATCCGAAGAGGCATCGACTGGTATGTATTCCAGAATTGAGAAAAAACAATATTGTGTTTATAAACTAGTAACGCTAACAATATCTGATGACCAAAATCCTCAGATAATCCGGGAACCCCTCAAGAGAGTGAGCAAGAGGCACATAGGCAACCAGCCGCTGGTGAGCGTGTACTTACACGGGTCATACAGAAGAATAACAAGCTCCAAGATGCTAATAACCAGCTGGGTGAAGAATTGAAAGATGTTCGGGCCCAGCTGGCTGACTCCGTGAAGGAAAATAAAAGGCTTCAGCGCGACATTTTTAGTATGTTCTCAAACGAACATTTACATAGTTCGGTAAAGATAGGAACTAACAGAGTTTATGTCTGTAGGTATGCTGACGGGCCGCCCCGAAGAGGAGATGCTCGGATCCTCAGGTGATCTGCTACAAGAGCTTTCGCAACTACACGAGCAAGTTCGGCAGGTCATGCGGAGTGTCGCCAAGGCCTTGTGGCCATCCGCCTCCCTACCAGGAAGTATGGGGGAGCTTGCTCAGCCTTTCAAGGGAGCACGGCGGCATTCCCGACTATGGAAGGTATCTGCCTGTTGAGAAGGGGCGAGAGAGGCTTGGGCCATGGTGAAGACACGGTATACCAAGCTTGACCCGAATCATATGGCCCGAGTCGGTCCTGTAGGGTCAGATGGGAAAGAAAGTCCCATTAGTCTGGTATATGACCAGGTAGGATTAGCTGCAAAATATTCCCAACAGGATTGTAGGCTAGACAACCTGTTGGATGGCATAGAAGAAGAAGCATTTGAGTCTAAATGACTATGTACTTCAATTGACATATTTGTCCCTAGCCGGATTGTAAAACATTTGTCATGGCGGACCTTTCACTTCGGCCTTTGGACCCGATAGTTCAGAGTGTTTCCGAATACCCGCTCGGTAATATAAACCGGGGTATGCATGGAAACCAGGCGTAGGGGTCATAATTGCTTGAACATACAAGTACCCAACTAGCTATGTTATATTACATGGTTAGTAAGAAACATCTTCCAGAGAGAATAGTTCCATTAAGGGTTCCTTTCCCTGGGTAGGCATGCATTAAAGTGCATGTCCGAACCGCGATTAAAAAGCGTAGGATATGTAACATTTGGGGGGTTGTATTGTGATAGGTAAAAAACATCTTTAGTCCACCAACCGAATATTCCCTTAAGAACGCTAGCTTTCGGCTTCACCCAGTCTAAGGTACATGTCCGAAGTACCCGGTAGTACCAATCGCATAGGTGCTCCCTTTATGCCCTAGCCGAACTAACGGGAATGTAGGGCATAAGCACAGGAGCCAGGCAACCCAGCTTGGCCAAAACTTAAGTCATATCGATGCATATAGTGGCGAAGAAAAGGTGCATATGGAGAAAGGACGCATATGCAATGGGCTTAATGCCCTGAAGATAATTATATTAAGCTTCTGTATAAGAAGCCCCCAGGTATAATGAGCGCACAGACTTGAAAATTAGTGCGTTACAAGTGTGTAGTCTAGCCACAATAAAGCGCTAGAGCTTTTCAAAAAGGAAAGGCGGGAGGAGGGTTAAAAATAAAATCAAAAGCAACAGAGGGAAGGAGACGAACGGGGAATTCGGCACTAGGAGTAGAATCTTTGGAGTCTGGCTGCGTTCCATGGGTTCGGCTCGAGGCGATTATCGGATGCATCCCGCAGTCGGTACGCTCCTCCGGTGAGAAATTTGTCAATAATGAAGGGACCCTCCCACTTGGGTTTGAGCTTGTCCTTTTTCTTCTTCGGTAGACGTAGAACGAGTTCGCCAATATTATAAGTCTTGGCCCGTACTTCTCTGCTTTGATACCTGCGAGCCTGTTGTTGATAGAATGCGGAACGGGCTTTTGCGACGTCGCGCTCCTCTTCCAGGGCATCTAAACTATCCTGCCGATCGAGCTCGGCCTCTCTCTCTTTGTACATGCGCACTCTAGGTGAGTCATGAATAATATCGCAGGGCAGCACAGCCTGTGCGCTGTACACCATGAGGAAGGGTATGTATCCGGTAGTGCGATTTGGCGTGGTCCGCAGCCCCCAGAGTACGGAGTCAAGCTCCCTAACCCAGTGCATGTCTGATTCTTTTAAGGATCGCACTAGTCTAGGTTTAATGCCACTCATAATAAGACCATTCGCTCGATCGACTTGACCGTTTGTTTGAGGGTGATAGATGCAGGCGTAATCGAGCTTAATGCCCATCTTGCGGCACCAAGTTTTCACCTCATCGGCCGTGAAATTGGAGCCGTTGTCGGTGATGATGCTGTGGGGGACACCATAACGGTGTACTACACCCGATATGAAGTCTATCACGGGTCCGGATTCGGCCGTTTTGACTGGTTTGGCTTCTATCCATTTGGTGAATTTGTCCACCATGAACAACAAGTATCTTTTCTTATGGCTTCGTCCTTTAAGGGGTCCAACCATATCAAGCGCCCAGACCACGAAAGGCCAGGTTATGGGGATTGTTTGTAGGGCGGTGGGTGGCATATGGCTTTGGTTGGCGAAAAGCTGGCATCCGACGCAATGTTGGACAAGGTCTTGTGCGTCTGCTCGGGCCGTCGGCCAGTAACAACCTGTACGGAAGGACTTGCTTACAAGGGCCCGAGCTGCGGTGTGGTGACCGCCGAGGCCGGCATGGATTTCAGCCAAGAGCTGCCGCCCTTCCTCCTCGGAGATACATCTTTGAAGTACCCCGGTAGCGCTTTTTTTATAAAGCTCTCCCTCATGGACTTTGTAGGCTTTGGAGCGCCGCACAATGCAGCGTGCCTCATTTTGATCCTCGTGAAGTTCGTGCCTATTAAGGTAGGCCAAGAAGGGTTCGGTCCATGGGGCGATAACATCCATGATGAGATGGGCCGAGGGTGTTATTTCGGTGGCAGAGCCCCCCGATTATTTCAGTGTGTTCGGGTTCTGGGGTTGTGGTCGGATCCGGACTGATGTTGCCGGTCTCCCCTTGCCACACTACGGATGGCTTGAAAAGCCTTTCCAGAAAGATATTAGGTGGGACAGGGTCGCGTTTAGCGCCAATACGGGCGAGGACATCTGTCGCTTGATTGTTTTCTCGAACCACATGATGAAATTCGAGCCCCTCGAACCGAGCTGACATCTTAAGTACGGCATTATGATATGCCGCCATTTTCGGATCTTTGGCATCAAAGTCTCCATTTGTTTGAGATACTGCGAGGTTTGAATCCCCACACACTTCTAGGCGCTGAATGCCCATGGAGACGGCCATCCGAAGACCATGCAATAGAGCCTCGTATTCGGCTGCATTGTTGGAGTCTGTGTATAATATTTGGATCACATATTGGACTGTATCTCCAGTGGGGGATGTGAGGACGACGCCCGCTCCCAGACCTGCCAGCATTTTAGAGCCGTCAAAGTGCATGATCCAGTTGGAGTATGTGCCGTACTCTTCCATTCAACGACGAAGTCCGCCAGTACTTGGGATTTAATGGCTCGCCGTGGTTTATATGTTATGTCGAATGGGAGGAGCTCTATGGCCCACTTGGCAATCCGGCCCGTGGCATCGCGGTTGTTTGTTATGTCATTAAGTGGTACTTCGAAGGCCACCGTGATTGAACACTCTTGAAAGTAGTGTCATAATTTCCGGGATGCCATTAAGACCGCGTATGCTATTTTTTGATAATGTGGGTACCAGGATTTGCATGGTGTGAGGACAGTGGATACGTAGTATACCGGCTTCTAAACCAGAAATTTGTGTTCGTCCTCCTCCCGTTTGACGATGAGCACCGCACTCATAACTTGGTGTGTTGCGGCTATGTATAACAACATAGGTTCGCCAATGTTCGGCGCGACCAGGATTGGGTTGCTTGCTAAAAGAGCCTTTATTTCCTCCAGTCCGGCCGTTGCCGCGTCCGTCCACTCGAAGTGTTCGGTTCGTCGAAGGGGGTGATAAAGTGGCAATGCCTTTTCTCCCAATCTGGAGATAAAGCGGCTTAAAGCTGCCATGCATCCAGTTAGTTTCTGGATTTGTTTGAGATCTGTTGGGGTAGCCAACTATGACAAAGCTCGTATTTTGGCTGGGTTTGCTTCAATTCCTCTATTGGAAACGATGAATCCCAGCAGCTTTCCGGCGGGAACGCCGAAAACGCATTTTTCTGGGTTGAGCTTAATGTCATATGTTCGGAGGTTATCGAATGTGAGCCTTAGATCGTCTATTAAAGACTCGGCATATCTGGTCTTGATGACTACGTCATCGACGTATGCTTCAACTATTTTGCCGATTTGTCTCTCCAGGCATGTTTGAATCATGCGTTGGTAGGTGGCGTTAGCGTTTTTTATCCCGAAAGGCATAGTGTCGAAGCAGAAAGGCCCGTATGGGGTTATAAATGCCGTTGCGGCTTGATCGGACTCCACCATCTTGATTTGATGGTATCCGGAGTATGCGTCGAGGAAACACAGTGAGTCGTGTCCCGCGGTAGCATCGATAATCTGATCGATGTGTGGGAGAGGGAAGGGACCCTTGGCCTTGTTGAGGTCTTTGAAATCGACACGTAGGCGCCAGGATTTATCCTTCTTTGGTACCATCACCAAGTTTGCTAGCCAATCCAGGTGTTTTATTTCTCTGATGAATCCAGCCTCGAGTAACTTGGCTAGTTCCTCTCCCATGGCTTGTCGTTTGGGTTCTGAAAAGCACCATAGTCTTTGCTTGACTGGTTTGTATCCCTTCAGTATGTTGAGGCTGTGTTCGGCCAGCCTGCGTGGGATCCTTGGTATATCAGAAGGGTGCCAGGCGAAAATATCCCAATTCTCGCGTAGAAACGTACGTAGTGCAGCGTCGATTGTGGGGTCCAGCTGTGCCCCAATGGATGCTGTCTTCGAGGAGTCCGTTGGATGGACTTGGAATTTGACTATTTCGTCCGCTGGTTTGAAGGAGGTGGACTTGGATCGCTTATCGAGTATCACGTCGTCCCTATCCACTATGGAGCATAATGCAGTTAATTCTTCGGCCGCGAGGGCTTCAGACAATGCTTCGAGGGCCAAGGCCGCTGTTTTATTTTCGACACGGAGTGCCGTGTCTGGATCACTGGCAAGGGTGATAATTCCATTGGGCCCCGACATCTTGAGCTTCATGTACCCGTAATGGGGTATGGCTTGGCAGCTCACAAACGCATCCCGCCCTAACAAGGCGTGATATCCACTGGTGAAGGGGGCACCTGAAAGGTTATTTCTTCAGACCGATAATTCTCCGGCATGCCGAATACCACATCAAGTGTGATCTTTCCAGCGCATCTTGCCTCCCGGCTAGGAATAATTCCTCGGAAGGTTGTGCTGCTTTGCTCAATGCGGCTCCTGTCTAGTTCCATTTTGTTGAGAGTTTCCTCGTAAATGAGGTTTAATCCGCTACCGCCGTCCATGAGCACTTTGGTAAGCCAGAAGCCATCCATGATTGGACTGAGGACCAAAGCGGCTGGTGCCCGGACTGTTCTGAATTGCGGTTTGTCGCTGGCACTGAGAGTTATGGCCATGTCGTTCCAGGGGTTTATTGCTGTGACTTGGCAGATTTTAGCGAGGCCACGGAGTGCTCTCTTGCGCCTGTTGCCTGAGGCGAAAGTCTCGGAGACTGTCAATACTGTAGTGTTCTGTTCTGTGGGATGTTGCCCTGCGGTGTTTTTTATGAGGAGATCCTCACTGCTCTTGGCCACCTGCCGAAGTATCCAACATGCTCTAAGGTTGTGTGTTGGTACAGTATTCGGTGTGGTGTGTATTTTGCATGGCCTATCGAGCCACCCTTCCAAAACAGTTGTGCGCCCTGCAGTGGGCTTTGATTTCTTTGAGATTGGGTCAAGCGACCTACGAGGGTGCACCCTTTTTGTTCGGACGAGGGGTTTAGCGAGAGCCAACATATCCCAAAAGGTTGCCTGGGTTTTCCATGCACTTTCCATCGCGCAGTACTTCTGTATTATGGTCGCCAAGTCATCAAAATGTGATATGTGACGGCGATTTATGGTGTTAAGTAATCCCTTGTTCGTGCAATTTTTGCGGAATAGTGAGATTGCGTCTTCATCGCAACAGACTTTGACCTTGTCCTTGACAATGAGGAATCTGGCCCAAAAGCGATGTACAATCTCTTGACTGTTGTCTAATGCGGGAAAGGTCGCTTGAGTCTGGGCGGGTGGGTGGATTTAAGTCCGAACCCAGATCTGATTCATGACCTAGAGCTTGAGGAGTTTCCGAACTTAATAATTCGGTTTCCGAGATGTAAACCAATTTTTCTGGCCCACAGTCCGATTCTAAGTTCGGAATTCAGGGCGTGTCTTCTCGCGAGCATGTATCCGGCTTGGTGAGCTCGGAAATCCGGACATATTTTGTCTTCAATACGGGGGAAGAGTTGTTGGATCGCTCCTCCACCACTGCTATCTGATGGGTGATCAGCGAAGATTCAATTCCTCTCTGATCGGTTTTAAGCCCAATTCAATCATAGTCCGAAGCGACCCCCAGAGCGGCGATGCGATCCAGGAGCTCGTTTAAAGATGATAACTCCGTTGGATCCATCTGCTCAACGTATTCTGAGCTGACGCGAAGGCGATTTTCGATGACTTGAGAAGTCATGGTCGACCCGACAGTCGAACGAGCGGTCAAGAAGAAGCCACCCAGCCGGAGGGTTTGGACCAAGGCTAGAGCTCCCCCAGAGGTGATGTTGTCCTTGATAACAGGGCGGTCCATCAACCCTATCTTCGATGTCACAGTGGAACTCTCAATGAAAGCACTAATGTCGGTGTCAAAACCGGCGGATCTCGGGTAGGGGGTCCCGAACTGTGTGTCTAAGGCTAATGGTAATAGGAGGCGGGGGACACAATGTTTACCCAGGTTCGGGCCCTCTCGATGGAGGTAATACCCTACTTCCTGCTTGATTGATCTTGATGATATGAGTATTACAAGAGTTGATCTACCACGAGATCGTAGAGGCTAAACCCTAGAAGCTAGCCTATGGTTATGATTGTTGTCCTACATACTAAACCCTCCGGTTTATATTGACACCGGAGGGGGCTAGGGTTACACAGGGTCGGTTACAAAGAAAGGAATCTTCATATCCTAACTGCCAAGCTTTCCTTCCATGCAAAGGAGAGTCCCATCCGGACATGAGACAAAGTCTTCTATCTTGTATCTTTATAGTCCAACAGTTCGGCATACACATATAGTCCGGCTGTCCGAGGACCCCTTAATCCAGGACTCCCTCAATGGACTTTAACAACCCTGGCCAGATCATTGACTGGCTAGTTAGGCAACCATCATCGGCGATACCTAGTCGGGCATCTCGTTGGGCTTGGGCCCGTGAAAGAAATGATGTCATTTGTTGCAACCCAGGGCCGTACGACAAAGATGTCTTGTTGAAGGACGAATAGAGGGGGTTGAAACACATGATGTTGTAGTGTCATTTGGACTGTAACGACATGTACCCTTATCATTTATGTAACCTATGTCATTTGAACTAGTGAGAACTTTGTGTATTAGGTAATTCTAAATAAGTTATCCTTTGTGTTTGTTTTGTATCATTTGAGTTAAGTTATGTTTTATTCCATTTCATGTAGCATGGAAAACAGGACCCCGGAGATGAATATAGCATATGAGAAGTGTTGTGAGATTGCATCTATGAGTCTGGCGGTAGGTTGTGAGAAGGTTGTAGCGGAGCGACAACTTGGTATCAAGAGGGAGCTTGAAGCATGGTTCAAGAGCAATGATGAGGTAAATGCTGCCATGATGGATTTCAACAAGTATCCTTTTATGGAGGAACCTTCTGATCTTAAGGAGAAAAAAGTTTTCCAGAGGATTGTGAAAGAAAAAAAGAAGATACTTAATGAGTTGCATGAGATGGAATATGCTTGCAGACAAGCTTTGGCAACGGAGATTGGGTTCTTTGTGAGCAAAGAAGAATTCCGCGAGCTGGACTTAAGAAAACCCGGACAAGTCATTGGATGGGCAATCACACAAGGCATGTTAGAGATTCTGGAACGCCATGCTCAATGGGCTGGTTCGGAGAAACGAAAGGTGTGTTGGAGAATTGGGCGGGATCCTCGGATTTTCAACTGAAGCCTAATCCTGACCGTGACTCACAAATTGAACATCTTATACGTTTTCGTTCTTTTTTTCCATTGTAGAAAATGTATGCTCGAGCTTGAGCTTCTAGATTGAACTCATGTCATTCGAATCGCTAGATTTTTAAGTCATTTGAACAAGTGTCATTTGTGGATGTAATGAAATATGCTTAGTTATGTATGTCTTTGCTACTTGATCATTTCTGGATGTCACTTGTGGAATGTGATGGAGATGAACCGAGAGGAGGAGGAAGAGGTGGAGTATTGTACGTTCTAGAGACTGGACTGTAGTACATTGTTTTTTATGGCCATATCACCACATTGTTTTCTATGGCTTATCGCCTGCTGGTTCACTGGGTTGTAGTGTTTCGCACTCCTCCGACATGAGTAGTAGTATATACTACGTAGTACTATATATATTGCATGATTCTTTGCTCCTTCTTACTTCATCGACATGTGGGAGAGCCAGCATCCGTGTGGATGTGTCATGCACTAGATTTAGAGTGGGGAACAAAAGGGGGCATCACCCCGGTCGTAGCGCCCGAGTAATAATGACTGTCGGTGTCAAAACCGGCGGATCTTGGGTAGGGGGTCCCGAACTGTGCGTCTAGGCGGATGGTAACAGGAGACAAGGGACACGATGTTTTACCCAGGTTCAGGCCCTCTTGATGGAGGTAAAACCCTACGTCCTGCTTGATTAATAGTGATGATGTGTGTTACAAGAGTAGATCTACCATGAGATCAAGGAGGCTAAACCCTAGAAGCTAGCCTATGGTATGATTGTTGTTCGTCCTACGGACTAAAGCCATCTGGTTTATATAGACACCGGAGAGGGCTAGGGTTACACAGAGTCGGTTGCAATGGTAGGAGATCTACATATCCGTATCGCCAAGCTTGCCTTCCACGCCAAGGAAAGTCCCATCCGGACACGGGACGAAGTCTTCAATCTTGTATCTTCATAGTCTTGGAGTCCGGCCGATGATGATAGTTCGGCTATCCGGACACCCCCTAGTCCAGGACTCCCTCAGTAGCCCCCGAATCAGGCTTCAATGACGACGAGTCCGGCGCGTATGTTGTCTTCGGCATTTGCAAGGCGGGTTCTCCTTCACGCTCCATGTGTTTGCCGGATAGTGTCCGGTTGCTTCATAAATGTTGCGCTCCTTGGCTTCCACGTCCAATAATGGCCTTCTTCCACGTGTTGTACGAATGCGAAAAGCCAGGGTATTCTTACGTTTTACCCCCTAGCTGCGCGAATAAGCTGCCTATAAGAGAGGCGAGGATCCAAATCCAAATCACACCATCCTCCTTCCGCAAGTACTCATCGAGGCGCATTTGACAAAAAATCCATTCCAACATGGACAGTCGACGTGGCTCCTCTTCTCACGCTCCCAGTCCTCAGCCAGGAGATTGGAGGAGATGCTCAGTCCCGCATAGCGAATTAGTGACGCTCCAAGCAGAGGGATACCTTCCCCCGGCCTTTATGGTTCCGGTTCGAGCCGGACTGGCCACCTACAAGGGTGGGAAGCAGGCGGAGAGCGTCCCCAATCCCTCCAAAGGAGAGCGGGTATGCTTCGTCCCCTACTTAATAAGGGGACTCGGATTTCCTATACACCCGTTTCTCCGGGGGCTCCTGGAGTTCTATGGACTCCAACTTCACCACCTCACGCCTGCCTCCATTTTGCACATCGCGGGCTTTGTAGCTCTTTGCGAGCTGTTCTTGGGCATCGAGCCCCATTTTGCGCTGTGGAAGAGGCTGTTTTGCCTCGTACCCCGTTCTCACGGGGGGTCGATATATCAAGTGGGCGGAGCCGAAATATGGCGCATCGCCGGGACCGGATATCTATCCGGAACCCCGAAGAAGGCGTCCGAAGACTGTTCTTCGGAGTGGTTCTATATGGAAGACGCCCCGCTGCCGGATCCAGTTCGGATCGGCCTCCCGGAGTTTAGCAACGCTCCTCTGAAGAAACGCCTGAGTTGGCGCCCGCGGAGCCCTCAACGGGAAGATGATAGGAGCGTCCACTATCTGATGGGCCAGATACGGCTACTAGCCCATTCCGGATTAACCATGATTGGAGTCATGGCCACATGCATTTTGCGAGGGGTGCAGCCGCTCCAATATAGGGGCCACCCTATGTGGGATTTTAACGGGGAGAATGACGCCATCCGTCATGGCCGCAAGGGGCCGGGATCGGCCGCCGATCTGGTGAAGATCCTGTCCGGCTTGTACAAGGGGGAGAAGCAGGACTTCTTCCGCACGAATCCATTGAATGGATTCTCCATGAATAACCCTCGGAGCTGGGTAAGCGGACGCTTATATATCTGTTCCGTGCTTTCAAAGGTAAGTGTCTTAATTTATGATTTCGATGTAGGAAATACGTCGGGATGTGGCGGGCATAGAAAGCCCAACTCCACAACCCGAGGATCCGGGAAGATCCCTTGATCCGGCCTCCGAAGAGGATCTGGACATAAAGGTGGATTTGATTGACGGGGTGTTCCACCAGCTCAGCATAGACAATGCTTTAGTCGCCATTACGGCTGACTACCCCGGTTTATGTCCGGCTTCCCAGGTGAGTACGACCGAAGTCCTGACACCGTTACTTTTTTAATGCTTATTTCTGACCACCATGTACCAATGGTGCTTGGCAGGAGGTGCCTTTACGGCGGGAAGCCGAGCCTACGGCGGCTGATCAAACGAGGTCAGTGCGGCCTAGCAGGCGGAAGAGGAGTGCGGCGCGAATCGAAATGTCGCCGCAAAGGTATGGTGCACCATTGTCTTTTAAGGGAAAGACTCCTGGGAGGCATATTAATGCTCATGATTCTTCCAGGAGAAAGAGCGCTCGCCGGACTGAGTCCGGAGAGGGTGCCCACCAAGCCTCCGCCAGCCAGGCTCCAACGCCTGGTCCGGAGGGGGAGGCGAGCGCAAGGCGCGAGCCGGATGCTCCTCCAACGGAGGATGCCGACAGGTTGTCCGCCACCAGGTCTGAGGTGGAGAGCGCCATGAATCACACGCGCCGTCGGACAGTTCTTCGTGACGCATGTTTCTCCCCTAAGGCATTAAATGCCTTTAATGCAGGATACGCGCACCTCCGTGCTGCTCAAGATGGTTTAACCAGAGCCACGGAGCAGTATGTAAAGGACATACGGGTAAGGAATTTTAATAGTTATATATGCCAGTAGCCCCCGAGACTTAAAATAGTTAAACTAACTGATTTAAGGATCATTTGTTATGTAGGATCTTACTGACAAGAATACCCACCTGTCTCAGGAGCTTCAAGAATGCAAGGCCCAACTTGAGGCCGCACTAGCCGCTGCCGAGGGAGCCACAGAGACCCCCTCTGGTAATTCATATTTTGAAAAAAGAAGTAGTTTATGAAGTGCGGCGTGTGTGTATAGTCTGACAATAATATTGCAGAGGGTGCCGGACTAGATCCGGACAAGCAACATCTGCTGCGCCAGTTGAAGGCCGGCGAGAGGGTGCTTATGAGGGTGCAACAGGAGAGGAACAAACTCCAAGATGCCAACACCCAGCTGGGCGAAGAACTAAAAGATGTTCGGGTCCAGCTGTCTAACTCCGTAAAGGAGAATCGGCGGCTTCGTCGCGGCATTTATAGTAAGTGCTTGAGCAAACTCTTTTGAAAAGAAGAGTTCGGCGAGGAAGTCGATTGACAGAAATGTGTCTGTAGGTGTGCTCACGGGTCGTCCGGCGGAGGAGATGCCTGGTTCCACGGGAGACCCTCTTCCCGAGCTGCTGCAACTGCACGAACGTGTTCGGCAGGCGATGAGCGGCGTCATTCAGGCCTTATGGCCTTCCGTCTCCCTACCCGAGGGCCTTGGAGGGCTTGCTGAGAAGCTTCAGGGAGTACGGCGACGTCTTCGTCTGTGGAAGATGTCGGCCTGCCGTCAAGGCGCCAGGGAGGCCTGGGCTATGGTGAAGACGCGGTACCCGAAGGCTGACCCAAACCACATGGCCGATGTCGGACCTGTGGGGCCCGATGGGAAGGAGATCCCTGTGAGCTTGATGTACGGCCAAGTAGAGTTGGCCGCGAAATATTCCCAACAGGACTGTAAATTAGACAGCCTGTTAGATGGGATTGAAGAGGAGTACAATCAGTCTTTTTGACGATGTAATTTTAAAATGACATGTAAAATGCCTTCTAGCCGGATTGTAGATTGTTTGCCTTTGCGGAACTTTTCGCTTCAACCTCGGGACCCAACAGTCCGGAGTGTGTCCGAATACCCTTACGGTTATAAAAGAACCGGGGCATGCATGGAGACAAGGCGTAGGGGTCATAATTGCTTTATCAGACAAGTGCCCAACTAGCTATGTTATATTACATGGTTAGTAAGAAACATCTTCCAGGGAGAATAGTTCCGTTAAGGGTTCCTTTCCCTGGGAGGCATGCCCTAAAGTGCATGTCTGGACTCCGAAAATAGCAGAAAAAGCATCTGGGGGCAGATAAATAAGTAAGTAATAAATCATCTTTCAGGTCACCGACCGAATATTCCCTTAAGAACGCTAGCCTTCGGCTTCACCCAGTCTGAGGTACACATCCGGCTGACCCGGCAGTAACAATCGCAGAGGTGCTCCCTTTACCTCCTAGCCAAACAATCGGGAACGTAGGGGTAAGCATAGGAGCCAGGCAACCCGGCTTGGCCAAAACTTAAGTCATATCGATGCATATAATGGTGATCAAAAGGTACATGCGGAAGTGTGACACATGTGGTGGGCATGAAGCCCATATAAATGAGCTTCTGTTAAAGAAGCCCCCAGGTATAACGAGTGCGAGTAGCACATCGAGTGAGCGCGAACAAAGCGCAGATTAGCCCTCAAGAGGTTTGTACTGAAAGAGGGAGGAAAAAGGAGGGAAAACAAAGACATCGAAAAAACATGAAAGGTGGACGGAGGAAGGAGACGAACCCTGAGTTCGGCGCTAGGCGTAAAATCTTCGGAGACGGGCTGCATTCCATGGGTTTGGCTCGAGTCGGTTGTCAGATGCGTTGCATAGACGGTATGCACCGCCGGTAAGGACTTGGTCGATGATGAAGGGACCTTCCCATTTGGGCTTAAGTTTGTCCTTTTTCTTGTCCGGCAGGTGTAGAACTAGCTCGCCAACATTGTAAGTTTTGGCCCATACTTCTCTGCTTTGATATCTTCGAGCCTGCTGTTGATAGAATGCGGAACGGGATTTTGCCACGTTGCGCTCCTCCTCTAAAGCGTACAAACTGTCCTGCCGATCCAACTCGGCTTCTCTTTCCTCGTACATGCGCACGTGAGGTGAGTCATGAATTATATCGCAGGGCAAAACTGCCTCAGCGCCGTATACCATAAAAAATGGTGTGAATCCGGTTGTGCGGTTTGGCGTGGTCCGCAGCCCGCAGAGTACGGAGTCGAGCTCCTCTACCCAGTGTGTGTTAGATTTCGTGAGGGACCGCACTAATTTGGGTTTGATGTCGCTCATGATTAGAACATTTACTCGTTCCACTTGACCATTAGTTTGAGGGTGGTAGACAGAAGCGTAGTCGAGCTTGATGCCCATGTTTTTGCACCACAGTTTAACCTCATCGACCGTGAAATTTGTGCCGTTATCAGTGATGATGCTGTGGGGAACGCCAAAACGGTGTACTACCCCGGATATGAAGTCTATCACAGGTCCGGATTCTGCCGTTTTAACCGGCTTGGCCTCTATCCATTTGGTGAATTTGTCCACCATGACCAATACGTATTTGTGCTTGTGGGTTCCCCCTTTAAGGGGTCCAACCATGTCAAGCCCCCAGACCGCGAACGGCCAAGTAATGGGTATAGTTTTGAGGGCGGTGGGTGGCATGTGGCTCTGATTAGCAAAGAGCTGGCAACCGACGCATCGTTGGACTAAGTCCTGAGCATCTGCCTGGGCGGTCGGCCAATAAAATCCTGTATGGAAGGCCTTGCCTACAAGGGCCCGGACGGCGGCGTGGTGCCCGCCGAGTCCGGCGTGAATTTCAGCCAGGAGATTTCTCCCTTCCTCTTCGGAGATACACCTTTGAAGGACTCCGGTTATGCTTTTCTTATAAAGTTCTCCCTCATGGACCTTGTAGGCTTTAGATCGCCGAACTATGCAGCGGGCCTCATTTTGGTCTTCGGGAAGTTCCTGCCTGATTAAGTAGGCTAGGAATGGTTCCATCCACGGGGCAATTACTGCCAGTATTTCATGGGCTGAATCTGTTATTTCATTGGCTGAGCCACCGATTGTGTCAGAATGTTCTGCGTTGGGTGATGCAGTTGGTTCCGGATTGTTATTTCCGGACTCCTCTTCCCATGATACGGATGGCTTAAAGAGCCGCTCCAGGAAGATGTTTGGAGGGACAGCGTCGCGTTTTGCGCCGATGCGTGCCAACACGTCTGCTGCCTGGTTATTATCCCGGGCTACATGGTGGAATTCGAGTCCTTCGAACCGGGCTGACATTTTTAGGACAACGTTACGATAGGCTGCCATTTTCGGATCCTTGGCGTCAAAGTCTCCATTTACTTGGGATATTGCGAGGTTTGAATCCCCGCGCACCTCTAGGCGTTGAATACCCATGGAGATTGCCATCCGAAGGCCATGTCGAAGGGCCTCATATTCAGCTGCATTGTTGGAGTCCGTGTATATTATTTGAAGCACATATTGGACTGTGTCTCCGGTTGGGGACATCAAGACGACGCCAGCCCCCAGGCCAGCCAACATTTTGGAGCCGTCGAAATGCATGATCCAATTGGAGTATGCGCCGTACTCTTTAGGGAGTTCGGCTTCAGTCAATTCGGCGATGAAGTCAGCCAGAACTTGCGACTTGACCAGAGTTCGCACAGGTTGGGCGCGGCCAAGACCGGATTTGTTGCCAATTCGGCCTTAATTTCTTCGAGTCCAGCCGTGGCAGCATCCGTCCATTCGAAATGTTCGGTGCGCCGGAGGAGGCGGTAGAGGGGCAGTGCCTTTTCTCCCAAACGGGAGATGAAGCGGCTTAGAGCCGCCACGCATCCAGTTAGTTTTTGTATTTGCTTGAGGTCTTTTGGGATACCCAATTGTGATAAAGCTCGGATCTTGGCTGGGTTTGCTTCAATTCCTCTACCGGATACAATGAAGCCCAAGAGCTTTCCGGCTGGTACGCCGAAAACACATTTTTCCGGGTTGAGCTTAATGTCATATGCTCGGAGGTTGTCGAATGTCACCCTCAAGTCGTCTACTAGAGTTTCGACGTGTTTGGTCTTGACAACCACATCGTCTACGTATGCCTCTACTGTTTTGCCTATCTAGGTGGCCAGACATGTCTGAATCATGCGCTGATATGTTGCGCCGGCATTTTTGAGTCCGAAGGGCATTGTGTTGAAGCAGAATGGTCCGTATGGAGTAATAAATGCCGTTGCGGCCTGGTCTTTTTCCGCCATCTTGATTTGATGGTATCCAGAGTATGCGTCGAGGAAGCACAATGAATCGTGCCCTGCGGTAGCATCGATGATTTGGTCGATGCGAGGGAGAGGGAAAGGGTCCTTTGGACAGGCCTTGTTAAGGTCTTTGAAATCAACACAAAGGCGTCAGGATTTGTCCTTTTTTGGTACCATTACCAGGTTGGCTAGCCAGTCCGGATGTTTTATATCTCTGATGAATCCGGCTTCTAAGAGTTTGGCTAGCTCCTCTCCCATTGCCTGTCTTTTGAGTTCGGAAAATCACCGAAGAGCCTGTTTGACTGGCTTGAATCCTTTTAGGATATTTAGGCTGTGCTCTGCCAGCCTGCGTGGGATTCCTGGCATGTCTGAAGGGTGCCAGGCGAAAATGTCCCAATTTTCCCGAAGGAATTCTCGTAGTGCGGCTTCTACATCAGGATTTAATTGTGCCCCAATGGAGGCCGTCTTTGTGGAGTCCGTTGGATGGACCTGGAATTCGACTATTTCGTCTGCTGGTTTAAAAGAGGTGGACTTAGACCTCTTATCGAGTATCACATCGTCCCTATCCACCGTGGAGCGCAGCACAGTGAGTTCCTCTGCCGCTAGGGCTTCGGATAATGCCTCTAGGGCCAGTGCGGCTGTCTTATTTTCAGCGCGGAGTGCTATATCTGGATCACTGACGGGAGTGATTATTCCATTGGGCCCGAGCATTTTGAGCTTCATGTACCCGTAATGGGGTATAGCTTGGAAGATTGTGAATGCCTCTCGCCCTAACAAGGCGTGATATCCGCTGTCGAATGGGGCCACTTGGAACGTGACCTCTTCGGACCTGTAGTTGTCCGGCGAGCCGAACACTACGTCTAGTGTGATTTTTCCTGTGCAGCATACTTCTCGACTAGGGATTATTCCCCTGAAGGTTGTGCTGCTTCGCTCAATGCGGCTCCAGTCAATTTGCATTTTTTGAAGGGTTTCCTCATATATGAGGTTTAATCCGCTGCCGCCATCCATGAGTACCTTGGTAAGACGAAAGCCGTCCACTATCGGACTGAGGAACAATGCGGCTCGTGCTCGAGCTGTTCGGAATTTAGGTTCATCGCTGTCATTGAAGGTGATAGCTGTGTCGCTCCATGGATTCGTTGTTGCTACTTGATAGACTTCGGCAAGGCTGCGGATTGTTCGCTTCCGCATGTTATTTGATGCGAAAGTCTCGAAGACTGTTAATACCATACTGGTACTGTTGGGCTGGTTGTCCGGGGCTAGAAAGCCTTCGCCACTTTTGGCCACCTGCCGTAGTATCCAACATGCTCGAAGGCTATGTGTTGGAGTGGCGCCCTCTATACTGTGGATTTTGCAGGGTCCATTGAGCCATCCCTCCAGTACGGTTCCATGCCCTTTAGGGGTTTTTTGCTTTTTGGTTTTTAATCCAGGTGCTTGAGTATGACGCACCCTTTTATTTCGGACTGGGGTTGTATTCAGGGCCGGATTGTCCCAAAACCTGGTTTCGGTTTTCCAGGCGCTCTCCATCACACAGTATTTTTGTACAATGGTCGCTAGGTCGGGGAAGCGTGTAACTTCGCGACAACTTATGGCGTTTATGATTCCCTTGTCCGTGCTGCTTTCTTCACGGCAGTCCTTTATCCTGTTCATAACCAGGAGGAATCTGGCCCAGTAATGATGTACTATTTCATCGGGCTCTTGCCGTATTTGAGATAGATTTCTTATGTTTGGGTGGGCGGGTGGAATTAAGTTCAGAACCCCGCCCGATCTGAGGCTCAAAGGCCAAGAAGTTCCCGGATTTGGAAGCTTGGTTTGTTGGATGCCTTCCAACAAATCTGGTCCGATGCCTGACTTTAGGTTCAGTATTTGATTGACGTCCGTTCCTCCGCGGGAATCCGGCATGGAGGGATCGGGAATCCGGACATAGCTGGTTTTTAACATAGAAGAAGAGTCACCACATTGTTCCTCTACCACAACAACGTGGTGGGTAGCCTGGGGAGAGTTAATTTCTCTTAGATCGGTTTTAAGACCAATCTGATCGTAGTCTGTAGCGACTCCCAGGGCGGCGATGCGATCCAAGAGCTCGTTTACGGAGGAGAGCTCAATCGGATCTAGCTGCTCAGCGAATTCCGAGCTGACGTGAAGATCGCTTTTGATGACCTGAGATGTCATCGTCGGAGCGGTGGCCGAACAGGCGGTCATAAGAAAACCACCTAGCTGGATAGTTTGGCCGGCGGCCAAAGCTCCCTTGACAATGGCGTTGTCTTTAAATACGGGAAAAGGCATCCTTCCTGATTGCGACGGCACAGACGGACTCTCAATGAAAGCACCAATGCCGGTGTCAAAACCGGCGGATCTCGGGTAGGGGGTCCCGAACTATGCGTCTAGGCGGATGGTAACAGGAGACAAGGGACACAATGTTTTACCCAGGTTCGGACCCTCTTGATGGAGGTAAAACCCTACGTCCCGCTTGATTAATATTGATGATGTGTGTTACAAGAGTAGATCTACCACGAGATCAAGGAGGCTAAACCCTAGAAGCTAGCCTATGGTATGATTGTTGTTCGTCCTACGGACTAAAGCCATCCGGTTTATATAGACACCGGAGAGGTCTAGGGTTACACAGAGTCGGTTACAATGGTAGGAGATCTACATATCCGTATCGCCAAGCTTGCCTTCCACGCCAAGGAAAGTCCCATCCGGACACGGGACGAAGTCTTCAATCTTGTATCTTCATAGTCTTGGAGTCCGGCCGATGATGATAGTTCGGCTATCCGGACACCCCCTAGTCCAGGACTCCCTCAATGACTATAGTGAGTAGTCATATCTCGAGACCCCATCTTTACAGCAGTAACGAGCCATCAAATCGCACAACCCTACCTTTCTAGCAGTAAGTTGAATCCGCTACTTCGTCATCCTCCTCTCCTCTTTGTCAAACTGGCTATGCGAAAACTGTCACGCGTACTACCGGGGAAAAGCCCCGCCCTCGACTTTTAAATACTCATAGTATAATTTTGTATCGATAAATCATGCCATGGAGCAGAAAACTAAAAGAAAAAGGTGGTACATGTAAACAAATACAGTTCAAGCTCTAGCTAGCGATTTGGAATGTAAACCGTGCATATGTTTGTACGTATATGTTCCTTCAAAGTACTGAGTCCATTGATGCAATGTGGTCAAACTATACCATCGATGTCTCAAAGCCAAAATAATCCAAACTTGTTTGTTATATATAAATAGTACTGTACTATGTTTATTCACATGTGGGGTTGTTCAATGAATGGAGGGCTGGGGAGCACAAGTGAACAAAGTGCAAATTGCAGCCAATCACGTTAAATAGAGAGTTTCATTTCTTTAATGCCATGTACACTAATTGAAACGCTTGTTGTGGAGAGAAAAAGATAATCACTCCACTATATATATAGGCAGGGGCCTGAGCGCTTGCTTTACTAGGGTTGCCATCTTCATTCTCTCATCCTCTCTAGATCTAAACAAGACAACGACAGCGACATTTTCTCTCTGCTCACCGCTGGTCATAGATCCGGTCGGATCCCTTCAGCCGGTGTGTGTAGGGGACTTGGTGCATCGTTCACGTGGTCGTCAGCAGTGAGGGAGGAAACCCACAGCTGCCGGCGGGTCTCGATCCTCTGCTCGTGCTGCTCTATCCGACACAGTGCTGGCTCAGGAGGTCCTCCGACCCCTTCTTCCTCCCTACCGTATTGTGGGCAGATCCGGCCTGTCGCTGGCCTCCTAGCCACATCCCGACGACCCTCAGGTATAAGTTCCTTCGAGCGTGGCCTTGGTCTACTGCCCCAGCTCCCCACGTGTCTGCATGTGGATCCTTTTCTACTTCCATCGGCTCTTCCAAAGCCACCTAAATATTTAGTATTATTAGAGGTAAAGTTACTTCATGCAGTCGAATCTAGGACTTGGTTCAAACAGCGAAGGGGGAAAGTTTTAGCATGAATCTAGGACTTGATTCAAAGAGGAAATAACAGGGGGAAAGTAGTAGAGACTGGATACCCAACCGGTCTCTTGGTTGAAAAGGGAAATAAAGAGAAAAGGTAGTACAAACTGGATAACAAACATATCTATTATTGGTTAAAAAAAGGATAGAAAGTGGCGGCTGGTGGACAAGTCAACAAAGTATGTCCATGATTAGATTTGCTGCCCTCACATTGTAAAAGGTATCTAGGATTAGATTTGCTGCCCTCACATAGTATGAACAAACTTGACATCACCACTTTATGCCTCCTTGTAGGTACATTGTGTTGATGCGTCCACTGTCGCATGTCCTTATACCAACTTTTTGCGGTTGTTAATATAAGGGTGCATGTAAAATGAAGCAATCACACTATTACCGTAAGGACGTGTCTAACCAATGTTATTGTTAATCTAATGCCTCCAGTAATACGATGCAAGTAAACTATGTTACAAATGGTACTCCTACTATTTTTTCCAGTATGATAAGTTGCTTCTTTACGCTGCTGAGTGTCCTGGTGTCCCCACTATCCCATGCCCTTAAACCAACTCTTTAGCTGCTGTTGATCTACTGTATCTTGTAAAAAAGCAATGCCACCATTAACATAATCCCATATTTGACGAATGTCATTGTTGATCCTAATGCTTTCTGTAACATGAAGCAATGTTGCTGTTTTAAAATTTGGACTGTTCTTGCATGATTGCCATGAACATAATCAAGATGTTTCTTTTCATTTTGTGTAGGTTTCGTATCATGTTATTGATTAGTAACTATTTTCTTTCCATCTTTTTGTGTGGATAGGGATATCCATTTCACCTCGTCGCTATTGTGACCTTTTGGTGAACTGCATAAAACACTTGTTTTTGGAAAGAGTGTCTTGTGCAGTTCAACTGAAATGTCACGTGGGCAATGTCTCTTAATTTTGGTTGAACTGCACAAAGGTTGATTGTAGTTTCCAACATCTCCGTCAAACTCTATTGGTAATCTCGTACAACATTTTATTAGCCTTTGCAAGATGAGTCGTCACTGTCACCACAATGGCACTTTATTTTAGTGGAACTGCACAAAAGGATAAGAAAATTATAGTTGCACCTTGCATGAGCAGGACAACCAACCTTAATGTTGCTCAATTTGAGTGCAACTACTAAAGAAGAACTGCCAGCTCATGAGAGCAAGTACTTCTTGCTAGCTGCATGATACAATCTTTGCTTCATTTCAGGCGCACTTCAGAAAAATGTCGCCTGAATTGAATCATCCGAGTGGATCTGTAGGTTCACCACATTGATTCGTGTTGGCGTAGGGCCCCTTTCTCAGTTATGGTTCCCATGACTGGGTATGTTCCTTCTTGGTTGATTTTGACTCTGCATCCAGCTAGTGATCTTGTGCTACTGTTATGGCACTTCTATGAGAAAGCAATAATGATATTGTTTTTGCATCTTAATTTAATGCCACTAATAATTTGTGGCAATATTTTGGCACCGCTACTGCCATTGATAAAATGAAGTAATAATACATTTAAAATAGAGCTACTGACTTAGCTACCATTTCATTTCCTATGTAGATAACTTGGAGAAGGCCTATCTGGTAGAATCAAGTCCATGTGCACTGCATCAATCACATAGCTACAATGAACTAGTTGAGTCCATCATGCCTACCATTGAGGTGGCGCGGGCCCCTCTCTAACTGGCGGGCGCCATAATTTTAGTTGAACTGCAAAAAAAAGTGATTGAAATGAGTCGACACTCCTCCTTCTACTGCCACACTGAGGTGTTAATGGATGTCAACGAATCGCCTTCATGGCAAGATACGAGGACCTGAAAAATAACTTTATCTCCCAAATTCATCTCACATAGGCCAGTACTGTCCTTTATCATCATGATTGTGCTTTGTCATACCGTGCTAATGTTGTATTTTTTAATAGAGCTATTCTATCGCAATCTTTTCTCGTTTTGGAAATAAAGTTGCTTTAACTAGTGCCAAAAATTATAGTAATCATGCTCTTTCTTATATATGTAAACAGTAATACTCAACTACATATGTTGTGATGATCAAAAGTATTTGCCAAGTTCTTGGGTTGTATGATACGGCTAGCCAAGATGGATTTAATCCCAAGATTCACTTTATCCAAAGGCTCTAAAGTGCCATGCATGTGTGCAAGGTGGAAAGAGATATTTTAGGACGTAGATTGAAGATTCCACTACATTCTGCTATGTATTTGTTAAATACTAAGGATGAGGCTCTATACACACTACTTCAAAATCTAGAAGGCCCTCTTGTGCATATATTGGAAGTGGTAGTGCCACCAGTGATGTAGAATATTTTAGCTGCCAAAGTTTGACCTGTGTGGCCT
The DNA here is from genome assembly GCF_002162155.2 of Triticum dicoccoides. Taxonomy (NCBI): domain Eukaryota; kingdom Viridiplantae; phylum Streptophyta; class Magnoliopsida; order Poales; family Poaceae; genus Triticum; species Triticum dicoccoides. The sequence continues at coordinate 367,943,640 of NC_041389.1, read as the reverse complement.
TGAAAAGGACTGGTCTCAATGTTTAAGCAAATACTTGGATCAAATTGCTTACATGAAACATCGATCAATTTTTATTTATTTGTTCACATTCTCACAATGTTTGAGTTGTACAATTACGATTAGCTCTGATCTGTGAATCATTAAGATGTGTAGGCATCTTTATTGTACTTATTATTTGAATCTAATGGGTTGGTTCTGAATCTTGCAAGCTGGGAATCATTGTGATGTGTAGGTATCTTTGTTTTACTTATTATTTCAATCTTATTGGTTGGTTCTGAATCTTGCAAGCTTGGGAACACGGCATGATGATGCAGAGGACATAAACCATAACAAGCTGTTCAAACTTGGTAGTATTGTCTGTGAAAGTGCGGCAAATGAGCTGATCGTTTGTGTCCAGAGAATAATAATTCTAATTGTTGTGCTTGTTGATCCTGTGGCACTGATAGAACGAGCTAATGATTTGCGTGTTTTAATAATAAATTTTAATTAAAGATAATAAATTTAAGTAAAGTGATCACTAACACTTGCTATTATAGTACCAATACAGACCCGCTCGTGAACCCGAGGGGGCATGTTCTGTCGGGTGTGCAGCGGGCGAGGGAGGGGTAGTAACTGTTTTCGCATGTACACACTTAGTTTACTGCTGGATGCAGTTCCCCGAGAGCTGAAAAACAAACTGCTACCACCGCCTACCCACTCGTTCACCGTCGACTGCAGTTCCCCAAGATTGGAAAAACGAACTGCTGCTGCCGCGGTGCCGCCCCCTAGTACCCCAGTACAGACCGATTGTCTTCATCTCCCCCTGCCCCCAATCCCCACAAAACGAGAACTGCCACATCAAATCTGCGTGAGAAGAGACTCTAATGGCAATCCGAGGGGTGAGCATGCTGGATATGGACTTCGGCAAGGAGTTCACCTTTGAGTTTGTCGTTTAGACCCATGGCAGCACCAAGCTGAATTTGATGTACGCCAATGATCTGAACTCGGTGAAGCTCTGCCTCGCCAAGTTCAAGTAGTACATGCAGGAGGAGAAAGCACAAGGTCACGGGACTAGACCTTGTGCCCATCCATTCTTCTCCTGACAGGGACCAGCAGATCGTCGTCGCCCAGGTATGCACGCGGGACGAGGTTCTCATCTACCACTGCTGTAGGGCCATCAGAGGTTCTGGAGCATTCGGCCGTTTCATCGGCACCGCCGACTAACTTTCGCTACGGTGGAGAGTCGGAAAAACGTGACTTTACAATTCGTCCATCTAGTGCAACAAGCTTGTCGACATCTAGAAGCAATACAAGATCATCGGCAATGGGCAGGAGAAGGACTCCATGGTTGACCTCGTTGTGACCATCATTGGCCCCTGCTACGCCAACATGAAAGAAGACGTCGATACCAAGGACCTGAACACATGGGAGGTACCTCTAAATCTAGCCTACATAACCTAAGCGGCCAAGGACGCATACGCATGCTACGACATGTACAGGCGAATCTTGGACATGAGGGCATGTCTGCTTCCCGTAACCGATGAGTACACGGACAGCCGCAGCGTCATGATCAAGCGTGCCAGGAAGGTCTAGATGATGTACTTTTCTGTTTAAGCACCTTTATCATCTGGGTGTTTCATGCATTAGCCTATGTTGTCGTAATTATCTGTTTTGTCCGAAATATTTCGTCTAAAAAGTAAAAATCCATTAACCTATTTGCTTCTTTTTTGAGTGGCTATTTGCTTATGTATGTAATTAGTTCACTAGGCTGCCGTGCTTTGAATCTCCTTCATCCCAACATATTCCCCTTCTCGGGTGGACCCATCAGATCTCGTACACAGACATCTGGGACCAACCACCTATCCATTTGTATTTCTTTATTTTGTTCAATCTTTCGTCTCTTCCTACTGTGGCTGGCGGTGCTGCCGCACACGCCTTGGTGACCCATCCTAGACTATGGCGCTGGCCAGGCCATACCTCTACTCCCATACATTCTTCGGCGGCGGCAGCTCCACTGACCCACCCTGCACCCGAACAAGTCAACCCTCATACTCCCCTCCGCCTGCGTCTTCCCCGGCTCCGGTTTGTTCCGGTCCGAGGTCTCGACGCCGTCCTCCGCCTTGGTGCTCTCGCCGCGGCACCGCCTTCTGTTGTTCCCAACATGGTCAACAAAACGAGAGGAATTGGGAGACGACTGTGCGACGAGAGGCTGATAATCCAGGCCCACCAGGTCCATGGCCTAGGTTTTGTTGTTTAACATGCGCATCCCACGACATGCAGACATAGTTGATCCAGTAGGTTTCGACTTTTTTTGGGGTCCAGCAGGTATCAAGCGGCCTCTGGGCCTCCCAGCCTAGCTTGTCTATAACATCAGCAACCCAAGTTATTGTTGTTTTTTCAAGACAACACACAACTTAGTTCTATTTTTCTTGTAAGAATGCAAAATTGAACCTATGTTTTTCCTTCTATAATAGTATATATATACTTATATTTATATTTAGATATTATTTTATTACATATATAATAGAAACAACATAAGGTTCCGCTAAACCTGTCGTTCGTCCAACCATTGTATAGGCCTTCCCACTTCCTTTATTTTTCGTTTTTATTAATCCTATATCTAAATTTTCTCCCACTTTCTTTTTTGATGTAATCTCAATTTTCTCCCAGTAGTTTTCCTTAGAACCAACTCAACTATCCCACGTCTAGCCTACAAAATAATAATACCCCATGTATTATTAACACATCAAATTAAAATGATATTTTATTTCATAAACCGAAAGTTCTTACAAAATAATAATAATAATTGTTTATATATAACTTGGCAAGTTAACTCCTGGTGATTGCGTACGTAAGCTTGCAAAGATTTTACTGACGAATCAATAATAGGTGTGCAATCATGTGTTTATGTTTTTATAACATTTCTACGTCTAGCCCAACATGATATTTTTCACCCAGCCCAACAAGTCCGTGGATTTAAAAAAAATATGCAAATGGGCTTTAAATTCTAACATAATATATAAACGGGATGTATAGACTCTACATCATTGTTTCACCCAGCCACCTAATGGACTAAAAAACAACTGGACTGGCTGACATGTGGGCCAGTAGATAGAAGCCTAAGCACTTTCGCAAAAAAATATAAAGGTCGAAGCCTAAGCAAGGCGTTTGATTTACATCCAATGGTCGGTATTCTTCTTCAATATCTCGTCTTGTTCCTCTAGCGCTGCCGGGACCGCCTACTCCAGCCTCCGGCATCCAGTGGCACTTTTTTGCACGCCTCGCGGTGAAACGCTAACCCACCGATGGCCAGATCATCCCTCCACTCCTCCGTACCTCATGTTATTCTTTGCCGAGTGTAGGCCCACCCTGCACTCGAACCAGTCAAGTTTCCCACTCCTCTCCGCCTGTGACTCCACTGCCCCATCTTCCCCATCTCCGGGTCGGCCTCACCGCCGCTCATCGACCTTGATGCGCTCGGCATGGTGTGGTCAACATGGTCAACAAAGAGAGTCATCAAAAGATGATTGTACGTGGAGAGACTGATAGTGGGGACGCACCACACCCATGGACACATGCATGCAACTGCATCCTTTTTACCCTGAAAAATAATGTTTCCTCCCCCTGATAGCTGGGACCCACCAGCTACATCTTCGCACGCAAGGAAGTGCGTCCTTATTATGGGCAAAAAGAAATGATTCCTGCCCCTGATAGCTGGGACCCATCAGCTGTATCTTCACACATAAGGAAGTGCCTCCTTATCCTCCCTGACAGCTGGGACCCATCGGGTCAAACCGTACGTAGGGTTGTCTCTCTGGTAGCGAACGTGTATGTACATACAGGTTGATCGGTGTCTCTACAAGGATGAACCATGGCCGAGCAAGGAGCGGCACGTGTGACGCAGCAGTTGAGGCGGTCCTGTATAAATTATGTACACGTACGTATAGCTAGGCTACAAGAAAGTAAATACGGCTATGTACGTACATACAAACGGGATCTCAAACACGTACAGTGACGGCGTCCTGTTCATCGGTAGCCAACCGGTCGGGTCGGAACGGAGAAACTGCGTCGTGTTCATCGGGAGGGAACAAAATGCGTCGTGTTCATCGGGAGCCAACCGCCTTGGACGGAACAGCCAAAACGAAGTCTGGCGTACCGCAGAACGGAGGAAACGACCTTCTGTTCGACCGCGTAAGGTCGAAACAGGGTCCTCTATTCATTGGGAAGGGTCTGGCGTACCGCAAAACGGAGGAAACGGACTTCTGTTTGAGTGCGTATGGTTGAAAAGGGGTCCTCTTGATTGGGAGGGGTGTGGCGTATGCTACCTCTTGAGCTTGTGTTGGTTTTCCCTTGAAGAGGAAAGGGTGATACAGTAAAGTAGCGTAAGTATTTCCCTCAGTTTTGAGAACCAAGGTATCAATCCAGTAGGAGACAATGCACAAGTCACCGAATACCTGCACAAACAATTAACAACTTGCACCCAACGTGATAAAGGGGTTGTCAATCCCTTCACAGTCACTTGCAAAGGTGAGATCTGATAGAGATAGATAAACGATAAAGTAACCATTTTTTGTATTTTTGGTTTATAGATTGGAAAGTAATGATTGCAAAATAATAGATCGAAAACTAGTGTGACGCCCCCGATTCAATCGTACACTAATCATGCAGGCAAATGTGTACGATCAAGATCAGAGGCTCACGGGAAGATATCACAACACAACTTTAAAAATAAAATAAGTCATACAGGCATTATATTACAAGCTAGGGGCCTCGAGGGCTCGAATACAAGTGCTCGAACATAAATGAGTCAGCGGAAGCAACAATATATGAGTATAGACATAAGTTAAACAAGTTTCCATAAGATGGCTAGCACAAACTGGGATACAGATCGAAAGAGGCGCATGCCTCCTGCCTTGGATCCTCCTAATCTACTCCTGGTCGTCGTCAACGGCCTGCACGTAGTAGTAAGCACCTCCAGTGTAGTAGGAGTCGTCGTCGACGGTGGCGTCTGGCTCTTGGACTCCAACATCTTGTTGCGATGTCCAGTAAGAAGAGGAAGAGGGGGGAAAGAGGGAGCAAAGCAACCGTGAGTACTCATCCAAAGTACTCGCAAGCAAGGATCTACACTACATGTGCATGGGTATATGTGTAAAGAGGCAATATGGGTGGACTGAACTGCAGAATGCCATAATAAGAGGGGGATAGCTAGTCCTGCCGAAGACTACACTTCTGGCAGCCTGCATCTTGCAGCATGTAGAAGAGAGTAGATTGAAGTCCACCAGGTATCATCGCACATCATAATCTTACCCGGCGATCCTCCCCTCGTCGCCCTGTGGGAAAGCGATCACCGGGTTGTCTCTGGAACTTGTCTGGGTGTGTTTTATTAAGTATCCGATTCTAGTTGTCATAAGGTCAAGGTACAACTTCGGGTCGTCCTTTTACCGAGGGACACGACTATTCGAATAGATAAACTTCCCTCCAGGGGTGCACCACATTTCCCAACACGCTCGATCCCTCTGGCCGGAAACACTTTCCTGGGTCATGCCCGGCCTCAGAAGATCAACACGTCGTCGATCTACCTAGGAACAACAGAGAGGTCAGCACGCCGATCTAAATCCTATGCACGCAGGGGTCTGGGCCCATCGCCCGTTGCACACCTGCATGTTGCGAGGGCGGCCAGTGAGAAGACCTAGCAACCTCCATTACAAAGGAAGTTGCGTTACGCGGTCCAACCCGGCGTGCGCCGCTCAGTCGCTGGCGTCAAGAAGGCTTCAGCTGATTCCACGACGTCGAGTGCCCATAACTATTTCCGCGTAGTTGGTTAGTGCGTATAGGCCAGTGGCCAGACTCAGATCAAATACCAAGATCTTGTTAAGCGTGTTATTTTGAAGTAACCGCGGACATCGACCAGGGCCAGGCCCACCTGTCACCTAGATGGTCTCAACCTGCCCCGTCGCTCTGTCGCAAAGATCCACACAAAGGGCTGTCGGGACAAATGTCCTTTCAGCCCCAAATCTGTAAATTACTCGCAGGTACTCTACGAGCCGACCCGACTTTAGTCACCATCTGTATAGTATGTATGTATGCATAGTATAAACCCGTGAGCACCTCCCGAGTGATCACGGCCCGATAGTATAGCAAGGCAGACGCACAAGAATGTAGGGCCACAGATGATAAACTAGCATCCTATACTACACATTTAGGATTGCAGGTAAGGTATCAACAATTGTAGTAACAATGACAGGCTATACAACATAATAGGATTAATCGAGAACAGTAATAGGCTACACTACTCTAATGCAAGTAGTAGAGGAAAGAATAGGCGATATCTGGTGATCAAGCGGGGGGAGGGGGGCTTGCCTGGTTGCTCTGGCAAGAAGGATGGGTCATCAACTCCGTAGTCGACTGGGGCAGCAGTGGCGTCCGTCTCATAGACTACCGGGGAGAAGAGGAGGAAGAAACAATAAATATAATGCAAACATAAGCATGACGATGCATGACATGATAAAGAGCGGAGCTAGCTATGCCCTAATGCGGTGAAGTATCCCCGGTGTTTCGCATTTTCGGACAAATGAACCGGAGATGAAATGTTGCACGTTCGTGGTGCTAGGGACGTGTGGCGGGCGAACGGACTGCGTATTCGAATTCGTCTCATCATTCTGAGTAACTTTCGTGTACTAAGTATTTACATCCGAGTTACGGATTATTTTATATTAAAATTTAAAGATTTAAAATGATTTCTAATTTCTGGATTTAATTTAATTCAAAATTAAAATTTGTATTTAAATGCTATGGGTACACAGGAAGTGTACCCAGAGTGTGTCTAAGGGGCCGACAGGTGGGGCCCTGGTCAAATGTCCAGTCAGCATTTGACTGGACCATTGACTGGTCAAAAGGGCCCATGGGACCCGCATGTCATTGACTGGGTTATCCCAGTCAGCGGTTTGACTGGTCAATGGGACCAGTGGGACCCATGTGTTATTGATACATGTTTTACTAAACAATAATTGACTAACTAATCTAGTTGATTAGGTTATTAAGCAGGTTAATAAAGTTAACTAATTAACTTACTAATTAATTAATTAATTAGTTAATTTAACAAATATTATTTAATTAATCTCTTTTTTTATTTTATTTCTGGGCATGGGCCCTAGTGGTCAGGGGCACAACCGACCACACACGCTCATGCATACATTGCCGTGGGCGAGGCCATGGTCGGAGCATGGCCGACGGTTGGCCGGTGGCCAGCGGGCGCTGGGTAGGGCGTGGCGCGAGGGGGGAAAGGACGCGACTGTGTAGGCGGAGTGCACATGGGGTGACGACGACCGAGTGCGGGGCTCGCTGAGAGCAGGTGGAGCCAGGGATGCGGGATGGAGCAGGCTTGGGTACGGGGAGGCTGACGAGGGGGCGCAGCGCGTGGGTCGGGCATAGGCGGAGCACAGCGGCAGCGCTGCAGGCAGGCGGCCAGGGGAAGCAGCGGCGAGCGGGCCGGCAACGACAGATGCGGTCATGCGGGGCGAGGCAAGCAGCTAGCAGCAGCGAGTGGGAGCGGCGGAGCAGAGGAACAGCAGCAGGCGCGGGCGGCGGCAGCAGCACGCAAGCGTGGCAGGCGAGCAGCGACAGGTGGGGCCACACGCGCGGGAGCAAACGGAGAGGTTCGGCTGCGTCAGTGGTGGCGTCCTACGGTGACGGGAGCAGAGGAGAAGGGGGAAACAGAGGAGGGGCTCACAGGGAGCTGCAGGGAGGTGGCAGTGGGCTCGAGACGGCTTGGGGTGGCCGGAGTCCACGACGGCGAGGCAAACGACGTCGGGGACGAAGAAGTTGAGGGCGGCGGGGGCGTCCAATGAGGCGTCGAAGGCGATCCGGCGACGGGATTGGCACCAACGACAGCGCACGGCGATAGAGGCGAATGGATCGGGGTTCGCTGCCCCAATCCAGAACATGGTGGGGAGTGGGGAATGAGGGGGTTAGGGTTTCAGGTGCGAGGCCATATAGGCCAGGGGGTTAGGTGGGCCAGTTGGCCGGATGGGCCGGTTGGCCCTGTGCGGGGGAGAGGGGTCCCCTTTTATTTAGTTTTGCTTCTCTCTTTTCTTTTTATTTATTTTCCTATTTTTGTTTTATTAAATTTTAGTTTTTATAAAATACAAAAGTTGTATCTAAAATAGTATTAGTAAATATGCTACTGCCACAATTAACTTGGCACCTAAAACAAATTACTTTGTAATTGATTATTGTTTTAAATGCATTTAAATAATTGCTCTTGCTATGTTTTATTCATTTTAGAATATTTAAACATTTTATAAAAGTTTAGTTCCTCCACCATAATTACCTATGCATTATTTGGCACAACGTGAAAATTTTAGTTTTAATATTTGAAAACTTTTATTGTTTGTCTTTAATCTGCAGTTGAATTCCGAATCGGTTTTGAACTAACGCGAGATTATCAACACTAACCGAGGTGATGTGGCATCATTACCAGAGGGTTACTGTTGCTTAATTACCCGGGCATCACAATTCTCCTCCACTACAAGAAATCTCGTCCCCAGATTTAAGATGTGGAAAACGGGGAAAAGGTCTGGTTACGAATTCTAATGAATCTTCTCGGTCTTGGTTGCTCTTCTCAAAGAGGTCGATCCATAGCATTGATGCCGTCATTCCTATGCATCAATGCATCATGATGAAGTTGTCGTCCTTCCTTCAGGATCTTCACCGAACTTACGAGAGGATAAGAGGGGGAAAACTCTATAAGGACGGGTTCAAACAAGATTGAGCATCGGATGGTTAACTCATGGGAAGAAGCATAAGTATCTCTCGAATTGAAACTTAAGAAGATATCGAGAGCAAAGTAAGAAGGTGCCATGAGAAGTTTCAAACGGATAGGCAATTGTTCGATGTCAAAAACAACGGGAAAAAGGGGTCCAGAGCAACAAGGTTGAGTATTGTGTCTATTACCAGAATAGATCACTAGGAAGGTGGCTCGTGAATGACATATGAGGCCACGCACGAGGAATAACTTTGGAAAACGGGGGTGTACAGGAGAGTCAGGTTTCGATCCTGTGGAGTTGTGGGTTATGGGCCCACCATGTGGGTTGAAGGTAGAAAGGGCGATGACACCTTGCACGATCATGTAAGCAAGTCAAGTCAGAGGATAGCCTTTCAGTTATGTCGGCAACAACATCGGTACCAACGGCGAGGGACGAAGAGAACCATTTCCTGCTCGTTGAACGAGGTGGACCAATAGGCAAAGTTCTTGTCCATCGGTGGTTACGGGAATGTCATCAACAATAGTAACAGGGTTACACTAGACATGATGGTACAACGAGGTGTTTACATAAGCAGGTAAATATTACTGCTTATATCATATAGGTCACAAGAAAAGTTAACCAAAACAATGTAAAGGAAAAGGTGTTTATCACATTAACAGAACAATGGAAAGGAAAATGTGTTTAAACATATATTTCAGGGGTATATCCTTCCCAAGGATAAGCAGAGCATGATATCCATGATAGGATAGAAAGTAGAAAACCATTTAGGTAAGGGAGAGGAATTCCATGACATTACCCACACAACGGTGTTTGGATAGTGGACAAAGAAAATTTAGCATTGTGCCGCAAATGTTTTTATTGAAAAATCGGAGTACCACAGACATGCTTCGAGATAACATTGACATGGTCTTCAAGCAAAGGACAGATTTTGGATACACAAAGGATCCATCAAGAACAACTTATAGAATAAGTCTGACGATTTCCTCATGGAAGAATCGCTAACCTTGCTAAAAGGGAAACTATAACAATAGGTCCTCCGGCCAGGTGTGCTAGGCATGACATCATCTTACCGGGTCATATAAATACCAATGTTATAACTCTTGGATATATGTTCCAACCATCATATCTGACCGAGATTCAGATCTGATTGGTGTCAAGATATCTCAAACTCATGATGCCTGAGAAGAAAGGTGCAACACAAATTGTCGAGAGGACATTGTAAGATTCTTGGGAATTGAACTATGGAAGCAAGTTTCGAAACAAGAGTTCATCATTAAATCAAGGAGAGGTAAGGAGGTGGCTGATTGACTTAGCGACAAATCATTGAGATTTTCAAAAGATGGATGTCCACATTTATGTGAACAAGGAGATAACATTTGTCAGATCAAATGATATAATGAGGTATGCTCGAGGAAAACATACACAGTTAAACATTGGTTGAAAGGTGCACCCGAAATATGGGCTTAGGTAGCATGATGAAAGTTAGAATGGTGTTTCGATAACCAATGGTCTAAGAATGAAATGTCGACCATTAACTTCAAAGCAATAGGGTTGCTAGAAGTTTTGAAGTCACACAGCATAGTTCAATTGTCGGTTTTTCGGTTAGAAACAACACGGGGACCAAGGAATGAACGGATATGGCAAGAAGTATCACCTATATCAAGAATTCTTAAGAGGTGGTGAAATTCTCATGACATTGTTGACATAAAAGATGGTAATACTTCAAGGTAGAACTTAATACAAGCTGGATAGCAAGGATCTCAAATTACAACACAAAACATGAACAAGTTTGTGTTGAAGGGAAAGCAATAATGTTGTCGATGATAACACAAAACATCAAGGGGAAAGGATGGTACTTGTCATCATGAATTTGATTGATATTCTGGAAGGAGTCAAAATGTTGATGATGATCACAACAAATTTTGTTGAGAAGCTCAATGACGAAGCAATCGAACATCAACTGCATCAAACAAAAGGACTGATGCAGCAAAAGATTATTGGATCCACGGATACAACACCAACTCGAAATCAAGCTTGATGTTCGAGGTGAACGATAAGATGAGGAAGATCGACGTAAGCTTAGCTCAGCGTCGAGAGTTGTGCCCCAGGAATAAGGACCAGGTAGCACAATTACAATCAGTATGATAATGATATAGACAATTAGGCTAGGAATGATGTGATCGAGTATTAAATTTGTAAGCAATGAAGAGTTCTAATACTTGTTGAATCGCAATGCGAACTCGATGAAGAACTCATAAGAAGTTATGCAACTCCATGATAATCTCGAGGTACCAGGGGGTAATACTCGACGACGGACCAAAGTAGAGGTTGGAACGGGGTATTGATCCATGGAAGACAAGTGCTTAAACTTACCCAAGAAATGGGATCAAAGAAGAACATATGGTCGGAAGCACGATTGCAAATGATCAATTCACCGATACCAAAGGATATTATACTAAGGAAATAGTTATTATTACAAGAAGCTTTCATGATAGGATCTACATCGTGTCCATGGGCACGAACACAAAGGTTCAAGGAGGACTCCCACTTCTCCAATGCATAACCATTCATTCACTTCACATTTTTGAAGAAGTTATAATGTTGAAATTTTATCTAGCAAAACACCAGAAGAGTATGACTCGTGATAGCTCTCGGGTTTACCCGGATCTGGGAAGGCATAGGTTCAACCCTTAGGGGCATCTTAGGAACATATACCACAAGCTTCAATAGTAAATAACACAAGCTCGATAGTAGAGCATGGTTGACAAAAGCAGGAAATACAAGTTACCAAAGGCATTATGTATCAGGGAAAGAACTCACAAGGTGATTAAATATGAAGAAAACTATCGAATGATATTTCAACAAAGGATCCGACAGTCCATAGTGAAGCTGGTGTGAATATCGGCACACAACCAAAGGAAGAAACAATGTGAAGGCATTGGATTATAGAAGCAACTGACTAATTCAAAGCTCACATGTAAAGAATTATGATTTCTAAATCAAACGATCAGAAGCAAACGCTATGATTAAGGATGGAGAAGTTGAGTAAACTTAGGGGTAAAATCGACAACAATTTGATTGGTCGAGATCCAGCTCATGGTTAAAATGACGTCTGAGTCAAAAGGATGAATTCTAGGATCTGGTTGAGGATTGCGAGCATTCGCAACATAATGAATCAATGGACTCAAAATGATACTAACAAAGGCTACCAATAAGATTACTATACTTATGGGATTAACCATCATGCAAGCAAGCAAGAATTCCAAGAGAAATAAGCTGCTAAGGATTTTCGGAAGTTCGAATGTTATTTTGAATAACTTAGTGAAACACATAAACAACTGGGGATGGGCGGATACTCGGTGAGTGCGAGGAATTATCCGTAGGGGTGCTCATGTGGGTAATGAAAACTGCAAGGCAGTAGGCACAAAGTATTCTCGGAACAATAGGGAGAATTTTTGGGGTATCTTGTAATAACAAGATTAATGGGATTGGAAGGGCAAGTGTATGTAGTTATCCATAATGATATAACGGTGGTAGGGAATTTGCAAAGGAGGTGGGCACAAGTGTCTCAAGATAACATCGGAGATTATCTTCGGAATCTTCTGGTGCACCAAGTAATCGTCTAGAGTAAGGGCTCTCCGGGAGGAAGTAGTTACGAGAGCCTAGAGTCGGCGTTACTAAAATCATTTAACCCGAATAAAAGAGAGATCAGACTCCTAGAGTATAGGTCGAGAAATAAAAGATCCTAATACCACCCAAAGGTGACGTGGGCCCGTAATTCACACAACCATGTTAGTAAAAGTTATGCAATGACTAGACTCAACTTCAGCCAAGGGGTGTGGAAGGGGGATTCCTACACGCAGTCGGCTCTGATACCAACTTGTGATGCCCCTGATTCAATAATACACTAATCATGCACGCAAATGTGTACGATCAACATCAGGGACTCATGGGAAGATATCACAACACAACTTTAAAAATAAAAATAAGTCATACATGCATTATATTACAAGCCAGGGGCCTCGAGGGCTCGAATACAAGTGCTCGAACATAAATGAGTCAGCGGAAGCAACAATATCTGAGTATAGACATAAGTTAAACAAGTTGCCATAAGATGGCTAGCACAAACTGGGATACAGATCGAAAGAGGCGCAGGCGTCCTGCCTGGGATCCTCCTAAACTGCCCCTGGTCATCGTCAGCGGCCTACACGTAGTAGTAGGCACCTCCAGTGTAGTAGGAGTCGTCGTCGACGGTGGCGTCTGGCTCCTGGGCTCCAACATCTGGTTGCGACTTCCAGGAAGAAGAGGAAAAGGGGGAAAAGAGGGAGCAAAGCAACCGTGAGTACTCATCCAAAGTACTCGCAAGCTAGGATCTACACTACATATGCATGGGTATATGTGTAAAGAGGCAACATCGATGGACTGAACTGCAGAATGCCAGAATAAGAGAGGGATAGCTAGTCCTATCAAAGACTACGCTTCTGGCAGCCTCCATCTTGCAGCATGTAGAAGAGAGTAGATTGAAGTCCACCGGGTATCATCGCATAGCATAATCCAACCCGGCGATCCTTCCCTCGTCGCCCTATGGGAAAGCGACCATCGGGTCATCTCTGGAACTTGTCTGGGTGTGTTTTGTTAACAATCTGATTCTAGTTGTCATAAGGTCAAGGTACAACTTCGGGTCGTCCTTTTACCGAGGGACACGTCTATTGGAATAGATAAACTTCCCTGTAGGGGTGCACCACATTTCCCAACATGCTCGATCCCTCTGGCCGGACACACTTTCCTCGGAAGATCAACACGTCGCCGCCCTACCTAGGCACAACAGAGAGGTCAGCACGCCGGCCTAAATCCTATGCGCGCAGGGGTCTGGGCCCATCGCCCATTGCACACCTGCATGTTGCGAGGGCGGTCGGTGAGCAGACCTAGCAACCTCCATTAAAAGGAAGTTCCATTGCGCGGTCCAACCCGGCGCGCGCCGCTCAGTCGCGAACGTCAGGAAGGCTTCGGCTGATACCATGACGTTGAGTGCCCATAACTTTTCCCCCATAGTTGGTCAGTGCGTATAGGCCACTCGCTAGACTCAGATCAAATACTAAGATCTCGTTAAGCGTGTTATTTTGAAGTAACCGCGGATACCGACCAGGGCCAGGCCCACCTGTCACCTAGATGGTCTCAACCTGCCCTGTCGCTCCGCCACAAAGATCCACACAGAGGTCCGTTGGGACAAATGTCCTTTCGGCCCCAAATTCGTGAATCACTCGCGGGTAATCTACGAGCCGACCCGACTTTAGTCACCATCTGTATAGTATGTATGTATGTACAGTATAAACCAGTGATCACCTTCCGAGTGATCACGACCCGATAGTATAGCAAGGTAGACGGACAGGAATGTAGGGCCACAGATGATAAACTAGCATCCTATACTAAGCATTTAGGATTGCAGGTAAGGTATCAACAACTATAGTAATAATGACAGGCTATGCAACATAATAGGATTAATCAAGAACAGTAACAAGCTACACTACTCTAATGCAAGCAGTAGAGAAAAGAATAGGCGATATTTGGTGATCAAGCGGGGGGAGGGGGCTTTCCTAGTTGCTCTAGCAAGAAGGAGGGGTCGTCAACTCCGTAGTCGACCGGGGCAGCAGCGACGTCGATCTTGTAGTCTACCGGAGAGAAGAGGGGGAAGAAACAATAAATATAATGCAAACATAAGCATGACGATACATGACATGAAAAATGCGGTGCTAGGTGTGCCCTAACGCAGTAGTAGGTGATACCGATGAAGGGGGAAAACATCCGGGAAAGTATCCCTGGTGTTTCGCATTTTTGGACAACTGAACCGGAGATGAAATGTTGCACGTTCGCGATGCTAGGGACGTGTGGCGGGCGAACGGACTGCGTATTCGAATTCGTCTCATTGTTCTGAGCAATTTTCATGTACAAAGTATTTACATCCGAGTTACTGATTATTTATATTAAAATTTAAATATTTAAAATGATTTCTAATTTCTGGATTTAATTTAATTCGAAATTTAAATTTGTATTTAAACGCTATGGGTACACAGGAAGTGTACCCGGAGTGTGTCTAAGGGGCCGACAGGTGGGGCCCTTGTCAAATGTCTAGTCAGCGTTTGACTGGACCGTTGACTGGTCAAAAGGGCCCATGGGACCCGCATGTCATTGACTGGGTTATCCCAGTCAGTGGTTTGACTAGTCAATGGGACCAGTGGGACCCATGTGTTATTGATACACGTTTTACTGAACAATAATTGACTAACTAATCTGGTTGATTAGGTTATTAAGCAGGTTAATAAAGTTAACTAATTAACTTACTAATTAATTAATTAAACAAATTTTATTTAATTAATCTCTTTTTTTGTTTTATTTCTGGGCATGGGCCCTAGTGGTCAGGGGCACAACCGGCCACACACGCTCACGCACACACAGCCGTGGGCGAGGCCGTGGCCGGAGCGTGGCCGACGGTTGGCCGGTGGCCAGCAGGCGCTGGGCAGGGCGTGGTGCGAGGCGGGAAAGGACGCGGCGGCGTAGGCGGAGTGCACAGGGGGGCGACGACGGCCGAGCGCGGGGCTCGCCGGGAGTAGGTGGAGCCAGGGCTGCGGGATGGAGCCGGCTTGGGTACGGGGAGGCTGATGGGGGGCGCAGCGCGCGGGTCGGGCACAGGCGGAGCACAGCGGTAGCGCTGCAGGCAGGCGGCCAGGGGAAGCAGTGACGAGCAGGCCGGCAACGATAGATGCGGGCATGCGGGGTGCAACAAGCAGCTAACAGCAGCGAGTAGGAGCAGCGGAGCAGCAGAACAGCAGCAGGCGCGGGCGGCGGCAACAGCACGCGAGCGCGGCGGGCGAGCAGCGGCAGGTGGGGCCACGCACGCGGGAGCGAACAGAGAGGTTTGGCCATGTCAGTGGTGGCGTCCTAGGGCGACAGGAGCAGAGGGGAAGGGGAAACGTAGGAGGGGCTCACTTGGAGCTGTAGGGAGGTGGCAGTGGGCTCAAGACGGCTTGGGGTGGCCGGAGTCCACGACAGCGAGGCAAACGGCGTCGGGGACGAAGAGGTCGAGGGCGGCGGGGGCGTCCAACAAGGCGTCGAAGGCGATCCGGCGACGGGGTTGGCGCCAGCGACGGCACAAGGCGACAAAGGCGAAAGGATCGGGGTTCGCTGCCCCGATCCAGAACGTGGAGGGGAGTGGGGAACGAGGGGGTTAGGGTTTCAAGTGCGAGGCCATATAGGCCAGGGGGTTAGGTGGGCCAGTTGGGTTGGCCTGGCTGCCAGATGGGCCGGTTGGCCCAGTGCGGGGGAGAGGGGTCCCCTTTTATTTAGTTTTCCTTCTCTCTTTTATTTTTATTTATTTTGCTATTTTTTATATTTAATTTTAGTTTTTATAAAATACAAAATTTGTATCTAAAATTGTATTAATAAATATGCTAGTGCCACAATTAACTTGGCACCTAAAACAAATTACTTTGTAATTGATTGTTGTTTTAAAAGCATTTAAATAATTGCTCTTGCTACGTTTTATTTATTTTAGAATATTTAAACATTTTATAGAAGTTTGGTTCCTCCACCATAATTACCTATGCATTATTTGGCACAACCTGAACATTTTAGTTTTAATATTTGAAAACTTTTATTGCTTGTCTTTAATCTGAAGTTGAATTCCGAATTGGTTTTGAACTAACCTGAGATTATCAACACTAACCGAGGTGACGTGGCATCATTACCAGAGGGTTACTGTAGCTTAATTACCCGGGCGTCACAACTAGCAAGATGTAAACGAGATTCAATAATATGGAAAAGAGACCTGGGGGCCATATGTTTCACTAGTGGCTTCTCTCAAGATAGCAAATATTACGGTGGGTGAAAAAATTACTGCCGAGCAATTGATAGAAGAGTGCATAATTATGACGACATCTAAGGCAATGATCATGAACATAGGCCTCACATCCATGTCAAGTAGACTGACTCCTGCCTGCGTCTACTACTGTTACTCCACACATCGATCGCTATCCAGCATGCATCTAGAGTATTAAGTTCACAAAGAATGGAGTAACGCATTAAGCAAGATGACATGATGTAGAGGAATGAACTCAAGCAATATGATGAAAGCCCCATTTTGTTATCCTCGATGGCAACAATACAATACATGTCTTGCTGCCCCTACTGTCATTGGGAAAGGACACCGCAAGATTGAACCCAAAGCTAAGCACTTCTCCCATTGCAAGAAAGATCAATCTAGTAGGCCAAACTAAACCAAAAATTCGAAGAGACTTGCAAAGATATCAAATCATGCATATAAGAATTAAGAGAAGAACCAAATAATACTCATAGATAATCTTGATCATAAATCCACAATTCATCGGATCTCGGCAAACACACCACAAAAGAATATTACATCGAATAGATCTCCAAGAACATCGAGGAGAACATGGTATTGAGAATCAAAGAGGGAGAAGAAGCCATCTAGCTAATAACTATGGACCCGAAGGTCTGTGGTAAACTACTCACGCTTCATCGGAGAGGTAATGGTGTTAATGTAGAAGCCCTCCGTGATCAAATCTCCCTCCGGCAGGACGCTGGAAAAGGCCCCTAGATGGGATCTCACGGGTACAGAAAGTTGCGATGGTGGAAAAGTGGTTTCGTGGCTCTCCTGGATGTTTTCAGGGTATAAGAGTATATATAGGCAAAGGAACTAGGTCAGGGAGCCATGAGGGGCCCATGAGGGTGGGGCGCGCGCCCTACCCCTCTGGGCGCGCCCTCCTGCCTCGTGGCTTCCTCGTTGCATCTCCGACTTCATCTCCAAGTCTTCTGGTTTGCTTTCGGTCCTAGAATGATCATCGCAAAGGTTTCATTCCGTTTTGACTCCTTTTGGTATTCCTTTTCTACAAAACTCTAAAATAGGCAAAAAAACAGAAACTAGCACTGGGCCCTCAGTTAATAGGTTAGTCCCAAAAACAACATAAAATAGCATATAAATGCCTATTAAACATCTAGAACAGATAATATAATAGCATGGGACAATCAAAAATTATAGATATGTTGGAGACCTATTAGCGTACCGTAAAACAGAGGAAACAGACTTCTGTTGGAGCGCCTACGATCGAAATGGGGTCCTGTTCATCCACTGTCTACTACCTTGCTCCAGCCTCCCACGGGCTACTGTTCATCCACCTTCGACGTCCTCCAGCCTTCACTAGCTACTGTTCATCCAGCCTCCACCGGCTACTGTTCATGGAGCAGTAATCGATCGCTCTGGTTCAGTTGGCAGCAGCAGTGAAGGAATCGCTCGGTTTCAGTCAGTAGCGAATGAATCGCTCGGGTTCAGTTAACAGGCAAGGGATCGATTTCCCGGGTTCAGTAACGTGCGACCGCTCGGGTTCAGTTAGCCAACGCCTTGCACACACGCGCTTCCATGAGAGAAATGCGCAAACCTTCATGCATTGCTCAGCCCCGGCCACCCACCATAACCGAAAACTCCCCAAAATTTTCCTCGCCTCGCTTCTACCATGATTTTTTCCATCATGGATGGCCCAAAGAATGTCATGCATGAGCGTGCCCGGCCCGCCCAAGATGAAAAGCCCATTTTATGTCATGATTTTTTGTCATAGAAGTAGGAGTCCCCCACATCTATGATGGTACGTGCTTTTGTCACAATTATCGTCATAGAAGTGTCATCAGCATGAAATAAAATAAAATTGTTCGGCCGAAAATGTCACAAATGTGTCATTTTTTGTAGTGTGTGCTGCCCCTCCCCCCGCCGCCCACTTCGACCCAGTGGGAGGGATTCATGCGTACACATGCATGCGTTTAAACTATATCATGTCATCCCAGAGCATGACCTATATATACCGTAATACAAACCAAAGAATAATCCACTCCTAAGTCAAATAAACCTCTCTCTCTATCAATCAAAGTAGTGATGGACCAAGAGGCCCACAAATGGAAAGCATCGATATAGCTGATAACCGCGTGAGTGGGTGCCAGAGGACAACTGCCATCGCTTTGCATGTGGGCCAAACATATGTATGGAAGTGTGTGTGGTTGTGATGTTTGAATATCGAAAAAGCACAACTTTAATGTGGCACATGCCTCGAAAACCATAAACTCCTCACACAGAGCAAGGTTCATGAAGCATAGTATATGCTGGTCCCCTTCGCCATCTTCGACGCGTACTATATGCTCCTACTGTAATACAAACCAAAAAGAATCCTCCTTGATGGTGAAATTAATTAACCCCTCCCTATGTAGGTTAAAGTGATGCATGCATCTACATACGACGACCTCACAGGCGCACAAATGGAAGCATCACACTGAGTGTCCTAGGATAACCACCACATGCATGCATGCTGACCAAAGAGGTGTTGTGTGATGTTTGAATAGCCAATGCACAACTTTGATGTGGCACATGCGTCAGAAACCGGAAAGTCCCCACATTGAGTGAGGTGTGTTCATGGACGCGTACGCAATGTATATGTTAGTCCCCTCCCACCTCTTCAACACATACTATATACTCCTACCATAACACAAACAAAAAAGAAACCTTTCTGGTCAAATTAAGCTCTATACCGGTTGTAGGTCAAAGTGACGGACAACGATCTTGCGGGCCCATAGAAATCATCACACATGAGTGAGTGTCGTGTAGGACAACCATCGACTGCATGTGGCCCAAACATGTATGTATGAAAGGGTTGTGTAATGTTATAACAAATTCACAACTTTAATGTGGCACGTGCCTCACAGAACAGTTAATCCCACATGGTGGCTCGCGACTCGTACTATACTGTCAGACCCCTCCCTCAGACGCATACACACACAATCCTCTCTCTTCGCCTGCATCCTCGATGTCGCTCTCGGTCCTCACCACCGTCAGTGTATGAGGATGCCGCCGAAGCACCCCATCGGAGGGAGTGGTGATGCCGGTGCTGCTAAAGCACCAGAGCAACAGCGTCGTGCTTCCATAGCCGGAGCCGGAGGTCCACACCGACTCCGGCGACGACTCGGACGACCACCCCGGTGAGGACGGAGAACTGGTTAGTCATTTATACCATTTATGTGTCAAATATATCCTAGGATATCTTGGAATAGAAATCCTATGGTTATGTTCTCTCAATCTAAGAAATCTAAGTAAGTTTCGTTAGATCCATGCAGTGTATTGATTGTTTGAATGGTACAAATGATAAGTGATTAGTTGTTTCATCTATACAATTGATATCTGCTAATAATCCGAATAGGGTTAGTGTTCATGCTAATAATTCCTAGCCAGGTCTTAACAATTTATTTTGAATGTCCTACATATATGTTTGTGCCATTTTTTCAAGATTGGTCTGTACATAGATGATTGTGCTCAAAAATCAAATCATAATCTTTGGATATGTCTTAAAAAATATCCATAAATTCCTAATCCTACTTTACGGCATGTAAAAATTGATTTGATGCCAAATTTTGGCAACTGTCAAATGTTCGCTAGAGATTAGTTTGTATTCCAAATTTGACGCCACATTTTATTTACTATATGTATAGGTGCTATCTGACGATGTTCACAATGAGGATGAAAATGGCTAGAGGAGGTATGCAGGAATGCATAACAAGCGTATTAGGACCTGGAACTGGGGCTTTCGATGCCCATTTTGCAACCAAAAGCGTCATGACGTGTATGAAAGTGTTCTGGCGCATGCAAGAGGACGAGCCGTTGGCTTCTTCAAGCACAAGTATTCTCGCAGGGTGGCACACGCTGCGTACGCTGAGTACCTGGAGAAGCTTCGCGATCGTGCCGGTAGATGAGATGTGGGATTGAACTATCTATGGTTGTGTAGTGCTTTAATTATGAATGTGCTTGAGTATGCTTAATGACTGTTGAACTATGCTTGTGTACGCTTATTATATATGCTTGAGTATGCTTAATTATATCTATGTTTACTTATGTCTAAATGTCAGATTCAACCGACGAAGGAAAAGTGGAACCACCCTGAAACATGGTTTATTTTCTCAGATTGGAACCATGCGCAATGACTTTCATTTTCCCAGTTACGTTAATCACACACGGTTGGCTCTAGCAAACCATTGCCTCTGAAATGCTTTATGGGACAGAAAACCCTCACCACCTAATTCTAAAAGGAAAAAAGAAAACCCTCACCATCCCCACGTCACAAAACCCTCACCCCGCCCACCACCCCTCAGTCCCCATTCAGACCTACACAAGCCCTCCGCAACTTTGCATGGCACCGCCTATCGCCGCGACAACCACTTAGCTCGACGCCTGTCGCCACCGCCAGGCTGCCGGAACCCCACCGCATTGTTGGAAATATGCCCTAGAGGCAATAATAAAATGGTTATTATTATATTTCCTTGTTCATGATAATTGTCTATTGTTCATGCTATAATTGTATTAACTGAAACTGTAATACATGTGTGAATACATAGACCACAACATGTCCCTAGTGAGCCTCTAGTTGACTAGCTCGTTGATCAATAGATGGTTATGGTTTCCTGACCATGGACATTGGATGTCATTGATAACGGGATCACATCATTAGGAGAATGATGTGATGGACAAGACCCAATCCTAAGCATAGCAAAAGATCATGTAGTTCGTTTGCTAAAGCTTTTCTAATGTCAAGTATCATTTCCTTAGACCATGAGATTGTGCAACTCCCGGATACCGTAGGAATGCTTTGGGTGTACCTAACATCACAACGTAACTGGGTGGCTATAAAGGTGCACTACAGGTATCTCCGAAAGTGTCTGTTGGGTTGGCATGAATCGAGACTGGGATTTGTCACTCCGTATGACGGAGAGGTATCCCTGGGCCCACTCGGTAATGCATCATCATAATGAGCTCAATGTGACTAAGTAGTTAGTCACGGGATCATGCATTACAGAACGAGTAAAGTGACTTGCCGGCAACGAGATTGAACGAGGTATTGGGATACCGACGATCGAATCTCGGGCAAGTAACATACCGATAGACAAAGGGAATTGTATACGGGATTGACTAAATCCTCGACATCGTGGTTCATCCGATGAGATCATCATGGAACATGTGGGAGCCAATATGCGTTTCCAGATCCCGCTATTGGTTATTGGCTGGAGAGGTGTCTCAGTCATGTCTGCATGGTTCCCGAATACTGGTCTACACACTTAATGTTCGGTGACGCTAGAGTTGTTATGGGAAATAGTATGTGGTTACCGAAGGTTGTTCGGAGTTCCGGCTGAGATCCCGGAATGGTCCGAAGGTGAAGATCGGTATATTGGACGAAGGCTATTGGAGTCCGAAATTGTTCCGAGGGTACCAGGTGATGACCAGCGTGTCCGAAAGGGGTTTCGGAGGCCCCAGCAAGCGTTGGGGGCCTTATGGGCCAAGGCGAGGGGCACATCAGCCCACTAAGGGGCTGAGCGCCTCTCCCACCCCATCTCATGTAACCTGGAGAGGTGGGGGCGCCATCCCTAGGGCAGCCGCCCCTCCCGGCTTGGGGGCAGGTTTCCTAGGGGGTGGGGGCGCCCAAACCCATCTAGTGTTTCCCCTGGCCACCGCCCCTCCCCTAGGGAAACCCTAGGGCACCTCCTCCTACCCCCTTCCCCCAATATATAGTGAGGGAGAGAGAGGTCAGCCGCACCCTTCCCCTGGCGTAACCCTCTCCCTCCTCCAACACCTCCTCCTCCTCTATAGTGCTTGGCGAAGCCCTGCTGGAGAACCACGAGCTCCACCACCACCACGCCGTCGTGATGCCGGAGCTCTCCCTCAACTTCTCCTCTCCCCTTTCTGGATTAAGAAGGAGGAGACGTCCCCGGGCTGTACGTGTGTTGAACACGGAGGCGCCGTCCGTTTGGCGCTAGATCGGATCTTCCGCGATTTGAATCGCTGCGAGTAGACTCCATCAACCGCGTTCTAGTAACGCTTCCGCTTAGCGATCTTCAAGGGTATGAAGATGCTCATCCTCTCCCTCTCTTGTTGCTAGAATCTCCATAGATTGATCTTGATGATGCATAGAAAATTTTGAATTTTTGCTACGTTCCCCAACAGTGGCATCATGAGCTAGGTCTATCGCGTAGATTCTATGCACGAGTAGAACACAAGTAGTTGTGGGCGTTGGTTTGTTCAATATGCTTACCATTACTAGTCTTATCTTGATTTGGCGTCATTGTGGGATGAAGCGGCCCGGACCGACCTTACACGTACGCTTACGTGAGACAGGTTCCACCGACTGACATGCACTTGTTGCATAAGGTGGCTAGCGGGTGACAGTCTCTCCCACTTTAGTTTTATCGGATTCGATGAAAAGGGTCCTTATGAAGGGTAAATAGCAATTGGCATATCACCGTTGTGGCTTTTGCGTAGGTAAGAAACGTTCTTGCTAGAAACACATAGCAGCCACGTAAAACATGCAGCAACAATTAGAGGACGTCCAACTTGTTTTTGCAGTGTATGCTATGTGATGTGATATGGCAAAAAGAATTTGATGAATGATATATGTGGTGTATGAGATTGATCATGTTCTTGTAATAGGAATCACGACTTGCATGTCGATGAGTATGACAACCGGCAAGAGCCATAGGAGTTATCTTAATTTATTGTATGACCTGCGTGTCATTGAAAACGCCATGTAATTACTTTACTTTATTGCTAACCATTAGCCATAGTAGTAGAAGTAATAGTTGGCGAGACAACTTCATGAAGACACGATGATGGAGATCATGGTGTCATGCCGGTAACGAAGGTGATCATGCCGCGCCTCAAAGATGAAGATCAAAGGCGCGAGATGATATTGGCCATATCATGTCACTGTATGATTTGCATGTGATGTTTGTCATGTCTACATGTTATTTGCTTAGAACGACGGTAGCATAAATAAGATGATCCCTCATTAAAATTTCAAGAAAGTGTTCCCCCTAACTGTGCACCGTTGCGAAAGTTCGTTGTTTCGAAGCACCACGTGATGATCGGGTGTGATAGATTCTAACGTTCACATACGATGGGTGTAAGCCAGATTTACACACGCAAAACACTTAGGTTGACTTGACGAGCCTAGCATGTACAGACATGGCCTCGGAACACAAGAGACCGAAAGGTCGAACATGAGTCGTATAGTAGATACGATCAACATGAAGATGTTCACCGATGATGACTAGTCCGTCTCACATGATGATCGGACACGACCTAGTTGACTCGGATCATGTATCACTTAGATGACTAGAGGGATGTCTATCTAAGTGGGAGTTCATTAAATAACCAGATGAACTTAATTATCATGAACATAGTCAAAAGGTCTTTGCAAATTATGTCGTAGCTTACACTTCAGTTCTACTATTTAAGATATGTTCCTAGAGAAAATTTTAGTTGAAAGTTGATAGTAGCAATTATGCGGACTGGGTCCGTAAACTGAGGATTATCCTCATTGCTGCGCAGAAGGCTTATGTCCTTAATGCACTGCTCGGTTTGCTGAACCTCGAGCGTCGTCTGTGGATGTTGCGAACATCTGACATACACATTTTGATGACTACGTAATAGTTCAATGTGTAATGTTAAACGGTTTAGAATTGAGGCACCGAAGACATTTTAAAACGTCACGGAACTTATGAGATGTTCCAAGAGCTGAAATTGGGATTTCAGGCTTATGCCCACATCAAGAGGTGTGAGACCTCCGACAAGTTTCTTAAGCCTGCAAACTAAGGGAGAAAAGCTCAATTGTTGAGCATGTGCTCAGATTGTCTGAGTACTACAATCGCTTGAATCGAGTGGGAGTTATCTTCCAGATGAGATAGTGATGGTTCTCCAAAAGTCACTACCACCAAGCTACTAGAGCTTCGTGATGAACTATAACATATCAGGGATAGATATGATGATCCTTGAGCTATTCGCGATGTTTGACACCGCGGAAGTAGAAGTCAAGTAGGAGCATCAATTGTTGATGGTTAGTAAAACCATTAGTTTCAAGAAGGGCAAGGGAAAGAAGGGATACTTCATGAAATGGCAAATCAGTTGTTGCTCTAGTGAAGAAACCCAATGTTGAACCCAAACCCGAGACTAAGTGCTTCTGAAATGAGAGGAACGGTCACTGAAGTAGAACTACCCTAGATACTTGGTAGATGAGAAGGCTGGCAAGGTCGACAGAAGTATGTTGGATATACATTATATTAATGTGTACTTTACTAGTACTCCTAGTAGCACCAGGGTAATAGATACCGGTTCGGTTGCTAAGTGTTAGTAACTCGAAATAAATGGCTACGGAATAAACGGATACTAGCTAAAGGTGAGATGACGATATGTGTTGGAAGTGTTTCCAAGGTTGATGTGATTAAGCATCGCATGCTCCCTCTACCATCGAGATTAGTGTTAAACCTAAATAATTGTTATTTGGTGTTTGCATTGAGAATAGACATGATTGGATTATGTTTATCGCAATACGGTTATTCATTTAAGGAGAATAATGGTTACTCTGTTTATTTGAATAATACCTTCAATGGTCTTGCACCTAAAATGAATGGTTTATTGAATCTCGATCGTAGTGATACACATGTTCATGCCAAAAGATATAAGATAGTAATGATAGTACCACATACTTGTGGCACTGCCATTTGAGTCATATTGGTATAAAACGCATGAAGAAGCTCCATGTTGATGGATCTTTGGACTCACTCATTTTTGAAAAGATTAAGACATGCGAACCATGTCTATTGGTATATATGCATGAAGAAACTCCATACAGATGGATCGTTTGGACTCACTTGATTTTGAATCACTTGAGACATGCAAATCATACCACAAGGGCAAGATGACTGAAAGGCCTCGTTTTCAGTGAGAACAACTTGTTGGAAGTAATAAATTTGATGTGTGCAATCCAATAAGTCCTGAGGCACGCAGTGAATATCAATATGCTCTTACTTCACAGATGATTTGAGTAGATTCTTAGTATATTTACTTGATGAAACACAAATCTGAATTATTGAAAGGTTCAAGTAATTTCAGAGTGAAGTTGAAGATCGTCGTGACAAGAGTATAAAATGTCTATGATATGATCATAGAGATGAATATCTGAGTTACGAGTTTGGCACAATATTAAGACATTGTGGAAATTGTTTCACAACTAATACCGCCTGAAACACCATAGCGTGATGGTGTGTCCGAACATCATAACTGCACCCTATTGGATATGGTGCATACCATGATTTCTCTTATCGAACTACCACTATCGTTTATGGGTTAGGCATTAGAGACAACCGCATTCACTTTAAATAGGGCACCACGCAATTCCGTTGAGATGACACCGTATGAATTATGGTTTGGAGAAACCTAAGCTGTCGTTTCTTAAAGTTTGGGGCTGCGACGCTTATGTGAAAAAGTTTCAGGTTGATAAGCTCGAACCCAAAGCGGATAAATGCATCTTCATAGGGCACCCAAAAACAGTTGGGTATACCTCCTGTCTCAGATCCGGAAGCAAAAGGGATTGTTTCTAGAATCTGGTCCTTTCTCGAGGAAAAGTTTCTCTCGAAAGAATTGAGTGGGAGGATGGTGGAGACTTGATAAGGTTATTGAACCGTCACTTCAACTAGTGTGTAGCAGGGCACAGGAAGTTGTTCTTGTGGCGCCTACACCAATTGAAGTGGAAGCTGATGATATTGATCATTAAACTTCGGATCAAGTCACTACCAAAACTTGTAGGTCGACAAGGATACGTACTACTCCAGAGTGGTACGTAATCCTGTCTTGGAGGTCATGTTACTAGATAACAATGAACCTACGAGCTATGGAGAAGCGATGGTGGGCCCGGATTCCGACGAATGGCTCGAGGTCATAAAATTCGAGAAAGGATCCATGTATGAAAACAAAGTATAAACTTTGGAAGAACTACTTGATGGTCGTAAGGCTGTTGGGTACAGATGGATTTTAAAAGGAAGACGGACAATGATGGTAAGTGTCACCATTAAGAAAGCTCGACTTGTCGCTAAGATGTTTTTCGACAAGTTCAAGGAGTTGACTGCGATGAGACTTTCTCACTCGTAGCGGTGCTAAGAGTCTATTGAAATTATATTAGCAGTTACTGCATTATTTATGAAATCTTGCAGATAGGATGTCAAAACATTGTTTCCTCGACAATTTTCTTGAGGAAAGGTTGTATATGATACAACCAGAAGGTGTTGTCAATCCTATAAGATGCTAACAAGTATGCAAGCTCCAGCAATCCTTCTAAGGACTGGAGTAAGCATCTCGGAGTTGGAATATACGCTTTGATGAGATGATCAAAGATTTTGGGTTTATACAAAGTTTATGAGAAACTTATATTTCCAAAGAAGTGAGTGGGAGCACTATAGAATTTCTGATGAATATATGTTGTTGACATATTGTTGATTGGAAATGATGTAGAATTTCTGGAAAGCATATAGGGTTGTTTGAAAGGTGCTTTTCAATAAAAAAACCTGGATTAAGCTACTTGAACATTGAGCATCAAGATCTATAAGGATAGATCAAAAACGCTTAATAGTACTTTCAAATAAATACATACCGTGACAAGATTTTGAAGGAGTTCAAAATAGATCGGCAAAGAAGGAGTTCTTGGCTGTGTCATAAGGTGTGAGTATTGAGTAAGACTCAAGACCTGACCACGACAGAAGAGAGAGAAAGGACGAAGGTCGTCCCCTATGCTTTAGACATAGGCTCTACAGTATGCTATGTTGTGTACCGCACCTAAAGTGTGCCTTGCCATGCGTCAGTCAAGGGGTACAAGAGTGATCCAGGGATAGCATCACATGACAACGGTCAAGGTTATCCTTAGTAATTAGTGGACTAAGGAATTTTCTCGATTATGGAGGTGGTAAAAGAGTTCGTCCTAAAGGGTTACGCCGATGCAAACTTTGACACTAATCTGGATGACTCTGAGTAGTAGACCGGATTCGTATAGTAGAGCAGTTATTTGGAATAGTTCCAAATAGCGCATGGTAGCTGCATCTAGAAGATGACATAGAGATTTATAAAGCACACACGGATCTGAAAGGTTCAAACCCATTGACTAATAACCTCTCTCACAAGCGAGATATGATCAAACACCATGGGTGTTGGATTCATTACAATCACATAGTGATGTGAACTAGATTATTGACTCTAGTGCAAGTGGGAGACTATTGGAATTATGCCCTAGAGGCAATAATAAAATGGTTATTATTATATTTCCTTGTTCATGATAATTGTCTATTGTTCATGCTATAATTATATTAACTGGAAACCGCAATACATGTGTGAATACATAGACCACAACATGTCCCTAGTGAGCCTCTAGTTGACTAGCTCGTTGATCAATAGATGGTTATGGTTTCATGACCATGGACATTGGATATCATTGATAACGGGATCACATCATTAGGAGAATGATGTGATGGACAAGACCCAATCCTAAGCATAGCAAAAGATCGTGTAGTTCGTTTGCTAAAGCTTTTCTAATGTCAGGTATCATTTCCTTAGACCATGAGATTGTGCAACTCCCGGATACCGTAGGAATGCTTTGGGTGTACCTAACGTCACAACGTAACTGGGTGGCTATAAAGGTGCACTATAGGAATCTCCGAAACTATTTGTTGGGTTGGCATGAATCGAGACTGGGATTTGTCACTCCATATGACGGAGAGGTATCTCCGGGCCCACTTGGTAATGCATCATTATAATGAGCTCAATGTGACTAAGTAGTTAGTCACGGGATCATGCATTACGGAACGAGTAAAGTGACTTGCCGGCAACGAGATTGAACGAGGTATTGGGATAACGACGATCGAATCTCGGGCAAGTAACATACCGATAGACAAAGGGAATTGTATACGAGATTGACTGAATCCTCGACATTGTGGTTCATCCGATGAGATCATCGTGGAACATGTGGGAGCCAATATGGGTATCCAGATCCCGCTATTGGTTATTGGCCAGAGAGGTGTCTCGGTAATGTCTGCATGGTTCCCGAACCCGTACGGTCTACACACTTAAGGTTCGGTGACGCTAGAGTTGTTATGGGAAATAGTATGTGGTTACCGAAGGTTGTTCGGAGTTCCAGATGAGATCCCGGACATGACGAGGAGCTCCGGAATGGTCCGGTGGTGAAGATCGGTATATTGGACGAAGGGTATTGGAGTCCAGAATTGTTCCGATGGTACCATGTGATGACCAGCGTGTCCGAAAGGGGTTTCGGAGGCCCCGACAAGCGTTGGGGGGCCTTATGGGCCAAGGGGAGGGGGCACATCAGCCCACTAAGGGGTTGAGCACCCCTCGCACCCCATCTCACGTAACCTGGAGAGGTGGGGGCGCCACCCCTAGGGCAGCCGCCCCTCCCGGCTTGGGGGGCAAGTTTCCTAGGAGGTGGGGGCGCCCAAACCCATCTAGGGTTTCCCCTGGCCGCCGCCCCTCCCCTAGGGAAACCCTAGGGCGCCTCCTCCTCCCCCCTTCCCCCTATGTATAGTGAGGGAGAGAGACGGAAGCCGCAACCTTCCCCTGGCGCAGCCCTCTCCCTCCTCCACCACCTCCTCCTCCTCTATAGTGCTTGGCGAAGCCCTGCTGGAGAACCACGAGCTCCAGCACCACCACGCCGTCGTGCTGTCGGAGCTCTCCCTCAACTTCTCCTCTCCCCTTGCTGGATCAAGAAGGATGAGATGTCCCTGGGCTGTACGTGTGTTGAACGCGGAGGCGCCGTCCGTTCGGCGCTAGATCGGATCTTCCGCGATTTGAATCGCCGCGAGTACGACTCCATCAACCGCGTTCTAGTAACGCTTCCGCTTAGCGATATTCAAGGGTATGAAGATGCTCATCCTCTCCCTCTCTTGTTGCTAGAATCTCCATAGATTGATCTTGGTGATGCGTAGAAAACTTTGAATTTCTGCTACATTCCCCAACACGCCTTCTGCCACTTCCGCTTGCCACCGCCTATAACCATCGACTTTCTCGACGCTGCACGTCGTCGACCCATCTCTGCCCGATTGGGGAATCCATGGTATTGAGGGTTTTTTCTCATGGACAACAAGGTAATTAATTTACTGAGATATTCTCTCATCTCTTATCCCAGTTCATCTGCCCCCTTTAATCACCCGACCGAAATCGCCGTGAGTTCATTTTTCTTGGAGCTGATTTGAGGGTTTTCTTTCATTCATAGAGTGTATAGTGCGCAGACACATCAGGACTTTGCGACCTCGGCCAGACATCTGTGGAGTTCCATCTCACTGTACCAGATTACTTCAGGATGTGCATAGTATGTTCAATCTCACCCTTCATCGGTTTGCTTGGCCTACTTTCCTATACATATACTATATATTGCTACATTTGGATAAAATGTGCCACATGCAACATATACCTCAGATAGGATTTTTTTTGTCTTCTTTCTATATTAGGCAAATTAATTATGTATTGTTCTTTCGACTAGTCTCATATTTCCATGACATCATGGTTACACTATCTATTTAATTATAAATTTTTGTCCTTTTGATTTCAACTGATGTAATGTTCTTTCAAATTCACCCATATTTGCATGTTACCATATTCTTTAACAATCCTACCATTTTCTGCAGCACATCCCTTGCTATGCAACAACATCTGTAGTACACAATCTTGCCCTTTACATAATTCAAGACTGCAGGGATGTCATACTGAACACAAACAATGGATTTACAATCATTGCTTCTGTAAGAATTGATGAACGTGGACACTCCTATTTTGGCACGGACCTTTGGACAGAAGTTTCTATGTTTTATGTACTGAAAGCTGGCACTAAAATTGCACTGCACATAAAAGAGCCTGGTCATGAGATATATGCTAACTTCCCCGACAATATCGTCCGTCCAAACTTTGTTCCAAGTAAGTGTTCTTTTCAAGTATCTGCATGTTGACTTACCCAGCAATATCAAAGGAATTGTGTAGTATTTAAGCAACCAATTGTTATTCCATTTTCTTACTCTCTTACTAATTACTAACTTTAGGTACCAATACACTTTTCTTTTGCCCTGTTTTAAGTAAATATTCCCTGTACTCCCACTTCTATCGAAAAGCGTCGCTGACGAAGAGACTCTGGAGGTGGATAACGAGGCTATCAACAAGCGGAGTCGGGTCGAGCAAGAACCGCAAGCGACTCCAGCATGCCTAGACTTCATCGGCAGCCTCACCGATGATATGTTGATAGTCATCATCTCCCTCCTCCCAATCAAATATGGGGTGCGGAAAACCGTCCTTTCTCGGTGGTGGCGCCCCCTATGGCACTCCACCCTTCTCGACCTCATCGATGCCCACAAGCTCTGCCATGGTTATCACAAAAGCTTTGATGCATTGTCCTAGATCCTCGGTAGTTACCACGGCCCAATGAGAGGCCTTAGCACGGGCAAGTTCCGTTCCAACGGCAAGGACCGAGCCAAGCTTGATGAGTGGTTCCGATCCCCCGCCCTAGATCAGCTCGAGGAGCTCAGTTTTGATGATGGGCATATGCACTCGCTACCAACGTTCGCGCTCCGCCTCGTAGCCATGATGCAGATTTCCAAGTTCATGAACTGCCACCCCCCTTAATGACACGCCCGCTCTTTTTCTACCATGACTGAAGCACCTCGAGCTTGTCATCGTCTGCATCCAAAAGGATGGCATGGAGTGCCTGCTCCATGGCTGTAATGCACTCGAGTACCTTCGTCTTCAGGCGATCAATGGGTTGAGTAGCTTCCACATCTCCATGACTCTCCGAACTATTTATGTGTGTTGCTGGTGCTGCAACAAGAGATCACAAAAGGTGTACCATAGTATGGTCATTGAGGACACACCTTCACTTGAGAGATTACTTGTAGTTGATCAACAAGTTCCAACAAGAATGAATTTCATTTCTGCGCTAAAATTGGCAGTGGTGGGATACTCGTTTGTCAAATAGTCTGAACTTGTTATTGGATCCACACCCGTTCAGGTACAATAGTCGCCCTCTACCTCTCCTTCTTGAAATTAAAATTATTTCTAATTTTTAAGATGTATGTTCGTCTGCCATCCAGAAAATAATTCCGACAGGCTTGACCCAGAATCTGCACGCAGTGAAGGTCTTGGCACTAGAATCTATCGGCCCCAACCTAGACCAAGTTGTCAGTTTCCTGAGATGCTTTCCGTGCCTGGAGAAGCTATATATCGAGGTGATGTTCCTTTCTTGTTAAATGTTAACCATAAGGGAGTTCATTTTTTTGCACCTTTTCCCAAGTTTACAATGACAATGTACTAATATTTCTGAAGAAATTTTGGAGGATTTCAGTACATACATGTCCCCCCATACTGGTTGCTTGATTCATATGGTTACAGTCCATAAGCATTTCTCCTTTGGATTCATCTGTATTAGTTTTCTTAGGGAATTTTTCATCCACTCCAACCACTTGTGAAGAAGGCTACATTTTTCTAGATTGTAATCAAATGCCCATGTTAATCATGTCGGATCGAAGATGGCACGTTAGTGCATTTTACAAATCCCGCAAACCAAATAGTCCTGTAGTAGTGTTCAAAACTGCATGTAGGCACTAATACGTTCTGTTCTTTTGCAGATAAGATTAGGCCTGGTGGTGGATAATATGACATAAAATAATAATCACATCGAATGCCAAGATCTGCATCTCTCAAAAATTACTTTGAACTCCTACTGAGGGACCTTAACGGAGACTATATTCACCAGGTTCTTTGTTGTCAGAGCAAGGGTGGTGAAGGTGGTAAGGTTTGCCCTACATTTATTTCGCAAAAATGAATGGTTTGTTGATCAGTGCCGGCGGCTGCCGCAGAATGGAGACGGCTCCAAAAAGCTGAATTTCATTTTGGAACTTCAGATGACAGAGTAATCAAAAGTCATTGTGTCAACCCCATACATGACTTGTCAATGGCTAATCCCTTTGCAAAAATGATGAGGTTTTGAAACTAGCCTTACAAGTGGTAATATTAGTTTGAACCTCTCTTATATCCATGTTCAGCTCATCAACGCGCGTGTTTGCAGTTGAATAAGCTGTATTTCATTTCTAATATCAGTTTGAACCTTGTAATCTTCGAATTTGAGCCATATAACTCTGGAATTTGAACCTTGTAATATTTCGGGTTTCTGTGGTACAATCATTGAAATGGCATCGTATGAGACTCGCATATTGGTAGTACTATTTTGACCTTAATATGCTATGGAGTTAGATTTTATTAACCATTCTCAAATGTGTTTCCCTTGTCGATCTCATCGCAAACGATCTGTATAGCTTACTCGACTACGATCTTTGACATTATTGCACACAGTTGGTTTCTTTAATCGTGTGCCCTGTAGAGCGCAGAATTAATTATCACACTCGAGTTTCCATCATCACCCTTCTGTGTAACTTTGACCTCATCACCCATGGGTAAACTTTTGATTGAGGTCATTCCACATAGTTCGTTTTTGCAAAGCTTTTTGCCAATAAACGCCCAAGATTTGCCCCTCTTCTAGCCGACGCGTGGCCAAATTAGCCGGGTGGGAAGCTTGCACAATTGCGTGCGGTAAACTGCGCGGTTGTGCGGGAACATGCTCACCAACGATACATTTGGCGCATCTTCGAGCCCACGTGTGGTCAAACAAAACGCGTGTGGGGTGCTCAAGCGTGCACTGGAATCCTTCACTATGAACACAGTGACATACGATTACAGGCCGGCTGGCCCCCATTTATTACCACGGCCATTTAACCCTTGTGTCTCTTCAAACTTTCAATCGCACCCCAGTATTGCAAGCAGCACACCTACCATGACAAATTCTTATAGGGTATCTTGCACGGATCCAATGGCGCTTCGAGCGGCTGCCGACGACGAGCAGTAGCTCACCATGCATGCCGTGGTGGACACCCACAGAAGATTCACGGAGCTCTCGGTGGTGTACACAAACAACTCGGTCTGGGTGGAGCACTCCATCCACATCATAGAGTTGTTGCTTGCTGAGGAGAAGTACAAGGTGGTCGGGTTCAACCTCCAGTACACCTGCGCTCATGCCTGGTCTCGTCCCAAGGTCGTCGTCTCTCAAATGTGCGTGTGCAATCACGTCCTGGTCTACCACTACTGCTTGGCAACAAGGCCTTGCGAGCGTTTCGCCATGTTTGTTAACAACCCCCACTACATGTTCGCTACGGTGGACATCACCAACGATGTAAAGGTGCTCAAGAATTCAGGCATCGCCTGCCAGAATCTTGTCGACATCCAGGGCCAATACAAGATTCAGGGCAGCAAGAAGCATGAGAAGGACTCACTAGTTCACCTCACCGGGGCCATCATCGACCCTACTACAGATACATGAAGGATTCGTCCAACAAAGACAAGCGTGCCTGGCACTCGACCTGGATGGAGAAACCTGACAATGCTCACGTCGTGTACGCGGCCAAGGAGGCGTACATGAGCTACAAGATGTACAGGCGGTTCGTTGACATGAGGAAGTGCCTCCTTCCCCAAAACGGCCAGGGATCCAGCCGGAAGCAGAGCAATGTCAAGCGTCATCACAACAAGAAGAAGATGATTAGATACTCATTTCTCCTAGTTTAGTATGCATGTAATTGCTTACTTTTGTGTGTGAAAATGTTATGTGTATAGTCATTTATGTAATTGTATGCTTAATTTAGTTATGCAATATTGTTCTTATAAGTATATATATTGATATTCTGTAGACAAAGCGTAGATATTGTGCGGATAGACCAAATCACATTGCACAAGGACTAAACAATGGCCCGTCGGTGATGATTTCATCAATCACTCACAATTGCATACCAGGAATCGTTTGCTGACAACACACGCGACTTCTTAACAGGAACCGTCTTTGTTGCTATTGGTCTTCCCACGCATTTTTGATTACTGACTTGTTTGCCGCGTATCACACACATCTTATTAAGTCGAACAATTTCTGTTGTGTTGGCTCATCAAAAATAGTTCATCCGAGTGAACTGTATGCCGTATGTTGCACACACACCTTGATCTGGCTGACCATTTCTCTTGTGTAGCCTAATCACAAATAGTTCATCCAAGTGAGCTGTATGTCGTATATCACACACACCTTCATCTGATTGACCATTTCTGTCGTTATGCTCATTGTAAATAGTTCATGCGGGTGAACTATGTGCCACATATGGCACACAGAACTCTAATCTGAAAGTGTTTGATATCTCTCCCATCACAAACGTTTCATATCATTTTTGACGGTTTTCTTAGACCATCGTTTGCGATTAATGCATCGCACATAGTTTCGTTGAAGGGTCTCTGATTGTACTGTCGCGTTTGGACCATCTTGCAGTAGTGCAAGGGTTTGTAAACTCTATTCATACTTTGATCCAGAGATTGAGATAGCTTCAATCATTCATCACATTATGCCAAGGTACGATATTAATGATATGGTTTCCCTTTGAATAATCTCTATATTTGGTTGTCACCCTTCTCTCATGTGCGAGTAATTCCCTAAGGCATGGGAGATGTAGGGGATTGTTGAGATTCTTTTTTGCTTAATACGTATGTTGATATTTGTGAAATTACTTCTATAATTACGTATTAGGGTGACTATCTCTGGTGAGCGCTATGCTTGTTGTCCAATTTAAAGGACGAGACAACATAATCACAATACCTACAGAGGTAACAACTTATTGTTTGGCAAATCAGCGACCTCCGGGTGACAAGTGTTGATATTAACGAGGAGTAAATACAATAAGAAGCTAATGGGAATCATGATGATTAAAATGCAGGTTCGGTCTAGCGACCCTAATTGTTGAGCCGGCCGTTGCTAATGGTAACGAAAGGCAGGAGAACAGAATCAGCTATCCAGACATAGGAGTTTGGATATTCTAGGGTAACTCGCCTACCAAACATAGAATACAAGGAGAAGAATCACATGAATAGGTAACTCCATGTCGCCGTTGCATTAGCACATTTGTTATTCACCACCAACTGAATCTCTCATGCCTAAATTCTCGATTACGGGAAAATCATAGTTTATTTCTGTCCTTTACTTTATGTCCTTTATTTGTATCTTTAGTTTTAGACTGTTTATTTTGTCCCACAACTACTTGTCTACCGTCATCACCGAATTCTTCCCGTTACCAGAATAGTTAATTCAGTGAGGCTTATGACACCTCGTATTTGACCGAGGCACTCTCATAACACTTGCCTCGCGCTCTTCGTTGGGAACCATGTTAGGAACGGATAATTAACCTAGCTAGAGTTGATTTTAGTCAAGAGGTATAAACCATTTAGTTTATTTTGTGACATAACTAGTGTAAACCCGTAGAAAATAGGTGCACATTTTTCAAAACAATTGGACTGTATCAAGTCCTGAGCAAGCCTGATGGAGTTTTTGGGCGCGGCTTTATCTCGCTCCCAGCAACACGTATCACCGCGTCGCCACAAGGGGACGCTATAATGAGCCGCTCAGTCAGGAGCTGTCGCTTCGTTCGTTTCTCTCCTTCTTTGGTTTTCATTTGTTCATCTTTCATCCTTTCCAGTTTTATTTATGTCTCCAAGATATTCTAAATACTATTACAGAAACTAATTTACTTAAACTTTTAAAAGTGTTCATCGCACATTTAAATATTCTTCATGCAGTGCAAAAATAATGTTCGCGCAACTTTTAAAGATGTTGATAACATCCAACAAAAATGTTCATGACAGTAAAAAAAACTGTTATAATATTCCCACAAAAATGTTTGGGGCATTTCAAATTATACAAAATGTGAAAAAGAATGTGCACAAAAAACAATGTTTCGTACCATTTTAAAAAAAAATGTTAATGACATTTTAGAAAATCTTCATGTGTTTCAACAATATTTTCATCACATGTACTAAAAATGTTTATACAATGAAAAATATGTTCATGTAATAAAAAAAATTGTACCATGAATAGAATGTAGGTGCCATGTACAAAAATGTTCACATGTTTCAAAGATGTTGCTGACATATAAAAAAAACTTTATACAATGTAAAAGATGTTCATGTAATTTTTGTTAAAAAAATCATACCACTAAATAAGATGTTCAATGTGTGTATGAAAAATGTTTAACATGCATTTAAAAAAATATTCAAACATATATTTTAAAATTATATTCATCATGTATTTGAAAGACGTTAAGCGTGTATAAAAAATGTTCACATGTATACAAAACATATATAACCTATATTGTAGAGCATAAAAGGAAGAAAACCAGAGAAAGCAACAAAAAAAAACACAAAAAAGAACCGGTACATAGCCTTTCAAAAACCGCTTTATGGGCTAGCCCGCTAAGGCGGGCGTGCCCTAGCACCGAGACGCGAGGTGGAGGTAGGTCGCACATATAGAGATCTCCTATTGGACGCCTGCTGCCATCCAGTGAAGAGGGGACGCCATAATAAAGTTATTGATGCTCTGTCCACACCCTGGCGCGCTTGCTGGTTATGCTTTGCTTTTTTCCTCTTTTATTTTTTCCTTTTTCTTCAAAAAGCCTGGCATTGGGCTTTTCTAAAGAGATCAAAATAAAACCCTATTTTAAGGAATGCAAAAAATATTATTGTTCCTTTAAAAAAGTTCAGTGTGCATTAGAAAAGAAGATCACCATATATTGAAAAAATGTTCACCATATATACAAAATTGTTCATCATAAATTAAAAAAAGTTCAAGTTGTATTTGAAATAATTTTCACCATATATAAAAAAGTTAGTCGGTTTTCAAAAAATGTTCATTTGAACTTGTTTACCTTGTATTAATATAAGAAATAGAAAAAGGAAAACAAAAACAAAAAGGCTGAAAGAACGAAAATATATTAAAAAATAAACTATAAATAAAGCAACAGAAAACGAACTAATAATCCCAAAGCAGTGAACTAATGCACTATGTGCGCTAAACCTGGGCAAACGTCGGGCCGGGCCGGGTTTCGGGCCGGGCTTCATTTCTCAAGCCCGAGCCCGGCCCGAAGCCCGAAATACTCCACATGAGTTTAGTGCACCGGTGCATCAAATATTCTTCCGTCAGTCGCAGGTGGCAAGTCTAAGTCTTGCCTAAAGGGAGCCGGAAGTTGGCCGGCCCAGTAGCCATGCGGTTTCGTTTACGCTGACGTTAGATGGTTTTTCTTCCTTTTTATATTTTTGAAACTAGTAAATATATACATGACGAAAACATAGTCTAGTTAATTTAATTAAAAGTATTCATCCCACTTCGCACATTTAAGAAAATCATGCAGTGTAAAAAAATATTCGCTCAATTTTTAGAAAATGTGCGTACCATCCTACAAAAATGTATAATATTTTCATTGTATATGGAAAATGTATAATATTTTTTTAAAATAAGACATAAAAACATTTTTTAAATGTTAATGAAGTATTTGAAAAATGTTAAGCTTGTATAAAAAAATCAATGTATAAGAAAAATTTATAATGCGTATGGAAACATAAGACATGTGATTATTTTTTTAAAAAACCATAGGAAAGAAGGACCGCACTATGCGTCGGCCCGCTCATCCGGATCGGCCGACTCAACACGTTTGATGCCCCACTAGCCAGTGATGCGTCGGCCGTACAATGCATAGCCACGTTCCTCTCACAAAACTACTCCATCCATCCCATAATATAAGAACATTTTTCAAGCCCAGACAACAACTTAAAAAACATTCTTATATTATGGGACGAATGGAGTAGCTTCAAACCATGTTTTTTTCTTTTTTGAGTCGGTCGACCAGTGAGGTGGTTGGATGTGTTGCATAGAGAGCTGCCTTCCAACTTTCGTGGAACCCGCCACTACCAATCGTACCATCATTCCTTTTTCTTCCTAGAAAAAGCAAATTACTATTTTTTTAACTTGGAACTCTGGGGTTCCACTAAAAGCAAATCACTATTTGACACAACAAGGTATACATGCAAAAGTCAATGCATAGTGTGACCACACGCCAATTAACTCATGAAGCCACCTTTGGGACAAAAAAACTATCATTTGCAACATGACTTATGTTGCGATTAGGACGGATTGCGATATTACCCATGTTGCATGAACTGGTAAAATAATATAACATTTGCAACATGACCCATCTTGCGCTCGGGGGGTTTGCGACATATGACCCATGTTGCGTGAGGTCGTAAGATTTTTTTTTTTAAACATGAACAATGTTGTGCTCAGGAGGTTTTCAACATAAGTTGTGTTAAGCGAGCTTGTAGGATAGAAAAATGTTTGCAACACGACCAATGTTGCGCTCGAGAGGTTTGCAACATGACCCTTGTTCCACGAGGCCATAAGATATATTTTTTGCAACATGATCAATGTTACGCTCGGTGGGTTTGCAATATAAACCATGTTGTGCGAGCTCGTAAGATCGAAAAATGCAACACGAGCAATGTTGCGCCAAGTTGTAAGATCAAAAATTTACATGACCAATGTTTCGCTCAGGAGGTTTTCAACGTAACCCATGTTGCATGAGCTCATAAGGTAGAAAATTGTTTGCAACACAACCAATGTTGCGCTCAGCAGGTTTAAAACAAGACCTATGTTGTGCTCTTGCAAACACTATGTGAGATAAAACAAAGTTTGCAACATGACACATGTTGTGTTTGGGAGGTTTGCAACATAGCCATGTTGCGCTCGCATTGTAAACAGCAACCGTCCAAGCATGTGTTGACTGTTGGAGCATAACCCATGTTGTGATTGGTTGTTTGCCAGATGGCTCATATGGCAAGCACATGTGTGAGATGGGGAGGGCGTTACGCGCCACACAAACAAAGGCTGGTCGAACGGTCGCGAAGGCGATCGACGCGCTCTGGTTGAGGAGAAACCTTTTCCATGTTTATAGTATTATTTATAATATTAAAAATACATACACTATTTAACAACTCATGTGACTGATGTCGCTCCTTATTTTTGGGTCTTCCCATGTTTCTTAAGAAATCGTCTTCTATTTTTGTTGAATTAATGACAGTAACCATGGTGTCTTGTTATTAGCTAGCTACAACCTAAGGAAACATTTGTGACCGGCAGACGACCGAAGCTTAGGCCGGTCGTGCGTGGCACGTACGATACAAGTAGATCGAATGCTCCCAGCTTCCCCCCACGTAGTCATGCTACGTATCCTGTGGGACCAGCGCATTGCCTTTTTCCTTATCCCTTCGTTGGTGTCTTCCTCCTCGATTTGCTACCTCTATTTCCTCCATTTTTCTTCGCCGCCATCCATTGCGCTAGTGACTGCAGCTTCACAGCCTGCTCGGCGCCCAACCTCGTCTTTTATCGTGGCCGGCAAGCCCCTCTCCCATCCCATCCTTCTCGTCAATTCACATCCCCGCTAGCTTCCCACGTCCATGGCTGCCTGCAACCCTTGCGGATCCCATGAGTCGTGGTGAAGCGATTTCTGCTGCAACCGGCGCCCAAAAGTGCTATAACCGGCGATCCAAGATGCTACAATGGCCGACGGTGATGTCCCGGCTACCGGCAAGATGCTACAACCGGAGAAGCGATTTGCTGCAACCGGCGACCTAAGATGCTACAACGACCGAAGGCAAGGTCTCGGCGACCGGTGAGAAGCTGCAACCAGCGAAGCGATTTGCTGCGACCGGTGACCCAAGATGCTACGACGACCAAAGGCAAGGTCCGGGCGACTGGCTAGATACTGCAATCGGTGAAGCGATTTGCTACGACAGGCGAGGTGAGGCCATGGCGTCCCGGTGAAACTGCTGCAACCGGTGAAGCGATTTGCTACGACTGGCGATGCAATTTGCTACCACGAGCCAAGGCGAGGTCCTGGCGCCCCGGCGAGATGTTTCAACCTGCAAACCGATTTGCTACGACCGGCGAGGTGATTTGCTAGGGCGAAGACGAGGTCCTTGCGACCTGGGCGAGCCAAGGTGCTACGACAATGACTGGAACCTAACAGAACCGACACCCCTGCTGCAAGCAGCGATTGCGAGCTGCGAGGAGTGGTGCGTCCGGGATATGCGGCGGCGCGGCGAGGCGAAAAAAGCTTCAACACGACATTTTTTTTCTCAATCCAGTGCGGCAAGCTGATAGTGATTCAATGGCGACTGGATTTTCTTCATTCAGACGCATGGCACGGAGCAGACAGGCCGGTGCAGCGAGTGGGGGCTGCAAATTTGTGGCTGGCAGCCGCTCGTGCCGCCGCGGAGCTGTGAGGCATGCCAGCGTAAGCCGTTTTCGCGAGAAGGGTCAGCGCTACGTTTCTATTTCTACGAGATCTAGACAAAGTGGGCACAGAGAAGATGACGTGGGGATGCATGGGCGAATCCAACGGATGCATGGGGACCGGCGCAAGGCTCTGGCCGGTCGACCGGCGCAGAGTGGTGGCCTACAACCTATTGGCTAGTGGGTAGCAGCAATATGCAGGAGTAGGGTAGGTAAAAGAACACGCATACGAAGAATTCCCTATGACTAAAGGGACTATGCATGTACCAAAACTAACAACACGAACGTTGTGCAGTGCAGAACCAAGTGACAACGTGATCAAGTGATCGGACGGTGTGCGGCTGATGGGTGTGCTAAAATCAGCCGCCTGATTTGGAGCTTTTCCCATGAAAGAAACAAAGAAAACAAAAGAAGAAAAGGGAAAAAGGAAAAAACCGAAAGAAAAGAAGGAAAAGATCAAAGAAAATCCAAGTTAAACCGATGCAAAACAGTGAAAAAGAATCCATTAAAACATCAAAAAAAATAGTCACGTGCGGCTAGCCCAGTAACACGGAGCTGTAGGCGAGACTTCGTATGATTCGCATGGGGCGATATATAGCTTCGGCGGCCGCACGTGCCGTCGGGCGAATCTTCGATGCAATGAAGCCCCTGTTCGTCATCTACTTCTACTAGAAGAACGCTCGTACGTTGCAACGGGATCACATTAACTTTAAAAGTTTAATATTACGACATTGGTGATTTTTTTTACCATCAAATCCTCACACATACACTCTCTCTCCCTCTCTCTAACACACACACATAGCCTATTCTTCCCGCCAATAAGACTTACTTAATTGGCAATAATGTGTGGACTTGTGGTAAGCTTGACTGAACTAATGGATAGTGTGATATATTCTCCAATCATTTAACAATGAAATTTTAGAAATGGGAAGACTATGTAACACCTCAAGTCGTTAGCTACAGTGACCTCCCCCTAGTGATGCCATGTCATCAGGCTTGCTAAGCCAAACTGCCACTTGATAAAAATCAAAGCCCAATTTAAATTTAAAATAAAATTAAATAAATTATTTCGTCAAACAGTAAAACTAAAATGTTTACCATATTCTATAAATTCCACTGATCTTTGACATGTTGAGTCCAACATTATTTGACCCAAAAATTAAATCTTGTCAAATTAATAAGAGGTCCAACAGTAGTTAAAATAACCAATTAAATATAAACCTAATTTTATGTATTTCCTTTTGGCCCCCAAACTTTTTGTGCCACCTAAAAATATTGTGCTCGAATTGTGTGCATAGTTTCACAATTAACAAAATCCATTTAGTTGATATAAGAATAAATAAAAAAACGGTGTTAAAAAGGAGAAACGGATTATAATACATTGAAAACCAAAAGGACGATGAAAAAGGGGATTCCCCCTACCCCGGGCCTTGTCATCGAACCGGCCCAGTGGTCCAGTCCTTGCACGGTCGTCTTCTCCTGTTCCCCGAACCCGTCGCTACAGAGCCGGGCTCCCGCCCGACCACCTCGCCGGCATCGAAGGGGAATGGATAAGGGTGACGCCCTGCCTCCCCTGCCCCCATGGCCTCACTCCTCCTCGACGTCCCCTCCCAGATCCACTTCTCCTCCTCGCTCGCTCGATCCCGGTGATCTGATCGAAGTCAGATGCCACGGCCAGCATGATCGACCCCGTCCACACGGCCACTGCCCTCCCTGCTGGCTAGGAGCTTGTCAAGGAGCTCCGAATGCCTCCGCTACTTCGTCTGCGCCAACGAGATCAAGTCCAGCACCCC
This sequence comes from Triticum dicoccoides, assembly GCF_002162155.2. Classification (NCBI taxonomy): domain Eukaryota; kingdom Viridiplantae; phylum Streptophyta; class Magnoliopsida; order Poales; family Poaceae; genus Triticum; species Triticum dicoccoides. The sequence goes on along the minus strand of NC_041389.1, from coordinate 367,901,001 downwards.
CAGATCGGCGTCGTTGCCGTCTTCCTCAACCTTCGGCCACCGCAATATTGCCGTTCGATCCGCGCCGCCCCGAGCTCCCCTGTCTTCCCCTAGGGTGTCATTTGACATCGCCGTGATCTCCTCTTGCCTTTCCCCAGTTTCCCCTCTCGTTTGCTCTTGTTAGGTATTTCGCCATGGCCGAGAACCGCTGTCCGCCATGGCCATTGCAGGGGTAGCCACTGAGCTTCTCGGATTGACCCTGTGGCACATGCCCGCTCCTATGCGCGCCCATGCCCGAGCCTTCGGCTCTTCTTCCGCGCCCACGGGGCCACTCCCTCTCGGGCTCTCCATGCCCACGCACGTGCCACATGTCGCGCCCGCCGTTGCCATCACGCTCGCCACAGCCACCGAACCATTGTGCCCCGCGCGACGCACACCCTGGCCGTGCGTCACACTCTCGCTGGCTGCGCTCGCCCCGTCTGCTGCCGCCTATCCCTTAGCTCGCCCCGCTGTCGCGCCCCTGCCTCGCGCCGCCTCCTGTCGCGGCCATCTTCTGCCGGCCGCCCCCTCAGCCACGCCGGCCTCATCTCTGCCCTCCACCGTAGCCCGCTCACCTCGCCTGCTGCGTGCTTCTTCCTGCTGCTATGCGCTGCTCTATCACTGGTACGCTGTTGCGCCATGTCCTCAACATCGCCGTGGACAAACATGGCAGAGGGATTGTCAATGAAGTACAAGGAGGAGGTGGCGGAGAAGGTGTGGAGAGGCAAGAGGTCTAGGGTGGCGTCAGCTGGCTGTGGTGGAGGTAATTATGCGAGAAGGAGCCGGAGCGGATGGAGAGGTCACAATTGGAAAGAATCGCAAAAAAAATCATAACCCGAAGATCTCATTCCAAAAAAATGCTAATATCGATGGAGGAGTGATTTCCTTCAATAGGTGGAAAACATAGGAAATATTAGATGTTATCAAGGAAAGGTAAAAATTTAGGAAAGTTGGGATTTTGAACTGATTTCTATGCAAATGGGGTTTTATTGTTTGGTAACATGATATCAGTACCTGCCCGTTTGTGACGTGTCTGATTATGAAAGTTTGCAAATGTTAAGAAATTATTTATTGGGAGGAAAGTTTCCTAAAACAAATTTCACTAATGAGAGAAATCGATTGATTTAGATAAGTTAGGAAAGTTAGATTCAAATCTATTATTTGTTTCTTAAAAATATGTTATTTGTTTCTTAAGACAAATTAAACCAATGAAAGGAATCGGTTGATATGAATAATTTAAGAAAGTTAGATCCGTGATTTGTTATACGTTAGGAAAGTTCTGGTTGTAATAAAGAGTGGAGAGAAAAATAAACCGATGAACCAGCATGGGAGGGGGTGGTGGGAGGAGAAACGAAAAACCCAGCGAAAATAAACCGTGAAGACTATTCACCAACTGCTTCATTAGGAATAGAGATCCCAACGTAACATCCAGAAAGACATTGGTGTGCTCATGGGGGTTCAGTAATACAGTACGAGAAAGAGGCCCTCCTGGATTAACTGGATGAAGGAACTGGACGTCCTGAAGCTTGGCAGGGAGCATGCATCAGCAGGACAACGAGGATCACATGGCCGCAAGGAAACATCAGCACAGCACTACTGGAGGCGAACAGAGCGATCGACTTCGAGATGATGAGAGTGCACCCGCACACCACAGTCCGAGCCTAGTTAGCTGAGGCTGAGCAGGTAGGTTCCTGATCATTGTGCTTTAAATCAGTCGGGAGTGCAGAAAGAGTGCTACACCTGCTTGATCTGATAATCTCCACAGCGACATCAACTGAGGTTGTACACCAGCCCGCCGTTCCTAACGCGCAGACCGGACCGACGACCGTGGATTACGGACGCCCACATCACATGATAACTTGATAAGCTTAGCTGATGGCCTGATCTCCTCTTTATGAATGGATATTGCATTGGCTTTATCATCCACTTGCGGTAGCAGCTACAGCTCCCGAGAGGATTGTACAAGATAGAAAGGGTTGGGTTTTAAGGTAGATCAGGTAGCCTTTGTCAGTAAGCTTCGATCACTACTGATTTAAAAGTGAGGCCCCGAGCCCGTCAATGTAATCCATTCACATCATCTCTCTACTTTCTTTAGGAAATGGAAGTTTTACTAATCTCGGTCTCTGCATCTCTCTGCTGCTAGACAATACTTCTTAATTAGCAAGAACATCAAAAATATCACGTTGTAGGGGTACTGATTCTAGTGATTAATTAGTACGAACAGGAGGCCTCGTACTGATTTTCTGTTCTCCAAGAGAGCCCACATAGGCTTGGGCAGTCGCCAGGTCTTGCCCATCATTTCGTTTGTGCGCTCAATCTTGATAAGTAGTTTGAGCCTTTTTTATATATGTTCAATTCGTTATCTGTTCATTTGTTTAAGACTGCACTAGAGACGCCCTTTTGCAGATGCCAAGATCTAGCTTAATTAGCTGCTTAGGCTAGTTAGCAGAGGTGCACTTGGCATGCAGATCTATATGTTGTTTTCATTATCTCTTGTTCTAGATGAAAAAGGATATACCCTAGGACTTGTAGGCTTGTGGCCCCATTCGTCCAGGGATAATGTTTCTTATCTCAAGGCAGCAAGCTAGTTCCACTAAGAAGCTTATTTTTCGTGTCCTTTCATATCACACCATTGCTATCAGAAGTGGAAATCGTCTGGATTACTCCAAACCGCTACATACGGACATGTGCATGCAAAAGGGAGACAAACAGCAAGGCTCATAGTAAACTGGGATCAAGAAAAATAAAGTATGTTTTCATCCTCAAGTTTACAAATAAAGATTTGGTCCCTTGTCTTTTTTTTCGTCGACATTCTCCCACATCTTTCAAAACCGAGCATTTTTCATCCAAAACCAAAGATGGAGTGGTATTGGGGGTCTTGGGCTAACGCAATAGCGGAGCTATGTTGGGGCCAGGCGCGTTTGATCAATTTCTGAAGAAAAATTAAAATTTGTCATGGAGGTGGTCTAAGATGGGAGAGCTCTTTTATGGTGCCCTGTAGTGAATATAGACCTTTCATCCGGGAAATCCAACGGCCATGCTCGGTCTGTACCACTTCAGTAAGGCCAGCAGCATGGCGAGCAGTATAGATAACACTGCTCGTTCTTGCCCAGCGGTATACATATTCTGAGAGCATTTTGGGATTTCTACGACCCACCACGCCCCCGACCCACCCAGCCTATTGTTCTGGTACACCGACGCTGGTAGAGTTCTTGCGGCCACCGCCGAGCCTCCTTCTCAATTAGGTCCGACAACAATGAGGCGTTTGTCGTGGTTCTAAGCTTGACAGTAGAGTAGGGGGGTAGGTATGGAGAGGCAAGGTCCTAACTATGGAGTAGTTGTATACGCAAGGGATTTACGAGTTCAGGCCCTTCTCGGAGGAAGTAAAAGCCCTACGTCTCTGAGCCCGGAGGCGGTCGACTGGATTATAAGCGTATGAGTTATAGAGGTGCGAACCCTTCTGCCTGTGGAGGGGGGTGGCTTATATAGAGTGCGCCAGGACCCCAGCCAGCCCACATAACGGAGGGTTCAATGTACATAAAGGCCTGGCGTTACTGGTAACGCCTTACATAAAGTGCTATCATGGCCATAAAGACTACTTAATAACAGACCGTTTGGGTGCAGAATGACCCTAGATCTCCCGGTGGTCGAGTGAGTCTTCATGGTCGAGTGTCTTCGTGTCCATCGAGTGGAATCCTTCCAGGTCGACTGTAAGGCAGTTTCTTCTAGAGATGTCCTTGGGGAGGGTACCTTGGACAGGTCCATGACCCTACCCTAGGTACATGGCTTCATCATTAGCTCCGAAATGGATCGAGGTTTGAGTGAGGAAGGAGTTGAAAATTCTTCCGACCTGTTTCTCGTGCTGCGAGTGTGCTGGACCAATGACTTTTTAGTGACGGCGTCAACTTCTCTTTCAGTCGCCTTGATCCATTCTTTGCATCTGCCGAGTGAACTTTATGAACTTGGAGATTTCCGAGCGACGGATCGAAGGAAATCTACCGTCTGACAAGTTGCTCTGCTATTTACGGATTTCACGGGATCCGAATTTTGGGAAGCGCGCAAAGCGGAGGAGGCCGCGGTACTCGGATGGGATAAGGCAAAGATGCCTCGATCTTCGCGCCACCTTTTTCGCCACGTATCGCGTGCGCGCCTGTTGCGGGATTTGACAGGATCGTTCGGGCCTACTGGTCAGCCACTCAGAAGAGACTTCATATAAGGCGCCGGACGGGGTTTTTTTTTGAACAGTGCGACCCCATTCCCCTCTCCCTCTTCCTCAAACTCGCCCGTTGCGCTCGCTTCCGTCCCTGCCCTACTGCTCTTTGCGTGCCTCGCCGGCGACGATGGTGAAGGAGAAGACGGCGGCTTTGGAGCGGGCGAAGAAGGCGACGGCGAAGGCGAAGGGGAGAGCGACCAGTCGGGGTGGATCCTCGTCGCGGTCCGGCCTGCCGCAAGGCTGAATCCAGGGAGACTGGATCCGCTCGACCATCACCCAGAAGGACCTCGATGACCTGGCCAACGAAAGACTGATCCCCCATGGGTCAGCAAGGCTTCCGGGGACGGAGTGGCAGCCGCAGCCTCAGGAGGGTGAGTGCGTCTGTCACGCCCAATATGCGACCCTATCCAAAAGGAACTCGAAGGTCCCACCAAGGATAGACCCGCATATTGAAACGCTTTTGCAAGGTGGATATCATTACATCAACATTACATAATAGATGGGGATACATACAAGAGGCATAGAAGGCCACACGAATACAACATCCAATACATAAGAACATCATCCGACTACGGATGAAACACAAACAGAAACTCAAACGACATCCACCCTGCTAGCCCAGGCTGCCGACCTGGAACCTATCCCCTGATCGAAGAAGCAGAAGAAGAACTCAACGCAAGCAAGCATCGCTCTCGCGTCATGATCATCGCACACCCTGTACCTGCAACTGTTGTTGTAGTAATCTGTGAGCCACGAGGACTCAGCAATCCCATTACCATGGGTATCAAGACTAGCAAAGCTTAAAGGGAAAGGAAGGGGTAAAGTGGTGAGGTTGCAGCAGCGACTAAGCATGATATGGTGGCTAACATACGCAAATAAGAGCGAGAAGAGAGCAAATGGAACGGTCGTGAAGCTAGCAATGATCAAGAAGTGATCCTGAACTCCTACTTACGTCAAACATAACCCAGAAACCGTGTTCACTTTCCGGACTCCGCCGAAAAGAGACCATCAAGGCTACACACACGGTTGATGCGTTTTAATTCGGATCTGGTGTCAAGTTATCTACAACCGGACATTAACAAATTCCCATCTGCCTATAACCGCAGGCACGGCTTTCGAAAAATTATACCCTGCAGGGGTGTCCCAACTTAGCCCATGATAAGCTCTCGCGATCAACGAAGGATATACCTTCTCCCAGGAAGACCCGATCAGACTCGGAATCCCGGTTTACAAGACATTTCGACAATGGTAAAACAAGATCAGCAAAGCCGCCCGATGCGCCGACAAATCCCGATAGGAGTTGCACATATCTCGTTCTCAGGGCAACACCGGATAGGTCAGCCTACGAGTAAAACCAGACCTCGAGTTGCCCCGAGGTGGCCCCGCAGTCTGCCCGGTTCGGACCAACACTTAGACAAGCACTGGCCCGGGGGGGCTAAAATAAAGATGACCCTCGGGTTGGCCGACCCAAGGGAAAGGGATAGGTGGTGGTGAGGCAAATGGTAAAACCAAGGTTGAGCCTTGCTGGAGGAGTTTTATTCAAAGCGAATTATCAAGGGGGTCCCATAAATCACCCGACCGCATAAGGAACGCAAAATCCGGGAACATAACACCGGTATGACGGAAACTAGGGCGGCAAGAGTGGAACAAAACACCAGGCAAAAGGCCGAGTCTTCCACCCTTTACCAAATATATAGATGCATTAATAATATAAGAGATATTGTGATATCCCAACCAAAATCCTGTCCACCATGGAGAAATCTTCAACTTCACCTGCAACTAGCAACGCTATAAGAGGGGCTAAGCAAAGCGGTAACATAGCCAAGCAATGGTTTGCATAGGAAAGGTGTCAAAGGTTAGAGGTTCATGGCAATATGGGAGCCTTGATAAACATGTGATAGGTAGCGCAGCAAAGCGATAGAACGAAGCAACTAGCATAGCAATGATAGTAGTGAGATCCAGGGTAGCAGTCATCTTGCCTGAAATCCCGCTAGGAAGAAGAACGAGTCCATGAAGAATACGAACGGATGAAGCCGAACCAAGCGTAGACGAACGAATCCTCACGATCGCAACGAAATAGGAACTATCGAAAAGAAGCACACAACATGGTAAACACACCACACATGAACAAGGCATGATGCACACACCATCATGATGTATGACAAGGCTACATGAAGCGACTCATGGCAAGAGATGATGCAAACAAGAGCAACACATCCAGGCAAGTTTAAATGAGGCCGGGAACAACATATAACAATTCCGGCAAGTCCTCATATGCATATTTCGAAATTGGTCCTGATCTAAATAAACCTTATGTTCAAGTTGTTAAACAACAAGTTAAGATGCACAAAGATGATCTACACGAAATTCTAGTCAAGTTACATATAAAGTTCATTTAGTTCGGAGCTACGGCCTAGAAGATATGAGCAACACAAGTTAAACATGGCATTGACGCAAAATGCATACAAACATCAAGCAAACACCTCAAAACAAGGATGCAACATGATAATAGGAAGCTACATGCGAATCTAAGCAAGTTTCATATAGAGCACACTCAAAACGGAGCAACGGTTCAACACACACACACTATACAAGTTATAGCAACAATCTGTCCAAAACAACAACTAGGCATATTGCAAGCACCAAAACAACATGCTACAGTACCACAATATGAAAACAAAAGGCATGGGCATGATGTACAGGTAAAGTATTACAAAACATGAACACTGAGCTATCTCCAGAAATCAATAGAACATGCTCAAACACACATGGCAAGATTGCAAATAATAACAATTTCAGACTTCGCAGAAAATAACATAAGGTTGCAATGTTTAGAGCTATCAAACAACATGTTACAGGAACTTATCATGGCAAACAAAGGCATGGCATTAATCTACTAATTGCATAGAACAAATGTCCTTTAGTGACCATGAGCCAAAAAGGATCAAAAAATATGATGGCACCCACGTAAACATAGCAAGTTATATTACAGATTCATACATGGCAGAAACAGAATTATGAAGGCATGTAGATGAGCTTGTGCAACTCACTACAGAGCAATACATGGCATGGCAAGGCAACCAACAGTAAGAAGGCATGTTTATAAAGCTAAGCAATGCAAGAACAAGTTCATAGCATGCAAGGATCAACTACAACAACCTTTGCAAAATTGAATAACATGTAAAGAATCTGCCAGGAAACATTTTGAAGCAAAAGTAGAGCACGAAAATGACATGCTAGACTACTCCATAATTGCCAACAGGGGCATGAATGGATAGACAATAACCATATGTTCAAAACACCCTTACTGAAGTATCTCAAAATATGCATGGATCTCTCTGTAGCATCAAGTTTACATGGCATCAAAATAACAACAGAACAGGGACCAAAATCAGTGACATCACGATGCCTAGTTTGCATGCTTGTGCTAGTCACCACATTGATCACAAAAATACATGGTAAGCACCTCTGTAAATAAGACATGGCATAGATCAAAACACCTGTAGACATCAACCTCATAGGATGCACACATCAAACATGACAAAAATGACAAAAGAGCTCGTTCTGTTAACAGACAACAGAAAACATTATGAAGCACTTTTACAATGATGATTCAGGCATCAAGATGACCTCAAATGAACATGATGCAATGGAATGAAATGATGTACTCATGGAGACGAACAATTTGACATATTACACGAACAAAATGGAGCTACGGATGCAGAGATACGATGCGATGAACATGGAATGATAATGTTAAAAACCAGGGACTTAGGGATTTCGGGGTCAACCTGCGATTTCCAGATCTGGATCGGGAGTTGCACGTGAACCGAGGTTCGCTAGAGAAGTTCGCCGGAGATGGCGAGGAAGGGCCCGGGGCAACCTCCTCCGGCCGGATCTCGCCGGATCCGGCGCGGGGAACGGCGGAGGAGGGCGGAGACGGAGGCGGAGGGGCGCCGGCGAGCGGCGGCGGAGGGCGCCGGGGCCGGGCGGAGGAGCTGCGGGCTCCGGCCAACCGAGGCGGCGCGGCGGCGCGGGAGACCGGCCGATGGGGGAGGCACGCGGAGGGCGCGGTCGGGCGGCGCCGATGTAGGGCCGGGCGGCGGAGCAGCGGCGCACCGGCGGTGAGGCGCGTCCGGCGGAGCGCAGGGCGGAGCCCGGCACGGCGGCGAGGTCCGGCGGCGGCGGGGCGGCGGCGCGGACTGGCGGTGGCGGAAGCCGGGCCGGGCGGCGGCCGCGCGAGGGCCCGCGCGGGCCCGCGATGGGCTCCGCGGGCCGCGGCGGCGGGGGCGGCGCGGGAGGCCACGCGGCGGCCTCTAATTGGCTGGGGCGCGGCGGCGCGGACGTGTCCGGCCGGGGGCGGACGCGTCCGGCGGCGAAGAGGGAAAAACTAGGGTTAGGGGGGATTTTCATCCGCGAAAAAGGAGGGGGAGGACCTATTTATAGATTCTGGGAGTTAGGAGAGTCCAAATGAGGATCGGTTTTCGCCCACACAATCGTGATCGAACGACCAAAAGCATGGAGGGGAGTTAGATGGGTTTTGGGCCACTTTGGAAGGGTGTTGGGCTGCAAAGAGAAAGGGGCTTTCGGGCTACGCGGTTAACCGTTGGAATATCAAACGGACTCCAAATGGCACGAAACTTGACAGGCGGTCTACCGGTGGTATACCAAGGCCACTTGACAAGCCTCGGTCCATTCCGAGAACGTTTAACACCCGCTCACAACGAGAGACGAAAGGGGAACGCCGGAGGGCATAGGAGCGCCGGATTGCAAAACGGACAACGGGGAAAATGCTCGGATGCATGAGACGAACACGTATGCAAAATGAGATGCATATGATGACATGGCAAAATGCAACACGCAAGCAAATGACATGGCAACAACGACGAATAACAGGCAGACACCTGGCGCATCGGATCCGGGGTGTTACAGCGTCCTCTTAGCCACCCACGTAGATCGCGGTTTTTCTCTGCTGCCGAATCTTTTCTTTCGAGGATTTCTGAACTTCTTTGGGGCACAACTCCATCACTTCACACCCAACTCCATTGCCTACCTCGCCGCTTTCGTGTCTTTGTGTGAAAACTTCTTGGGTTGTCGGCCGCACTAGGGCCTTTTCAAACACATTTTCACCTGTCGCTCTCAGACGGTGAAAAAGGCTAGCCCAAGTGACGAGAAAACCCAAGTAATCCAGATGTGTGGGGGTCTTGGGGTCCAAATGAGGAGTAAGAGTGCCTTTCCAGTCATGACCCTTCCCGAGTCAGTTCGAGGGTGGCAGTCGACCTGGTTCTACTGCCAAGACCAGTCGACTGGCCTTCCCCCGTTCTCCATGGACCGAGTGAACAAGCCGTCCTCTGTGAAGGTGCTTCCGGAGGAGAAGGCTCATGTTAGGATGTTGGGGGAGCATGTAGTCCAGCTCATCCGTGACGGGGTGACTGGCATGGATCTTTTGGAGGTTTTTCTTCGACGGCGCTTTCAGCCACTCTAGTACTGAGGTCACCGGATATGGTTGTACTATGGTACCGAAGACACCACTCGGGTCCACCCAGAGGAGGTCGACGACGCCACACTAGAGAGGTGGATGACTGCCATCACAGGGAACAAAGATAATCCCCGTGGAGCTAGGAGGATCCCACCACTCGACCAGTCCTATGAACCAGACAAGGTCTGACCACTTATCTCCGACTGTGATCCTGTTTCATTCATTCTGCTTTGCTGCAATTCGGTCGACTAACTTTTGTCTTGTTTGTTGTCTTCCAGATCACTACCGAGATGTACTCGATGCCCAATGGGGCGCAAGAACAGACTGGAGAAGAAGAAGGGAGTGGAGGTGAAAGTCAGGAGGAGTGGGAGTCGGACGGCGATGAGGGTGAAGAAGATGCTGGCTCTGATGAGGAAGAGGAGGAGGAAGAGGAGGAGGTAGTCGAACCTCCTCGTACTTAAAGGAGGACCAAGCTCGTTCATGACCCTGCAGTCGAGCGCGGCAAGGGGGTTGTGCCTGTTGTGCAGTCGACCAAACGTCCTCGGACGACCTCTTCGGCGCCGACTGAGAAAGCGCCGAAGCAACTCCAAGCAGCGGCGTCAAAACCGACGAAGGCCCTGCCGAAGATGAGGATGGCGATTCCCACTATTTCCGGGTAATGGCATAACTTGTGTTTCTTGTTTCACATGGATTTACTCTTGGTCGATTTGTTCGCTGACCGACTGATTTCTGAAACTGCAGTGCTGCTACTTCTGAGACCTCGATCAGGCGTGAAGATCAAGAAATGGAGGACGCTGCCACTTCCAACCCTGGTATGATCCCTGTAGTTTCGCTTTCGGTCGATAGGGTCTTCATCTTTTAACTTTTGAATCTTTCCTGCAGCTCCACCTAATATCATCATTGATCTCCCTGATGATGGTGAGGAGGAACCACTGAGGCAGAGGAGGAACAGGAAGACATCTGCTAGCAAGACTGCTCAGGTCGTATCAGCACCTGATGCGCTGGTTCCAGAGGGAGGCAACGCCACTCGGACTACAGTGTCCTTTGTTGTGCCACTGACGAGTGCTCGCCCTCCTTCGTCGAGTGCAGATCCGCCTTCTCTTTTTTCCACCCATCACATCCCAAAGGACCAAGCCGGCGCTGCTAAAGAAGCTATACGTCAAGCGGGGGTCATGATGGAGCAAGTGAAGGCGATCCGAGATGCCAGTCAAGCGGCTTATGATGCAAGCTCGGCCCTTCAGAGCAATGTCCAGGTTAGTTGACCACCGCCTGTTCTGTTAGGATATGATACCTGACAATTTCTCTTTCTGAAGATCTTAGAATCTGTCGTACACCCACTGGGTGTGTCGATTGGAATGTCTGGATTGGTGGGGGCACGCTGGGTGCACCCACTGGATGTATTCTCCGAGACTATGGTGGACTCCTGGCAGTCGATTATAGTCTTTATGTCTTGAACTTTTTCTCTTTTGCTTTCTTCACTCGATCTGGTCGAATGAAATCATGGAACCAATGGGGGCACGCTGAGTGCACCCACTGGGTGTAGTCCCCGAGACCATGGTCGATTGCTAGTAGTCGACTGTGGTCTGAAGAACACTTCTTCTTTTTTTGAAACTGTATCTAACTACTGGTAGTTGGCCTGTCTGTCTCTTTTGGTCGACAGATCGACCCGAGCTGATAGAACTAGTGGGGGCACGCTGAGTGCACCCACTGGGTGTAGTCCCCGAGACTACAGTCGAATGTTTTAATTCGGCTGTAGTCTTAGATACTACGATTTTTCTATTAGTCACTCGGAAGTGACCTATTTTTGACGTCTGTCGATTGATCTTTCGCAAAAATCTTGCGAGCTCGTGGCTCGTTATACTGAGTTGGAGAACAAGCATATCCAGCTCAAACTTGATCTGAAGCTTGTCCAGGAGAACTTCACGAAGGCGAAGGAGGAGGCAAAAGGTATGTTTGGTGAGAACCTTGACGACTGCCCTTATTTCTTGTCCATTCGTGAGTCTGATCTCACTGTCATTTTGCAGATAAACTGAGGGATGCTCTAAAGAAGAAGGACCTTGACCTTGCCGAGGCGCAGAAAGTGGCTTCGGACAAGACGAAACTTGCAGAAGAGAAGCTGGCTTCAATCAGCAAACTTGAAGAGGAGAATACCAACCTGAAAGCCGCTCTCGACGCGGCCAACAAGGAGGCCAGTCGATTGAAGAATGACAAGATAGCCCTGAGCGATAAGGCTAGCGAACTGGCGGGAAAGAAGAACGACTTAGAGGCTTATCTGGGTGGACTCGCCAAGAAGTTATTCCTCATGCTCGAAGGTAACCTCTTATATCCGACTGGTAATCACTGACTTATTGTAGGACTGTTAGCTTATCTTTGGGTTGTATCCACAGAATTCTGCCAAAACTTTGAAGAGGAGACTAGTCGAGTGGAGACTGGCTTGGATCCCATCAACTCTCCTATGAAGGATGAAGCCGTCATGAACGTGCTTCGTCTCGAGTCTCGCGTTGCTGTTGTGGTCGACTATCTTGTGAGACTGAAGGTTGCAACATCGCGCATCGACACAGCACTCTGGCCAGGAGAAACACTTCAAAATGACCTCGAGTCTCTGATGACTCGACTGAACGAAGTTCCAAGTCGAGTGCAAGAATGGAAGAAGTCTTCTGCCAGATGCGGTGCCGATGTTGCTCTATCTCTGGTCCGTGTTCACTGCAAGGACACGCGAGAGGACAAGCTGGCATCTCTCAAGGTGGCCAATACCAAGAAGCATGACTTCCGATCTTTCATGGAGACCTTCATTGCTGCTGCCACTCGGATCGCAGATGGAATCGACCTGGACGAGTTTGTCGCGCCTTCCAGTCCTCCGCAGGAGGAGTAAAAAACTTCTATGCTTGATGCCTTAAATTTGCCTCGGAATGCTGAGTGGTTTTTGTAACCGGTAAACTTTAATAGGCTTGGTGCCTGAGCACTTCTGGATCCGTAGGACGCTATCTGAACTTGGGTTTGCCGTTGAATATGTTTGCATTTGCCTTCGACGAACATTGTCCTTTGCTCGGAATATATGCTAGTACTTGTGATGCACTTTTGCAGGTAGGGATGAAGCACAAATTGCAATCGACGTGTACCTCGTCATACTTAGGCGAGCACTGGGCTGCAGCTAAGCCCCCAAGTGGGAGGTTTGCTCTCCACTCGGTAGGATTTTCAAAAACTTAGGCGAGCACTGGGCTGCAGCTAAGCCCCTGAGTGGGAGGTTTGCTCTCCACTCGGTAGGATTTTCAAAAACTTAGGCGAGCACTGGGCTGCGACTAAGCCCCCGAGCGGGAGGTTTGCTCTCCACTCGGTAGGATTTTCAAAAAACTTAGGCGAGCACTGGGCTGCAGCTAAGCCCCCGAGTGGGAGGTTTGCTCTCCACTCGGTAGGATTTTTGTGGCGTACCTCTGAAGGAGAAGGTAACAGTCGACCTGCGCCTCGTCCTCCTTGCGGGTCGCACGTTGTATTTGTGGCGTAGCTCGGAAGGAGAAGGTATCAGTCGACCTGCACCTCGTCCCCCTTGCGGAGCGCATGTTGTATTTGTGGCATAGCTTGGAAGGAGAAGGTAGCAGTCGACCTGCACCTTGTCCCCCTTGCGGAGTGCACGTTGTATTTGTGGCGTAGCTCGGAAGGAGAAGGTAGCAGTCGACTTGCACCTCGTCCCCCTTGCGGAGCGCACGTTGTATTTGTGGCGTAGCTCGGAAGGAGAAGGTAGCAGTCGACCTACACCTCGTCCCCCTTGCGGAGCGCATGTTGTATTTATACTTAGGCGAGCGCTAGGCTACAGCTAAGCCTCCGAGTGGGAGGCTGGCTCTCCACTCGGCAGGATTTTGTTTAAACTTAGGCGAGTACTTTGACTGCAGCTAAGCCCCCGAGTGGGAGGCTGGCTCACCACTCGGTAGGATTTTGTTAAACTTAGGCGAGTACTTGGACTGCAGCTAAGCCCCCGAGTGGGAGGCTGGCTCACCACTCCGTAGGATTTTGTTAAACTTAGGCGAAACGGATTCGTAGCTAAGCCCCCGAGTGGGAGTCTGGCTCACCACTCGGTAAGGATTTTTGTTTTACAGACTTAGCCAAAACAGATTCACAGCTAAGCCACCCACTGGGGGACTGCTTTATGTGAACAAAAGTAACAACAATCACTGGGAAAATTATAACACTCTTGTCTTTGATAAATAAACTACAGAAGTACTTTTAGTACATCTCATCCGAGTGAATACTTAAGTATAAAAGGGGCAGAGCAGCTCCGCGTTCCAAGCTCGGGGCTCGTCAATCTGGTGCTCGACATTGTAAAGGCGGTACGCCCCATTGTGGAGAACCTTGGTGACGATGAAGGGACCTTCCCAAGTAGGAGCAAGCTTGTGTGGCTTCTGCTGATCCACTCGGAGAACCAAATCTTCTTCTTGGAAGGCTCGACTCTTCACGTTTTTGCCATGGAATCGATGCAAGTCCTGCTGATAAATGGTCGATCGGATCAAGGCCATCTCTCTTTCTTCTTCTAGAAGGTCGACTGCGTCCTGTCGGGCTTGCTCTGCTTCAGCTTCAGTGTAGAGTTCGACTCGAGGTGCGTTGTGAAGCAGGTCACTCGGCAAGACTGCTTCAGCTCCGTAGACTAAGAAGAACGGAGTTCTCCCAGTCGACCGATTAGGTGTGGTCCTTAATCCCAAAAGTACTAACGGAAGTTCGTCGACCCATGCACCAGCTGCGTGCTTGAGATCGTGCATCAGTCGAGGTTTCAGCCCTTTGAGAATTAAACCATTTGCTCGTTCTGCCTGTCCATTCGACTGGGGGTGAGCGACTGAAGCATAGTCGACTCGTGTGCCTTGAGACATGCAGAAGGCTCTGAATTCCTCGGAATCAAAGTTTGACCCATTATCAGTGACGATGCTATGGGGAACTCCATATCTGAATATCAACTCCCTGATGAAGCTGACAGCAGTGCCGGCATCAAGATTCTTGATGGGTTTAGCCTCAATCCACTTAGTGAACTTGTCGACTGCCACCAGCACATGGGTGAAGCCGCTTCTGCCTGTTCTCAGTGGTCCAACCATATCTAATCCCCATACAGCGAAAGGCTAGACGAGTGGGATGGTCTTCAAGGCTGAGGCGGGCTTGTGTGACATAATGGAGTAAAATTGACATCCTTCACACTTATCGACTATCTCCTTTACCATTTCATTTGCTCTTGGCCAGTAAAATCCCGCTCGGTATGATTTAGCCACAATGGTCCGAGAAGACGCATGATGGCCATAGGTCCCCGAGTGGATATCGTCAAGGATTATCCGACCTTCTTCTGGCGTTATACATTTCTGACCGACTCCAGTCGCGCTTTCTCTGTACAACTGTCCCTTTATCACGGTAAAGGCTTTGGATCGACGGACGATCTGTTGAGCCTCTTCTTCATCCTCTGGGAGCTCTTTCCTTAAGATATACGCGATGTACGGCACTGTCCAGTCGGGAGTGATGACCAATGCTTCCATGATCAGGTCGACCACCGCTGGAACTTCTACTTCAGTCGGATCTGTGACACTTTTTGGCTGCGGAGCCAAATCATCAGCCGCTTGATTCTTCAGTCGGGGTATATGATGGAGCTCTAACCCTTCAAATTTCTTCTCCAGCTTTCTTACCGCATTGCAGTAACCAGTCATGGTTGGGCTTCTAACGTCCCACTCCTTCATCACCTGATTGACCACCAAATCTGAATCGCCATAAACCATAAGGCGATGGACGCCGAGTGAAATGGCCATGCACAACCCATACAACAGTGCTTCATATTCTGCTTCATTGTTGGAGGAATCAAAGTGGATCTGGAGCACATATCTGAGCTTATCTCCTCGGGGGGAAACCAATACAACCCCAGCACTGGAACCATTCAACATCTTAGAACCGTCAAAGAACATGGTCCAGTGCTCCGAGTGAACCTGAGTTGGTTGTTGTTGTTCGATCCACTCGACGATGAAATCCGCTACTGCTTGGGACTTAATGGCTTTCTTTGCCTCAAACTTGATATCAAGGGGAAGGAGTTCAATCGCCCATTTAGCCACTCGACCAGTTGCATCTCTGTTGTGCAGAATCTCTGACAATGGGGCGTCGCTGACGACCGTAATGGAATGATCAGAGAAATAGTGAGCAACCTTCTTCGTGGTCATGTAAATCCCATATACAAGCTTCTGATAATGAGGGTATCTTTGCTTCGATGGGGTCAATACTTCAGAAAGATAATATACTGGGCGCTGAACTTTGAAGGCTTTCTCTTCTTCTTCCCGCTCGACCGTAAGTACTGTACTGACGACTTGTCCTGTGGCTGCAATGTAAAGCAACAGAGGCTCTTTGCTGATTGGAGCAGCAAGCACTGGCTGGGTGGAGAGCAGAGCTTTTAGTTCTGCAAACGCTGCATCAGCTTCTGGAGTCAACTCGAACTTGTCTGACTTCTTCATCAGTCGGTAAAGAGGCAATGCCTTTTCACCGAGGCGAGAGATGAATCGACTTAACGCGGCCAAGCATCCAGTAAGTTTCTGGACATCGTGCACGCACACGGGGCGTTTCATTAGGAGTATAGTGCCAACTTTTTCTGGGTTGGCGTCGATTCCTCGTTCGGAAACGAGAAAACCGAGTAACTTTCCGCCAGGAACTCCGAATGTGCACTTTGATGGATTAAGCTTGATATCATACCTCCTGAGATTAGCAAATGTTTCAGCGAGGTCAGTCAACAGGTCGGAACCCTTCCGTGATTTGACCACAATATCATCCATGTATGCTTCCACGTTCCGACTGATTTGAGTGAGTAAACACTTCTGAATCATCCTCATGAACGTGGCTCCGGCATTCTTGAGGCCGAATGGCATGGTGACATAGCAGAAGCATCCGAATGGGGTGATGAAAGCTGTTTTGATCTCGTCGGGTCCATACAGACGGATCTGATGATAACCGGAATAGGCGTCTAAAAAAGACAGGCGCTCACATCCCGCAGTCGAGTCGACTCGTAAACGATGCTCAGCCAGCCCCCTGGGAACACCCGGCATGTCAGCAGGCTTCCATGCGAAGATGTCCCAGTTCTCACGGAGGAACTGGATGAGCACTTCTTCCTATTTAGAGTCAAGTGTTGTGGAGATATGAGTCGGAGCAGCATTGGGGTCGGTCAGGTGAATGTGAACGGGCTTCGTCTCACCAGACGACTGGAACGCTGACTCCGTGGCGGGCTTCTTGGCCCGCAATAAATCACTCGGATCTGCATTTTTCTGATATTCCTGCAGCTCCACCACTGTTATCTGAGCATCATCAATCTTTGAGCCCTTCTGAAAGCACTCTTCTGCCTTCTTCCGATTGCCAGTGATGGTTATCACACCCTTGGCGCCAGGCATCTTCAATTTGAGGTACACGTAACATGGTCGATCCATGAATCGTGCATAAGCTGGCCTGCCCAAAATAGCGTGATAAGCACTCTGGAAATCCACAACTTGAAATGTTAACTTTTCTTTGCGGAAATGCTTTGAATCGCTGAAAACCACATCAAGAGCAATTTGGCCGAGTGACTCAGCCTTCTTCCCAGGGATGACTCCATGGAAACTCATGTTGCTGGAACTGAGTTTGGACATCGGAATGCCCATTCCCTTCAGCATCTCCGCATACAATATATTCAGTCCGCTGCCACCATCCATCAGAACCTTAGTCAGTCGAGTGCCTTCGACGACTGGGTCGACCACCAAAGCTTGCCTCCCAGGGGTGTCTATGTGTGTCGGATGATCAGACTGGTCGAATGTGATGGCGGTCTGAGACCATTTCAGATAACTGGGTGTCACCGAAGCAACCATATTCACCTCGTGGTTGATAACTTTCAATCGACTTTTGCTCTCGACATCAACAAAAATCATCAGGGTGGAATTGACATGGGGGTATCCTCCATCACTGTCCTCTTTGTTCTCGACCTTGTCCGACTCCTTTTCTTTATCTTTGGGTTGTTTCCCTTGAAATTGCTAGATTAAGAGCCGGCACTGGCGAGTGGTATGTTTCGGGTAAATGAAGTTACCCTCCTCGTCTTTCTTCGTGTGGATGTGGCATGGCAAATCCATCACATCGTTTCCTTCCTTGTCCTTCACCTTCTTGGGGTTCCAAGATCCTTTGGGCTTCCCTTTAAACTTGCTCTGAGTCACGGCCAAGGCTTCTCCAGGAGCAGCTGGCTCGGCTTTCCGCTTCTGCTTCCGACTGGAGTTTCCTTTTTCCGACTGGCTCGGCTTGTACTTGCCACTTCGGAGCCGATCCTCTTCTTCACCATTGGCATATTTGGTGGCAATCTCCATCATTTGACTCAGGGTCATGTCTCCGGTCCGACCAAACTTCCAACTTAACTCCTTGTTCTTAACGCCTTCCTTGAAGGCACAAACTGCTTGGTGATCAGATACGTTCTCCACCATATCATGCAATGTGATCCACCTCTGGATGTAATCTCTGAAGGTCTCATTCAAATTTTGCATGCAAACCTGCAGCTCTGTTAAACCTGCTGGTCGCTTGCAAGTTCCTTCAAATGTCCTGACAAACACTCGGGCAAGATCTTCCCAAGTGTAAATGCTGCTAGGCGCCAACTGATTCAGCCAGGCTCTTGCCGAGCCCTCCAACATAAGCGGTAGGTGTTTCATGGCCACCTCATCATTGCCGCCGCCAATCTGAACAGCCACTCGGTAGTCCTCAAACCAAGTATCGGGTTTGGACTCACCAGTGAACTTACTCCAGTCGCCAACCTGAAGTTGGGAGGGATCACCGCGGCTCTGATGGCTCTGCTAAAACACTCTGGTCCTGAGACATGAACTCGGCTGCTGGTGGGCACATCTCTGTCATGGCCTTCTCGGTGAGCTCTGTTCCAGTCGACCAGACC
Source organism: Triticum dicoccoides (assembly GCF_002162155.2). Classification (NCBI taxonomy): domain Eukaryota; kingdom Viridiplantae; phylum Streptophyta; class Magnoliopsida; order Poales; family Poaceae; genus Triticum; species Triticum dicoccoides. The sequence goes on along the minus strand of NC_041389.1, from coordinate 367,882,398 downwards.
TTGCACAATAATGGATCTCGCGTCAAAGCCTGGTTCTCTGGGGTCGACTGGAACCCTTTGCCCAACACTGTGCTGGCGTCTGTCATCTTGCTGCCGAGGGGCGTAAGACCCACTCCTTGGGGGAGGAGTGGGCACTCGACGCCGATCATCGCGATCGAATCGGTCATCATACTGATCACGTCGACCTCCACGTCCCTCACGCCGCGGAGGCGATCTTGGGCTATGGGCCGACTGGACTGTATTCACAGCGACGGATCGACTGTGAATCCTATTGCACGACTGCGATACAGCTGAATTTTGATCTCCTGCTGCCCGGGGCAAATCTCTGATCTGCATCAAGCCTCTGCCAGTCTCTGACTGAGAGGGCTGAATCGACTCCGCTATACGGGCTGCAGCTGCTAGATTCTGAATTGGGGTTCGATATACCTGAGTCGGCGACGGAAAGAGTTGACGTCGACTGGAGTCTGGAACTCGTTGCCGCGCGCGCTCGTCGAGTGCTCGCTGGAGGTTCTCTAGTCGAGTGCGCTCAGCCAAATTGGCCAAACGCGCGTCCTCCAAGGCCCGAGCCTCGGGGGTTTCTCCTACGATAGGAGTATGCAGAGCATCCATGTTTCGGCGGTGAAGATCTTCCCTTTGCAGCGAAGTAAGCGGCTCGGGCTGATACTCCTCGTGGACTTGCGCTGGGTCGCCTCCGCCGTCTCCCCCGTCGGTGTGGGAGAAGCCGGGAGGACTACGCGGTCCATTGACGATCAGGACTTCCGCCGCTAGATCACTGCTGTCGCACTCGGATGCCGTCTCTACGGAGCCAGTCGATAGATTGAACAGGTCGTAGAGAGATTCGTCGGGCTCGATCGCCGCGACTTGGGTAGTGGCCGATTGGCGAGCCACTACGTGCCTCACCCATCGCTGAAGCCTCGACCGACCAGAGCACTTGCGCTGGCGGGAGACAGGGAGGGAGGACGACGCAGGGATCGACCGATACGGGGCCGACGGTTGCCGCAGCAGGACGCCGCGGACACATGCGTGAAAGTATGTCGCCCCACGGACTGGGAGCGCATCGATGTCGAGTGGAGCCTCCTGGAGCCAAGCAGAGTCGTCGGCGATGAATGTGAGCGCGCCGAGACGGATCTCGCGGCCCTCCACTAAAACTCCGCCAGAAACCATGGTGAAGGCGATCGGAACAATTGCAACTTCTCCAATAAGTCGCTAAGACACCTGCCCCACGGTGGGCGCCAACTGTCGTGGTTCTAAGCCTGACAGTAGAATAGGGGGCAGGTATGGAGAGGCAAGGTCCTAGCTATGGAGTAGTTGTATACGCAAGGGATTTACGAGTTCAGGCCCTTCTCGGAGGAAGTAAAAGCCCTACGTCTCAGAGCCCAGAGGCGGTCAACTGGATTATAAGCGTATGAGTTACAGAGGTGCGAACCCTTCTGCCTGTGGAGGGGGGTGGCTTATATAGAGTGCGCCAGGACCCCAGCCAGCCCACATAACGGAGGGTTCAATGTACATAAAGGCCTGGCGTTACTGGTAACGCCTTACATAAAGTGCTATCATGGCCATAAAGACTACTTAATAACAGACCGTTTGGGTGCAGAATGACCCTAGATCTTCTGATGGTCGAGTGAGTCTTCATGGTCGAGTGTCTTCATGTCCGTCGAGTGGAATCCTTCCAGGTCGACTGTAAGGCAGTTTCTTCTAGAGATGTCCTTGGGGAGGGTACCTTGGACAGGTCCATGACCCTACCCTAGGTACATGGCTTCATCAGCGTTGCCCTATGCCCCTTCCATGGCTGAGCATACCTCCAAACCGTTCTCGTTTCATCCCGGTTCACAACGGTGGCGAAGAAACCACTTGGCGCTGTTGTCCGTCGACGCAGAGTCTTGCCGTGTACAGAAGCTCGTCGTCTCGGCCATGGTGCTTGGGCAAGATGGAGTCATGGCCGCCATGTCTTGGTCCATGTATGTATGTGATGGGGCTGAGCGCCTTGGCGAGACAAATGGGGACGAGACGCAAAGGTAGATGAGCGCACGGCCCGGTTCCAGTACGCAGCAGCAAGGTCAGCTAGAGCATGGTGGCGGTCGAAGCGAGGTCAAGGAGCGGCAGAGGCGTTGAAAAAAGACCTGGTGGTGGTGCCAGCCTGTCTCATGGGCGCTGGTCCCAGTATGCGTCAGCAAGATCGACTACGGCATGGCGGCAGTGGCAACGATCTCAACTCTGCCATGGCGGCAATGGGAGCGAGCAAGGGATGTCGATTCCCAACTATTACTACGAAATTGCATGGCATCTTGGCCCGTCAACAATCCCTACCCACATGAAATCAACGCTCGGATTTTGTTATACTGGTGGTCTCACCCCTAGCAGTATAGGGTACCGTAAAAAAGCTCAAGATGGGAAGATGTCCCACCAATATGCTAGTGCCTTTTGGTTTTGGCGTGTTGTACTGGAGGAGATTACTATCGAATGATCCATCATCAAAGATGTCGACTGAAGTACCACTTCATGTCGAGGGTAAAATTCTAGTCCTGGTCGTTACTGGCAGGACACAACAGCGACTAACTTGCGTCATCACCTTTTTTATGGCGTTGTCTACTTGCTGTCAGGCTGGTCTGGGCAACCAAGATGAAAGTTCCTGTCCAGCCCGTCTCCAGTTGGATGTGACGACGATGGGACGAGGACATTACCTCTTCTGAAGGATGTTGCTGCGGAAAAAGTCGACTTTGTCATAGGTGCTGATTTCATATCTTGTAATGGTTTGGCAGTGATCATCTTTGCTAGCAAAGAAGAGTTGGAAATTAGTCGCTTCCCTTCTGGACTCAAGTGAGCAGAAGAGTGAACTGCATATTAATAGGTAAATCCTACATGCACTCTACTTAATAATTAATAAAAATGGATGTGTCCAGCGCAACAATGCAGAGGCCGAGGGTTAACCTCTTTCCGAAATAAAAAATGAACACATCAATGTTTGATCTATGTTGTGTTTGTCCCTCATGGTGGGCTTGAGTTGGTGTTGTTAAAAGAGATGTAGCGATTGGGCCATTG